>NW_017728950.1:30546453-30582761 GCF_001723895.1 Crocodylus porosus
CAGGAAGCCCTACAGCTTTGGAGCATGGAGTGGAAGGGGGCGGGAGGGAGGGGAGGAAGGAGTTTGGAGGGATGGGGGCCCAGGGCATGGCTGCTTGCAGGAGGCAGCAGGGATGCTGCACAAGCAGCTGCACTAGGGTCCCAGACCAGCTGTAGTAGGAAGTCAGGAGGCTGCATCGGAGTCCACAGAGCCACGGCCTGGCTCCTTGGAGTGTGTGCACCCACTGCCAGCAATGAGCCGGATCAAGGCCCCGCAAACTCTAGTGCAGCCTCCTGGCTGCCTGCCACAGCTGGCCTGGGATGCTTGTGCAGCATCCCTACTTGGGGACTGCCTGAAAACCCAGTTTACTTACCCTGATTAAACCTGGGGAAACCATTAATACATGCTTAATAATGTTTGGATTAATGGCTTCCTTGGGTTTAATCATGATAATTAAAGGCATGTTTTGGGGCCATCTGGTAATGTGCGGGGAGAGGGGGATCTACCAGGACCCTCAGCCAATCAGAGGCATAGGGGCGGGGAGGGGAGGTACAACACAGCCTTGTGAAAACTGTGGCCCGGCCCAGGATCCATCCGTAAAATCAGCTGGCCACCTCCTTGAGTTTGGTAGACCCCTAATAATAAGTAAAATATGGTCTGGCCACCATTCTTTAGTTAATACGGTCATGAAGAAAACTGTAGTGACCTGAGCATTACTGGTTTAGCAGCATCTACTTAAGTTTGTATAGAGCCTGAACGAATAGTTGAGCTGCGAACTGTTTTGGTCACTTCACAGATGATAACCCAGATGGCAATGTGGATGCTTTCCATACTAAGGTTAAGTATTTCACTGGTCATCAAAGCACAGAAGAAATAGATAGCAGGATATTATCGCGTTCTACAAAGACTAGACGGAACATCTTACACAAGCATGGTATTTCCCCTTCATTGGATTTATTCCCTTGAGAGGCAAAACATCCAAAATTTGGGATATGATGCAGTAACTGAAATATATACACAGCCATAAAACAGACAGCTTAACTTTATATATTCAGAGAAATATGTAGCACAGGCCTTGTTTGGATTCTTTTTCTGCTGAAAGCTAACCGTAGTCTCATGTACAGTGCTGGATTAACACATAGGCAAACTAGGCACATGCCTGGGGCCCTAAGTGAAGAAGGCGTCCAGTTGTGCTTATTTTATGTATTATAATTATTGACTAAAAAAAGTAACAATAAGAAGGAGCCCACAAGTTTGTCTGCTTACAGCCCACTAAACAGTTAATCCGGCCCTGCTCATATAAGTGAGATTTGGGACTTTCAGCAATTGACCTTCCTGCTGCAACATGATCCTTTTTCACCAGTTCCTCTCTTCGTGGTAAAATTCCAACTTATATTTAGTTTGAAACTAATTTACAGAATTATTTTCCTATAAACTATTGGGCTTTTGATTAAAGTATGTTCATGAAAAAGCATTTGCCTTCCTCAAAAACATTTGATTTTTAAATCAGAAAAGTGAATGCCATATATTTTCAGCTGCTATTCAAAGTGTTTCTGATTTTGGCATTATTTTACTACAATATTTTCAGTTTCTGGAACCTCTTAAACAAAAATGGGTTCTAGTGGCTGAAAGCCAAAAGACAGCCCCCCCGCATCCCTACTTTTTAATGAAAGTTAACATCTTCCATTTATCCTACAGGTTTTTTTCTTCAATCAGCTCTACTAAGAATATAAAGAAGGATAACACACACTGTTGGCAGATGCCACCCCATACTAAAATACAGCAATCAACAAGATCTAGTACTAAACAGTAAAATGTTCTGACTGGAAGAAAAACTGTGTTTCAAAAAAAGAGAATTTGGTTTACATTATATAAAAACAGATATATTCTATGGAACAATGGGTTTTTATCTCCCTTTGCTTTTTGCACTTCTCTTTGCTTTAAGCATCAGTTTAGATATGTAAATTAGGTAAAACTTAAGTATATAATTAAGATTCTGTATGTAATTCATTAAAAAAAATGAAGGGCTACACATTCTCAGTTTAACACTTCAGATACCACTTTGGGTTATAATCTGATAATAGAAATTCTCCAACATTAAAGGCTTTATTAAGAAGTCATTGTTGGGCAAAAAACAGCGTAAAGCGTTGCACTTCGAGTTCTTGGATCTGCCCTATCCTACATCAATTAAGAATGTGCCTCCCCACCAAGTGATCTAGAAAATGTAACTGAGTCAATGGGAGTCTAAGAGCACATAAACCACATACTGGGGGACCAGAAGAGAAGCATGTTCAGGAAAATCAAGTTATACATTCTTGTGGGGAACTTAACTTCTAGGCCAGGGGCTGGCAAACTATGGCCCAAGGGCTCCATCTGGCTCGCAGAATGATTAGATCCAGTTTGCAGACATATGGCTTCAGTAACAGTCAACAACAGGGGTTTTCGGCTACTGCTGCATGCTCCCCCCCACCCTGCTGCTGTGAAGCAGCAGCAGCAGAAACAGCAGCTCCGTCTAGTCTTTGCCCACCTCTGACCTGGGGTGAATTCTTCTGGTCTTTAGGGAGAAAAAGGTTGCCTTCCCCGATGCAGATAACACCCCATGTTAAACAGCACTGTACACACGGAAAGGATGCAAGAGTTTCTATTTCAGTCTTCTTACTCACTCAGGGTATTCTATGGAGCCCAACACTGTAGTGATTAAACATTTATGCCACTTCACACACCACCTCTGGCTACGGCAATGCATCTTTAATATGTTTTGCCCATTATTTTATGTATCACGCCGTTAAAAAAAAAAAAAAGAGTCTAGATGAACTATTTTCAATCTCTCACTCTTGGTCCTATAGCTCCAATTAGATTACAAATATAGTCCAAACTGGGCTTCCCCCCCCCCGAATTACACTATTTCCAGAGCATACTAGATACATGAAAGAAGGGATAGTGCAAGGGTCATGAAGAAGTTCAGCTTTCAGGAATGACTCTTCCCATTGCCTCAGGATCATTTATCTTAATGTTGAGAGGCTTGGGGAGCTTCCAAGAATCCTGGATATAAGAAAAAAAGAAATTTAGAGCAAATGCAAATTTTATAGCATTTCAGTATCTTTTGACCCATGCCAACTGCCTGCCTCTTGGGCAGGGGGCAGGACCTGATGATCTTGCGAGGTTCCTTCCAGCCCTAATGCCTATGGAATCTAGGAAACCTACTGGTAATATGTTTCTCTCACAGGACAAAATCCTAAGAAAAAAAATACTGAAAACAGAGAAACTACTACTGACTTAACGTGGCTGGGGTCCAGAATGGTTTCCGGACAGCCGCTCTAATTAAAACGGCTCACTGTCATGCATATTAAGCCCCTGGGCATTTCCAAATGGTCATGGGACTCACTATCTAAAGTTCATTCAACAAGGTTTAGGTAAAGCGGTCCTGCAACTGTTTAAAAATGCGCAGTGGCTTATTATATGTGATGGTGAGGTGACGCTGACACGTTCTAACTGGAATACAGAGCAAACTCAATAATCGAGTCTGCTCCGATGTGTTCTACTTATAATGCAAATGAGCACATCTATAGGCACCCATGGAATCTGTGCTCAGGAAGAGGGCACCTATACAATTTTATTAAGGCTTTCAACCATTGCCAATACACCAAGGAATATCCTAAATGTTTGCTTCTAAAATGGGAGCTCTTTCTGACAGTATTGCCTTGCTCAGAAGCATCTGGTCAACCCAAACTGAGATTTTTAATAGCTAATGCAACATAAGAAATTTCTGCAGTGAGTGATTTTAGTATGGAGAGGGGGAAAGGGATGAGCCTATTCCACAAATGGGACATTAAAACTAGTACTCTCCACACTTAGAGCAGCAAAACTGCCTTCTCAGCAAACTTGTATCCCATATGGATGTGAAAGTGCTCAAGGCGCCCTATTGACGGTGGTAAATGCAAATCCTCATCACTCTTTGTAACCTAGCAACAATGCGCAGGCCTGAGCCTGTAAGAGAGATGATCATTTATGAATAAGCGCATGTTGAGCAAGCTCTGTAATAAGTTAACATGAATGATTGTGGAGCTTATATTTGATCAGAGAGCTTAGGAAGGGAAGAACTTTGCAAATTAAAAATTCAATTGAAAACTCAAGTGGCTGGAAAAAATAGTCTGTATTTTAGACATCTGTTATTAATATTTTATCATATACTAAAAATGATAAGAAGATGCCAAATAGGACTTTATTATTATTATTGTTTATAGTGAGTCTAGAATCAGGCAAACTCCCAGCAAAGTCAATGAGAACATGCCGAAGTCAGGCCTCCAGCCATACTTTCTGTACCACAGTGTAATTCTTGACTGAAAATTCAATAAACATCTAACGTACCAATTTCCAGTCTGGATTACACTGGGACACGCTCCTTACCTCATCAGTTCTTCACCTCCTGTGTACAGGAAGGACAGGGTGACCCTTGATGCCTGTTCACAATCTACCAGGCTGAGAAAGAGCAAGAGGCCTGAAGGAGAATAATCCCAGGTTGTGACAACTTTCAAGCTGTCCGTACTAGAAGGAAAACAAAACCTTTCAAACTTTCTGAAATGGAATTTTGTCAAAGGGTCTGGGTCCCCAAATTCAGGGTTTGATTGACACCTCTTACACAGGCCAGAGGTGAACACAGAACCCTGGGAATCCTGGGGCATGTCTATACCACCTCTGAGTTGCATCCTGAAGACTCGCTGCCAATCACACTGCCCATGCACCCTCTGCATTCACTCCAACTCTTAAAAACTAAGCATGGTAGTCACCTTCAAGCAGTGCTGAGCACACACCCAGCACCACTCCTGGGCTCTCTGATACGGGCATGTTTATTGGCACCACTCTTCACTTCTCTAAGGCAGATTCATTGCCACATATCCAAGATTTGGCATGCACAGAGAGGAAGGGTGTGGGTAGGGCCTGTTTCAAAGCAGCAGTCCCACACTGATTCAATACAAAGAGAAGGGGATGGGAGTGAAAGGGAGGGAGGATTAGAAGTCAAGACCATTCGCAAGGTGTGTTGTACTTCTGTATTAAAAGCAAGCAAATGGAAAGTGTTAAACTACACACCGTTCTCTGTTTGTGTGCAAGAACTAGATTAGTATTTATTTTAGAAAGAAAGCTCTGCATTTCATACAACACCAAATAATCCCTCAAATTACCATACTAATGCCTGTATTTATACCTAATCATCATCAACAGAAAGTTGCTGTAATCACTTACATTTACTGCTTTTTCTTCCTTATTAGCAAAAGCCTACTTTTCAAATAAAAGAACATCTCCAGCATGCAACAGCCTGCTCAGGCTAATGGTCCAGAACTTCTCCAAAGTTGCTGCCTGTTTCTAAGTTCCCTGTCCTTAGTGCTGCTGTATGCATGCAGTTTCAGAGGCAACAGACAGATGCAAGATTTCTATGTACCACAGTGAGAGTTCAGTGCCCAAAGTGTTGTGAAAAATCTCTACCTGCCCTTCTTATTAAGGGTATGCTCTCTGTATGTGGTTAAGGCAGTGATTGAGAATTAGGAAACCCAGGTTCTGTTTCCCACTCTCCTAGAGGCCTGCTGGATGACCTAAGGCACGTCACCTCTACATCCTGGGTTCTGTGTGGGAATAGTAATATTTATACTGCTTTGAAAAAGACTATTTGGGAGCTAATTATTTCATTATACCAATGGTTCCCTGCCGGCCAACACAAAAGCTTCATTAAGAATACAAGAGCTTTGAGCTGCTCACGCTATTCTCAGTGGCATTGGAAATGCATCTTGCTCCTGGCTTGCTTGCATTTTGACCTGTGTATAGTTGCTAAAACATGTTTCAAGGAACAATTCTCCAAATGAGTTTCTAGGACACCCACATCAAACTGGGACTTTTTGCTTTTCTTTACATCTACTAGTTTACCCCTTTTTCCTCTCCTCTTCCATCTCTCCCCATTTCCAGACTTCCTCATTTGCCTCCCTTTTCCACCCCAGTCTATCCAAATTCTTTTAATTGCAGTCTTCTCCTGTTTCTTCAGTTCCATAAGAGACATGAATTTCTCTACTGGCTTCCCGTATCTTGAAATAAATTCAAGCATCTTGCTCACCTCTAAATGCATTCGTCAGCATAGTCCAATTCCTAAACAGCTTTTCTATTCTCCTCCCTTTACTCCTTTCACATACCAGAGATCATAATTTCTTTCTCCTGCTCTTGTCTTCTTGTTGCACTTTACCACAGATAAATGAGAAGACTGACATCTGGGACCAAGAACTCCAGGAGTGCAACCTGTATGATGCATCAAAGGGGAGGGTAAGAGGTGACATGGTCTTGGTAGACAGTACAGGGAAGAGATGCCTGATAAAAGGTGGCTGTACAAGCTAGCAAATAAAGGTCCAGGCAATCCTCGGACTTGCAACACAATTGGTTCCTGAAAACCGTGTCTTAAGTTGAAACGTTGCAACTCGGAACCGATTTTCCCCTAGGAAACAATGTTGTAAATGGGGGGTTCATTCCTGAACCAAGGCCCAATACCCTATTTTCACCAAAAATAACCAAGAATTTTGTACTCAAACAATTATAGACAAGTAATATAGCTACATTAATGTATTTATACTGTAAATAGCAATCATGTTGATTTGGAAGGACTTCTCTGAGGTGGCTTTGCTGGACTTTTTGAAGGGCTCTTGGCTGCAGTCTTCTCAGGAGCCTTGGCTGCAGGTTTTTCTGGCATCTTGTCTGCTTTCTTAAAGAAAATGTCCAAGAAAGTTTGGACAGGTGTTCTCCAGGGAGATGGGCAATGCAGCAAACTCGTTCACTGGTGTGTTATCGCATCGGAACAAGCGTTGTAAAGTTGAAACTGATGTCAGAAAGTTGAAACAGGGTGTCAATTTATAAACGTTGCAAGTGCGAAGCGTTGTAACTCAAAACATTTTAAGTTGAGGACTCCCTGTATTCAAAGAGCCACTGTTTGAAGGCTGAAACTAGAAAACTTGAAAATACTTGAAATAAGGCAAAGCACGTGAAGAGTGAGACTAGCTAGCCATTAGAACAAGGGAGATGGTAGAGTTTCCACCTATAATTATTTAACACAATACCAGATGTCTTTTTAAGATAGGCCCAAAACCTATACTACACAATCAAGCTCAATGCATGAAGAACTGCATGAAGTTCCAAGCCTGTAAAATTCCTGTTACATGTGTTATGCAGCATGCCATTGTACATGACCATTATGGTCCCTTTGGGCCTTAAAAATCAGTGATTCACCTCTTCCAATGCTTTGTTTCCATTTGACTAGCAAGTGCCATTTCCTTCTTCATATCCCTTCTCCAAACCTACTCCTTCTAGCAATCTGTCCTAATCAGACATTATACTCACACCTAACTCATGACAGGTAGGGTTGCATCCCATGTGAAATCCTACTAAAAGTTATGGGACTATTTGTTGAGCAAGGTACCATCAAATGTGATGAAGGGGCATTACAGTGGGGCCCAAAATGATCTACAGAAATCATTATAATCATGTCTAACCCACTTTGGATTTAGAGTATATCCAATATCACCTGCCTACCTATTAGAACAACATAAAAACCTAGTAACTTCACATACTGTAGAACTGCAAAGTCTACACCAATCAAGGACACCCTTGTTCTCCCTAATAGTTATTCTAGAATCAGCTAACATAGCTTAGCTTAACCTCAGTATATGACTGCTGCATTTAATCTAAACAACCCTACTTATAACAAAGTGAATTACAGATCTCCCTGGATTCAAGTTCACATTTAAATATCAGGAATTTTTCTACGTTTTATCCTCTAAGCTGCTACAAAACAGATATCTTGTCATACTCGCTACATACAAAACATTGTTTCCAGACACCTCATACCCCTAACCTCAGTATTAACTTGATGACAGGCTGTTCCATTTTTTTTTTTAAATCAGTGCACTTAAATTCTGTTTCTTGTTCTTAATACTGATCTTGCAAATAACCTGATCCTGTAATGCAGGACATATTTTTCTAATCTAAAGTGTGCCCAACATTAATAGCAGCCTACATTTAGATGGCTTTTCTTATTCAGGCATTTCAAATAAGCAAACTATAATTAGTCTATATTATCACCAAGTGTTTTTATACCATTTAACACTATAAACGATAAGGATAATATTTTAAACACGACCACATAATAAACTTTATTTGGCATATTGGAAAAATGTAAATGAACAGCTACATTTTGGAACATAAATAGGATAAATACTAGGATTTCACTTGATCATACTGAACCGTTATGCTCTGGCACATTGCCCAAAATGTATTCATTATGAATCAACTATACGGTGTTCTGCCAAAGTCTAGCATTCTTAAGTAAATGCTGGAAGGCACTGAGGAATCTGCAGTCTTATGAGAACTTGTTTCTTATTGTACTGTTAGAGGTTTTCAGGAACTCCTAAAACCAAAGCACTGAGATTCATTAATAAGGCACATAAATTTGAGCTTTATTAATTATGCCTGTACTACGTAAGTGCGCATGTGGTAATGACTACATTCTCCACTTTCTGTCAGGGCACGCTCCAAGCTCAAGCGTACAGTCTGGAAACAAGGTATTAGTGCAGATCTCTTGTTCAGCTGTTCTGTAGTCCTGATTACACTGAAGAAGCTCCTCATGTCATAACTGTCAACAAATTGTTGGATTTCTTTCACCTCCTTGTCCCAAAATGTGTTTTTGACTTTTCAAATCTTCCTCTGGACTTCAGCTTTAAACCATCAAAAAGTTCCCAGCTTCTGACTGGATGTAGGATGGTTTTGCCAGTCACAAAGTTTTTGTCTTCTGATCAAGGAGTCTGATCTCAGTGTTGTTTTCATCAAACCAGTCCTGATGGCCTCAGGTGATAAAGCCAATTGATTCTGTGCAATCTTCATGTGGATAGACTCTTTCAATGCTTGTCAATCTTCTCAACACAAAAGTGTTATTATTTTCAATCCAATGGCTGGCAGGTTTCTTATTGAGATGTGTTTGGAGGGCTTTGTAGTGTCTAGGGCAGGGATGGGGAACGTCTGGCCCATGAGCCATAGCCAGTCGGCCGGGGACTCCATTTCCTAGCTGCACCTGCCCACCTGGCTTGCAGCAGTGACAGCCTGTCTGGAGCCGGGGCAGAGCCATGATCCCCTGTGTGTGTGCGCCCCTGCCCAGAGCACACAGGCTACAGACCACATCTCCTGAGCAAACTGCCCCCGTCCCACATTTCCGGCAGCTCCGGAGCAGCCCCACGTGCTGCACTGCACTGCTATGCTGCATGCATTGCCAGCATGGCTGAGGTCTCCCTGGAGGCCAGCACAAGCCATGGGAGGAGGGGCAGCTGGGAAATGGACTCCCCGGCCGACCAGTGGACCGGAGGCTCGTCATCCCTGGTCTAGTGGTCTGAAGGCATTTGATGTTGTACTGTCTTCAGACTGATTTTGGTTGCTTTCAATGTTTCAGTGTAATCCTGATGGATGCAACTGATCTCGCTAACCGATGACTGGTCCAACCATTATCAACTCCTCTCATGACATGCATGATATCTTTTCAAATCACATGCTCTTACGATGACGTAGGCAAGGAGGTGCCGTTATTTTGAGCAGGAGTGTTGCCATGTTATTTTGTACCCATCACACTGTCTGGGGATATTGTTAGTAATGAGAAAGGTCATGCTCTGCACATTTACTGAGTAAAAGGATGCCATTGGAATTGGTCTTGTCCACTCCTTCCTTCCCAATGGTGCCCTTCCACATGTTAAAGTCCCATCCAACTTTTGCACTGAAGTCTCCACGGAGGATGATCTTGTCCTCTTTGGGGACGATATTCAGGATTTCATCGAAGTCAGCATAAAACTGTTCATTCTGTTCTTCCTTCGCATTGAGTGTTAGGGCATATGTACTGATGACAGTACCAAATGAATTATTGGTCATTCGGAGGCAGAGGTTCATGAGACACTCATTAAAGTGATAGGGAATTCAGTCATTCAGCTGACAATCTGGTTCCAAATTCTTGTAGACTCATCCCACTTAGCTGGCAGTATACACCTCAAAAACAACAAGTCCATCAAAAACCACTGAACAAGCACTACCAAAAGCTCCTGAACTGAGAATCAATGGTGACTAATGAACCATTGAATCCATCCTGCAGCACTCGGTAAAGGAAGCACTTGCCAGTCCACTAATCTCTGAAAAAGCCCACCAAGTGATAAAACACATGAAGAACAACAAAGTATCTGGCCCTGATGACATACCAAATGAGGTCTTCAAAGCTGGTGGGGAAACGATGACCAACAAGCTCCATACACTGTTCCTTAAAATCTGAAACACTGAAATTCCTACGGACCTAAGAAATGCCAATATTGTCACCATTTTTAAAAGGGAGATGAGTCTGACTGTGGAAACTATTAAGGGATCACCCTCCTCTCCATCACAGGTAAGATCTTTGCTTGAATTCTGCAGAATCTACTGCTCCCTCTTGCTGATGAAATCCTTCTCAAATTTCAGCGTGGCTTCAGACCATCAAAAATGGGTGATTTTTGTGGCCCACCAGATCCTGGAAAAATGATGAGAACACCACAAGAAATTGTACATGGCCTTTATCAATTTGACCAAAACTTTTCACACTTAACTGTGAGGCTCTATGGAAGATCTTGTTGAAGTCTGGCTGCCCAGGAAAATTTATCACCATCCTAAGACTCCTTCATGACCATCCTATGCAGTGATTCCACTATGGAGCTTGGCCATTCGAACTGACACCAAGCAGGTCTGCATGATCACACCAATTCTGTTTTCCATCTTTCTTGCAGTCATCAAGATGCTCATCTATGACTGACTGCCACGTGACATCAGCATTGAGTACAGGATGGATGGGAACCTTTCTAATCTTCCCTGCCTCTACGTCAAAACACTGGCCTTGATTGTGGAATTTCAGTATGCTGAAGATTGTGCACATACTGAGGAGGACCTATAAGTGGCCCTTAACGGCTTCTCTGATGCATACCAGTGCCTGGGACTGACCCTTAGAGTTGGAAAAACAAAGGTGCTTCACCAGCCTGCTCTGGGCCAATTAACTCCCCCAGCAAAGAGTCGCATTGACAGAGAGGAGCTGGAGAATGTTGAATACTTTATATACCTTGGCAGCCATCTCTCAAAGAATGTCAACATCGACAAGAAGATCCAATATAGGATCCAACGTGTCAGCTCTGCCTTTGGAAAACTGTAACATCAGGTGTTCAACAATCACAACATCAGGATTCAAACAAAGCTCCTATTACACAAGGCTGTGGTAACCCCAACTCTCCTCTGTAACTGGTAAGCTTGGGTGACCTACAGGGACCACCTTAAAAGCCTGGAATGCCTTCAGTAGCACTACCTCTGGAAGATGCTTGGCATAAAACTGGGAGGATTGTTGCACAAATGCCAGTGTCTTCATCAACACCAACGCCACCAGCATGGAGCCATTGACTATTCAACTACAGTGGGCAGGGTATTGTGTGCACGTCTGATGTACATTTATCAAAACTACTGCTATTGCCAAGGACGCAGGGGCCAAAGGAAACACTACAAGGACACCCTG
Organism: Crocodylus porosus; assembly: GCF_001723895.1. NCBI lineage: Eukaryota > Metazoa > Chordata > Crocodylia > Crocodylidae > Crocodylus > Crocodylus porosus. The sequence continues at coordinate 30,558,014 of NW_017728950.1, forward strand.
AAGGCAGACATTATGTGTGGTATTGACACCACAAATTAGGAAAAACTAGCCTGGGACAGGGCTATAGCGATGCCTTGTGAGAGCAGGTATATCTTCACCTCAGAGGCAGAAAAATGACAGAAATGGAAGGCAAGGAAACAAGCCCAAGAAATCTGCAGTCCAACACTGCTTTTAACCACCACCTGCACCATCTGCCAGAGAGTCTGTGCCTCTAGGATCAGCAGACTCATCTACAACCCGTAATTTGACCCAAAGGAGTGATCGCCCTTGACCGTGAGGGACTGCCATCACTACCAACACCACCAAGTCCTGATTAAGGCTATAACAGAGTTTTACAAATATATTTTAACTGTCCCCACTCACCCAGACTACTACTGGAGTGAGGGCCACATATACAGATTGATGAGATGACTGGAGCTTTGGCTAACAGTGCTTTGTTTTTTAGCTCCAGAAGTAGAAGTGCCTGCTTTAAGATGCAAAAGGTCAAACCTTTTACAGGTTTAACACTGCCACCCTAGGACATGGCATCACCATATGCTTCATTCTAAACCATTAGGACAAAACTCTAAATTTACAAAATCAGTCACCTAAGCATATATGGAAAATTCCTGTATAGGTTTGCTACTCCCTTTCTTTTTTTAAATCTTAAAACATGAACTCTAAAAATGTCTTCTCACACAGGCAAACTGAAAAAAGGGCACCTTTCAGATAGTCAGCATCTTGCTAATGGAAAACAGCCACTTGTTCTACTTCTTCCTTCTCCTCCTTTTCTTCCCAATGGCCAATCAGCACTTACAGCACTATGGCACTATTTGCGTCCATCATGAACAAACTCCTGCCAATCCTGTCCTATATTAAATACAGGCCTCTTCTTATGTTGTCTGTCAACTGCTGGCAAGGCCTACCTCAAGGATGTTGTCCTGTCAACTGATGATAATAGATATTCATGATGCTTCTTGATTCTTGACTCCTCTACTCTCACCACATAGCTGATGCATGCTAACTGCAGTGTGTACACACTTGTGTTGAGGGGCTGTGCCATGTTATTTCTTAGTCCTTCACTGCTTTTCTGCCTGCTTTTTCACCTCACTGGGTCATTCACTGGTCCAACCATCTTCCTGAGGATATTATTTTCAAAGCAAATCAGTTTCTGTTTTGGGGTCATGACCGTTCAGGGTCATGCACCAAGTCTCATTCCCATAAATCACTACAGGTCTATACTACAGGTGTAATAACGGTGTTGTAGAGCTGCAATTTTATTCTTCTGGTTAGTATCTTAGGCCTAAGAAGTTTACTGCAGCTGTTTTATTTCCACTTTGGATCCTTGTAATAATTTCCCTGCTCACCTTGGTATCAGTCAATCATGATCCAAAATACTTGAATTTTTGGACCTTCTGGAAGCTATTGTTTCCCATATAAAGGTCTTGTTTTGCTCTTCCAGTTCTGTTCTTGTGAGTGACTGTGGGAGGGTGGTTCCAAGGTAGCCACCCCTCCCTGCGTCGGGACCACCTCCCGCTGGCTAAGGGTCTCTCACCTGTGGTCACACGCGTCCGACTCTCCTGCCACGACTGATTGCAATCCGGTTCAGTTTTAGAATGTCCAGCACGTGCCAGTCCAGAAGTGAGACTCCTCCCGTTCACGGGGTCCTGTCGATGAGGGCTCCACCTCCCCTACACCCTCACCTGTACCGCCAGGATGCTGACTGCCGATCTGGGCTGGTCACTTGTCAGAATAACGCTCAATACGTCCGTAAAAGAAATGCAAAGGTCAACACAAAGTTCACAGCCAGGGATTCCCTAGAGCGAGGGACGGCTTGGTCTCTCAGCCACCTTCCGCGATATTACCCTGCATGCTGGGGTGCTGGCACCCTTTCTCTGGCTCTCTTTGAGCTCTTCAGCCCTCCCCAGGGCTTCCGGAGGCCACTCAGTCCTCCTGATTATGGGCGAGGCAGTTTCACCATCTGTGAGTGCCCCCGTATTACTGTATATACGGTTCCCAGCTCTTGCCAGGTCTAGCCGCTCCCGGCCGCATCAAACAGTCTGCAGCCTCACTGGGCTGCTTGACTTGGCTCCCATGCCCCGCTGGGGTTTACCCTTACCCCAGAAGGTCCTGCTGCGTCTCAGGACGGCTCGCATCTGCCCGTGTGTGCTCCCTCCGGCATTGGCTCCTCCTCTGCCTTCTTCTGGTTCCCCTCTGCTTGCCGCCAGTGCCTCCTTTATGTCGGCCCTCTCCATCTGGGCCCCACCTTCCTCCCTGCACCTGGCAGAGGCACAAGTTTGTCCCATGCTCTCAGTCTGAGAGCAGGGCTTGAATGTGATTGCTTCGGGGTGGGGAGCTTCGGAGCCTGTCGGCTCCTTCCCTCCTTCACAGTGACCTCCGTGTATTTGGTCTTTTTACTGCTCACTGTATGCCCTACTCTCTTGGCTGTACATTCTAAAATATTATACATTCTACATAGAGTCCTTTAGTGTAGTGGCATATGATGTCCAAGTCATCTGCATACCCAAAGATATTGTGCAATGTTTTAAGTAGGACCCCTTCTTTAATTTCAATCACCAATCTAACAACTCATTCCAACACCAGTTTGAATAATAGCGGGGAAAGTACACCACCTTGTCTCAGACCCATTGTAAAGCCAAAGGCATTAAAAAGTTTTCCTTCTACTTTAACTCCCCCTTTTGTGTCTGTCAGACACACCTTAAGCACTTTATGAGCTTATTATGAAATCCAAATGTTACCACTATGTTCCAAAAGCTCTGTCTAAACATACTGTTTTAAGTCTCTTCAAAGTCTATGAACAAATATCCAAGTCATACTCTCAGCACTTTTCTACACACTGTTGTATATAGCAAAGATCTGGTCCATTGTGGATCTGCTTCTGTGAAAAACAAAGTGATAACCTCTTAAGGCACCTGACAGACATTACACTTAAGATGTCATTAGCTGTTTAATCACATTTTTAGTAGTGACCTGGCCATACATTCATTCATGCCTGGCATGGCAGGAAGCACCATTGTTGGGATCCTACATCAGATCCCAGTGCACTCACTTTTAAACTAACAAGGGTCAAGCGTCTGTATTTCCTTCTAGGTAGGGAAAAAGTTCTACTTACACCTATGGATAAAAAGGACTCCTCTTACAACATTTCTTCCCCCATTCAGTGTCCAAGAAGGCCTCAGGCCACAGCACTAATTCTAACCAAACTTACGACCGTACACAGACCTCCAAGATAGGGAATACATTTTAAGAGCCAGCAGAGGAGTACACAGGATGGGGCCAGTATTCAGAGGGTATGTCAAGTTAACAGTATTTCTTCTGCAACCCTTCTAAGATTCACTTGAAAAGCTAACACAAACAAGGACTGCATTATCTTTTCACCTTTCATCTCTGTATCTTGAAGAGAATCCCAGGGATGCAAAGAAAGCCAGTCAGCAGCACTAAGAACCAAAATCAAAGCTGGGATCCTGAAGGTCCACCAGGAGTGGGTGCAGGCCCCTTGGGCTTTCCTACTGCATGGATGAGGGCAACCTCTCTCATAAATGAGATTTCTTCACAAGGGGATTGCGGTGACATTTCTCAGGGATTCTGTAACTGTAGAGGATTCTCTGCCCCCAGATTCTTCTAAGTGCAAAAATCAGCATTAATTAATATTGGGTTTGTTAGAGCTGACACTATAAATCAGCTCACTGTCCAAAATGTTTGCAATGGTGTTTCTTGGGGAGCTCAATAAAACATGCAGCCACCAATATTCTACTCTTACACCATCGTTTCTTTCTTGAAGCTTGGAAACAAATATTCCAGGACTCTTTTTCAGTTGATGCATACACAAATGCACTCACATTACTAAAGTTGTAAGACAAAATAATTTACTTACAGTGAGAAATGTTCAGGTGTGGGCTTTTGAAATTCCCTTCTTTTTTGCCTAACTGGCAAGTTGCATGACAAATCATCCTGTTTACAACTGAAACTGCACAGTAATTGCCCGTGCAAACACAGATTTGCCATTTCAAACAGTACAAAACCTTCCTGTCCAAATAATCTACGACAACAAACAAAAGAAGACAAAATCAGATATACATAGTTCCAGGAGACTGGGAGAGGGAAATCACAGAGCAGTGGAACTGCACTTTTCTGAGTGTTCCTTATACATCTAAAAAATTGTCCTGTTAGCAAGTCATTAGTTGGCAGACTTGAATGGCTAGAGGATGCTATTTCCTTTTAAGTCAAAGGAAAGAAATATGAAGGTTTCATTTGTCTAGCAAGGCACAGGACTTCAACAGAAAACTCCCTCCCCTCATCCCCTTCATATTTACTTTGCTTTTTACTTAATACGTATGGCTTGTATAAGGGCTGATCCTGCACCATCAAAAGACAACAGGAATTTTGCCACTACCTCGAATATAAGAGTAAACCAATAATTCTTTTCAACAGGCACAGTATCAGGCTTACAATCTTCTCTGTTGGCCCATGAGTGGGCCCTCTTGTTTAGACACAACAACGCCATTTTAATCCATGTTTATATCATGAAACACTGTATGCTTCCAATTATTACGCAAAAATGTCTATTGATTTGAGAGTTGTCCAAACTCAGGTAGAACTATATTTGGACTTCTCTTTACATGAAGAAATTGTTGGTTTTGATCATTTAAATGATCTGTTTATCTGAATTGACTGGTCATGGCTAGTTCATTTTCCAGTGAAAAATGCAGTTCCATCAAAATCAAAACGTACCACCAAATAGTGTCAAAGTTACTGAAATCTTTCGCAAAGTGAAATGGGGAAGAAGTTTCAACAATATTAAAGTATTCCAATTTAACACTGTCCAAACAAAACAATTTTTAAAAGAAATCAAAACAATTTTTTCAAGGTTGTATTATCTTATGGTACAAATTAAAAATTTGTTTTATAAAAATTAAACAACATAATCAATCTGAAACAAACAATTTCTCAGGAATTTCATTCGGGGGGGGGGGGTGTCTAAATGTCCAGCTTTTGTTCTGAATATGAACAAAAAAGAAAAATGCAAAAATCTCTAAAATGTTGCAGAATGGATTTCCCATTCTCTCCTCAGCTCTCTGTTCTACACACATTCTCCCCATATAACTGCTGCTTATTAGTTCAATAATTAGAATCAGATTAAGAGCAGATCATCTTATCATTAATATACGGTACAAAATATTGACTAATTTACCTCTTCTTGAGCACGCAGCTATTTGCATCAGTCTTCCCAATTATAAATTACACTAAAAGACTAAGTCAGTCAGTCCTGGTCTGCCTAGCCTAAAAGAGCCACTGTGTTAGTGTGATTAAGGCACACCAGCTTCAGTACGCAACTGCACACAAGAGAGCTGTAGCTAGCATCACATCTTTGACTCCCAACTCAAATGACCAGATACCGACCTACAGTTGAGTCAACTGGTAGAAGCTTCCACAATAAATCCAGAGCAAGGCTCAACTTCATGCATTTGGAGCTGAAGGCAGACAATTTAACCATTTTGTCATCGTGTCCTTAGAGACCTGAACATTTCATTGTAATAGAAAATAACTGCAGTTTCAGCTGTCACTTACCAGTACTAAGCATGATTATTTGGAAGCCATTTTATGTACATTTCCAAAGGAATCATCTTTTTGGCTTAATTACAGTTTTGTAAGGACAGCAACAGGAACACAAAAAGCCCACCGCATGTATTTCATTGGTCTCTAAGGGCCCCTCTATAGGTGCAGGTAAAGACGCAATGGGATTTAATGAGTGATCTACACAATTGTACCTCCTGTCATGCCACACTTACATGGCAGAAGGCACAACTGTAGGATCTCACATTAGATCCGACTACATCTTATCGCCTATGCAGGGGAAGCAGGATCCTGAGCTCCCCTTGCACCGACAAACGAAAAGCTCCCATGGCTGGGGGATGTTGGCAGCCGTGATTCTCCGGCCCCAGGGTTTCACGCACCCCCAGGGAACTGCCTCCCCCCTCCGGGACTCAACTGGTCCTGACAGTTGCTCTGGATGAGCATACCCTCTGTTGTGGGACTCTCAGACCCAGCTGGGCATGATACACCTCTGTGGCTGAGAGCCCCATCAGTTGGCAAATTAATGTTTGACAGCAACCAGCTATAAAGTTAGTACACATTTCTGAGGTCTAACTTTATATCTGGTTGAAGATTTTTATGGCATGATAACTACTCTGTACTTGTAACTTGTCTCCAAGTTACCACACAATTAACCAGTTAATTGAGCAATACCTGTAATGTGTAGAGGAGGCCTCAGTACTATTATCCCAGCAATCAAATAAATATTTTGACATTCTCCCTGGTTTAAAGTAATAGCAGAAGGGAGCTGTGATAAGGCTTTATGTAATAAACAATATGCTAAAATTTATCACATAAACAAAATAATTTGCTTTGATTTAAAAATATTATGAATTCCTCCTGGTTTTGAAATGGCTTATAAATCAAACTCTATTCTAACCTGCACCAGCATAAATCCAGAGCAACTCCACAGAAGTCATTCCAGATTTATAACAGAGCAGAATTTGGACCCTAAAGTTATATTTACATTGTAGCCAAGTTTAGTTTGTGGCCACAACTAATCAGGGAAAATCCAGAGGGAAAAGTGGGAGCCTGGACAATTTCAGTGGAAGGCCTGCATTCTGTAACCGAGAACTCCTGCCCTCAGGCAGAAAAGGAGGTGTGACACACTGGACCCTCTAAATCTCTCCTTACTTCCATGTCGGAGAAGATTCAACCCTATGCAGAAGGCATCTACAAACACAATGCACTGCTTAGGTCCCATGGAGACCCTAGGAAGAGGGCTGAGGATGTTCAGTGACCCTACTCCACTACAGATGGGAAAATGTCATCATAAAGGGAATACATTTGGCTAAAGTCAGTGCTGACATCCACTCCCACTGAATTCCTAAGTGTTAAAATTAATTGTGAATATGATGCCACTATAGTCCAGAGAACTACAGAGGAAAGAGAGGGTCCAAATTATTTCAGTGACTTCAGAAGGACTTTAAAGGATCCAAATGTGGTATAAACAGTCTAAATTTCTTTTTATTCATAAGGCAAAGCCTTTGTCAATGATTTACAAAAAAAAAAAAAACCTACGCTGATCTTATTGTAGGGACATTTTTCCAAGCTATGTACCCAGTAAAGAATTTAGACTTACTCAACTATAAAATACTTCCTGCTTTTTCAGAGTCCCAACTTTCAGCAGAGAATAGTCAATCAGTTTAAAAGTACTAAAAGAGGGCGTGTGGAAGGAGAGAACAGACCCTGGTGTACTTGTATTCATCTGATGCTAAAATTTTTAATGATCCCAAGGGCTCCACAGAATCAGATCTGAGGGCAGTTCTATGGATGAGGAGCTGTCTTTTTTTGTTGGGTGGAGGGGGTTATACAGCTCTTAACACAGTAAGGTTCTGGTCCATAATTGAATACTCCACAATGAAGACAACAATTGTGCAGGATCAAATTCTGTAATCCATAATACCACAAAACTTCCACTGACCACAACTGAATATTTCTTGATTACAGAACAGAGAATTTGAGAGTCAAATTCCCATAAACTTCAAAGACTGAATTAATACAGAGACCTGCTTTCATTGCAACAGGCATAGATATTAAAATCAGAGGAAAAATGCTTCACTGCCTAAAAATCTAGTTAGTATTATCATGTCAAAAGCAAGCTAAGCTACAAATGCAACAGCACTTCCAGTTTCTTTATTCTGTTCAGATTTTAGTTACCACTCTATAGAGTATGTTCTGTTTTAAAAACCCAAACAAAAAAACAGCCTGCTCACGGCCAGCTGCAGTCACAGAGAAATATGTCTGCCAAAAAATGTGCATTCAGGTGGTCACATGTATACATGGCCATGAAGCTCAAAGAAACACCCCATTGGGAAATGACCCATTGTGTACTAGATAAAGATGGGCACTTCTGTTTTGCTTAAATTTGAGTGTACTCTGAATATAATCTGAACACCGCCCCGATTCGTTTTCTCCTCTTTTAGCAGTAGGGGAGTAATGTTGGGTTTCACAGAGGTACAGGAGATAGAAAAACAGTGCCTGAAATTCCTCTAACTTAAGTAGACAGCATACATGTCACACAAGCCTCACTTGCTGTTTTTAATGCAAGCATGCATCATAAGGTCTGTACTGGTGGCTGAAGGCAACAGCCCAAGCATATGTCAAGAGCCCTTCTTTACTCCCTCCTGATGCTGTGGGGGAAGGGTGCCTCTTGACAGCAATCTGAAAGGTTAGTGAACCCTGCAAACCTAATAAAACAGCTAGAAAGGCTCTCAGAACTCAATCAGTTGCTGGGTTTGCCAACCCCAATGTTAAAGTACGGTGTGGTATTGTTTTAATAAAGCAGTAGATTACTGTAAAGACAGGCTGTATTGTCAACATATAATACACTGTCAGAGCAAAGCAACACTGATGAAGTAATACACATTCTCCCAGCTTCTTTGTTAGCTGAATGATAGGAGGTGACAGAGTAGAAAAGCTTCCATAGACTGACTATTCTTCCTTTCTTTAGCTATAACAAATCATTCAGCTTCATCTTCCTCAAACACATCAACACAATGAGCCACCCTTTCTTAAATGTATTGAAACATGTCTACTTTTTACCAGGAAGAGGGCAGGGATGCATGCAGGAGGTTGATTTCAAGATCCAGCCAGGTGGAAAGATGAAGGAGTTCTCCGCTTTCAACTTATCACGCATTAGATTTGCGCATATATCACTTCCAGCAAGACAGCTGGGTCTGTTTTGCAATTCAAACATTTTTTTTTTTTTGCATCTCCTGCACAGTATGGGTAATGAAACAAAAATGGAATAAAGGCTGGATCTATGATGGGGACTAGCATCAGTTATTACTTCAGATAAGCCAGCAGTTCCACTGCTATTCCTGTATAATATGAACACAATTTACAGCAAGTCTCCCTGTTCTTTGCTTCCTAGAAAAAGAGAATGTATTTACAATACCACTGTACTTAAGGAGCATTTGTTAAGAGAAGTATAGTAGTCCTTCTACCCTGCAAGATTAAAATAGTATATCATTGCTGTCAACAAGCAGAAAATCCTGCTGTTCTTATGGAAATTCCCTCATTGATACAGGATGCCAGCAGATTTTTTTTTTTTGGTGAGCTGAAACATGAGCTATTTCATTATGTTACATACAGGTGACTCAGAGCATGGCTGCTGGATTTAGCTGACTATGCAGAGCGACATCTGGCAGAAATTCTGGACCTTTCATTGAAATCATATACTAGAATCTATTCAGCCTGTTTCTGCTCCCTCTTGTAACTTTACAAGACAGTCCTCTGCAAATGACATTACAGAAGAGCGGGATACAACCCAGAAGTAGGGGAAGGGGGGAAAAGTCTACATGTCCTGCATTTGTGTACACATAGCTGCCCAGACCAATTTAACAGTGCTTGTCTGTGCATTCATAAGACAGAGAGCTCATTACTTAACCCTCTTGGACCAAAATGTGGCTCTGATGGAACATTCAGGCTAGCAGGAATCATTTGCCCTATGTTCAGTAAATATGCTCTTAGTAAGTAAAAGGTAAACTTAGCCTTTAAAAAAACCTCAGGAGACAGTGCTTGCCTTGTCTTTGAATCCTGAGACAATCATAAATATAGGTTATTTAGGAATCAGTGTCTGTCTACGAAGTGGTTTTTAAGTCTCTGACTAGAGCTCAAAAAAAAAGAAGTATTCAGAATAAATTCAGTGGAGTCTGCACCATGAATCTGATACAGTTACATAGAAACAAAGCATGCCCAAAATTACACTCAGGCAACTTAACTGCTTCTAGCAGGGCACTGTTTGGGTGGAATCAAACCCAGACAGCCAGCAATAGCCCAGAGCAGCAACCTTTTATTTCCCCCCCATTCCTGATGAATGCCCACCCTTCATTGGACTTTAACAGTCTGCTTTAACCTCTTAATGATAGTTTGAAAGATACATAACTATATAAGGTTCTTTGGGTGGATTTGATATCTTTTATTAGACCAACTTAAACAGCTGGAAACTATTTATACTTGTTTGCCTACGTCCTTAGACCAACACAGTTACAGCCTACACACCTATAACTATATAAAAACTAATATACTATAAGGAATTGTTTATCATTAAAACTACTGGGGAAAAAACATGTCTATTAACAACCCAATCATGATTCTTCCTTGGAGTTCATTAGAAAAGCAACTAGCGTCTAAGTTTATGTAGGCCATGGGTGTCCAACTCATCTGGCCCCACAGGCCAGATGTGGGACTGGTCTACAGGCCAGATCGGGCCAATAGGCCCATGGATCCTGGACTTCCTCCCATTCATTCCATGCCAGAGCTAGCACCTGCAGTGCCTGCTCCAGGATCCGCGCTGCATGCGGCACGCCCTGGAGCAGCTGAGGTTGGCGCTGTGTGCAGCGCAGATCCCAGAATGCCCAGAGCAAGCATCCCACGTAATGCAAGCACCCCAGATTGGCTAGAATCTACCACATATCTGGGATCTGCACCACACATGATGCCCCTGGTGGTCCAGCACTGCACAGCCAGTTTGGGACCCAGTCTGCACGTGGTACCAGTGGGTGCTATGTGCAACGCTGGTCCTGGACCGGCCGGAGCTAGCACCGTGCGAGAGGCACGTCTTAAAGTGCCTGGGGCGAGTACTGTGTAGCACAGTTCCTGCAGTAGTACTATGTGTGGCACATGTCCCAACCCCTTCCCCTGGGGCTAGTAAAGGTCAATTCAGATCCAGGGCAGCACCACAGGCCAGATAACAGGGCTCTGCTGGGCAGATCTGGACCATATGTTTGACACCCCTCCTTTACTGGTATAAAGTGTCAGGATTCCACCGAACTCAGCACAGCCATGACAATTCACAACCAAGGAGGATCTGCTCAATGTCAGTAAACCTTCAGCTAGAATTACTTTCATCTCCCTGCAACTCACACCACTTTCACTCACAGTTCATTGCATTTCCCTTCCTCAAACATGACAAAGAATGCTTTGCATCCAAAAGCCTGCCAGACTTTATTCCAACCACAATAAAAGATACAACCCCCCAAAATCCTCACTGCTCATATACTTCCTAGACCAGTGAGACTAGTGGTTCTCAACCTCTTTTGTACCAGGACCCATTTGTAAACTTCAATGGCCAGTCCTTGACCCCCCTGCCCCCAGTGTGCGTGTGTGTGGGGGGGAGAGGAGGGGAAGGGTATTTGAGGGGAGGAGGAAGAGAGGGAACTCTGACAGCCTGCAAGGGAAACGTCACAGTTCCCATGTTTTTCTTTCTAAAGAAGAACCGATTTTTAAAGTTTGTTGATCCATTTTTAATGTTTGTTTGCGACCCTTTCATATATTCTTACAACCCATTTTTGGGTTGCAACCCACAGGTTGAAAAACACTGTCCTGGACCAATGTCACTTTAACACTACATTTCCCCTGTTGTTGGCTAACAAGCATTTGTTTTCCTACTATCACCCTAAGTATACATTTTTTAAGCTAGAAAAAAATGAAGGCAGCAAAAAAAGGAAGCAAATAATGGCAAAGGTTATGAACCCCATTTGAAATAAGCAGTTATAGACTTGGTTGATTTCTACTTGGATACACTAGTAACAATCTGGAGCTCTGATGGGGTAAATCCAGGGTAAAGAGAAAGCACAATCTGGCCTGAAGCGAGTACTGTGGATTTACATGAGTGCAATGCAAAAGGAAAGTCTACCCTAACACTTCAGTGGACTGTAAATTAGGAGTTTTCAGTCACAACCTGGATTAAATCATGGCAGTATTTTAGGATTAAATTTTCAAAGCTGCCTAAAGGAGTTGGAAAAGTACAATTCCTTTCATGTTAACAGAGACTGGCATCCAAAAACTCTCAGCCTGGAAGCATATATTGTCTAGTTAAGCAGTTAATTAGGACAGGATGTCATACGTGTGATAATATTCATGCTACACTATGAAACGCTGAGTTGTGTTTCTTAAACCCTAAGAGAGGCTCATGTCTGCTATACTGTAAGTGCTAAGCTCCACATAAACAGTGCAGCTCCTGACAAAAACTTGCAGGGATCAAAATAAAGACTACAAAACAAAACAAAGACAGAAACCAGAGGACCAGGGGTACCTACATGTCATCAGTAGCCAGCACTGTGATTTTAGTAGGCATGTGCCCCCAGCTGGGAAAAGTCTTCTCTGACCAAACCAGGTCTGGTCTGCAGAAACGGCAGCACAGCTTCAGGCCGCGCTAGGGGACCTGGCAATGGAACTGACAAAAGCCTGGCCATTTTCCAGGTAGCCTGTCTCTGACTCAATTTCTGCTCAGTGTTGAAAGATCAGAACACCAAGTTTTGCTCTGAATGCCAATCACCCCACAGGGTTGTTGGCACAGCCAGGAATCACCAGATGCAAGAATATCCTAACCATGCCTCCTTTTGACAGGCCAACCCATCAATGCAGTAACTGGGCATAAAGCAGAAAATCAAGTGGTCGCTATCTACCCAACATTTCTAGGTTTAGAACAGCTTTATGCCTCTCTGATCCTTCCTCATATACCAGGCTCTCTGGGGTCACTAACCGACAATTATTGGTTGAATTTACTTCTGTGTACAGATCTGCAGAGGTTACGTGGCTCTCTCTACGCCTTTGCAACTGTACCTTTGTGTGGAGCTAGCAGGAATGTGCCAATGGAACATTTTTTGGAAGGAAATGTTCTTGTTGACACTCAAAAGATAGGTTAGACAAAATCTCTTTTAAAAAGTTCTAAAAATTGAGACATCCTATTCTTACATGTCAAAATGAAAAAGTATATTTCAATCAAGTGGTCCTTTTTACTATGACATTTTAGTTCATTTGTACTTGAAAGAAGGAAAAACACTGAAAAAGTTCAAAACTGAAACAAAGCATATCAGTTGATAAAATATGACTTTCATTATCAGTTTAAGGAAAATAAACGATCTGGACTTTTTCCTTGCTTTAGGACAAGAAAAATATTGCAGTCTAGAAAGCTTTTGCAGGATAGGAATGCTATTTCCTGCCCAGCTCTACAGCTGATCCTAAGTCAACTTCTAGATATCAAGATAACCATTTAACATGATGTCTGGGAGCAAATTCAAAGCAGTGTCAATTGGAGACCCTTCATAATTTATTTCCTGTGTTGGGGTAGGAGAGTCAGTGCATCCCACAGCACAAGTTACTACTGCCTCATAGCCTGCTGGAAGAAGCTTGGAACATTTTAGTTTGGGGTGGAAATTCCAGGACAAAACACTGTGGAATGACACGTATCCTACCTCTACAGGTAGAGGACTGAGGAAGGGAAGGACTGGATAGGCAGACCTGTAATTAGACCTTAGTAAACAATTCTTGGGATAATAAGGAAGTCCTCTTCCATAGCTGTGTTGATTCTGCAGACCTGGCATTAGTGGTTTTTCAAACAAAGGCCTTTGCACTTCTTCCCATACTTTCCATATATTTTGGATCAACTCACTATAAAAAGTCCCCCAAACCATTTATTAACATCTTTAAACCTCTCTTTTGTGATGGTGCCTAGAAAGGAACTTAACAGTGGTTAGGTCACTAAACTGCTGAAGCCAATGACTATCACTGAGAGCTCTTATCTGTAGCCCAGCCCACAAGACACAAACACTTCTGTTGCAAAGACAACACTTGCGCAACACCCACCTCAATTATCTAAAAACTGCATTCACCCAACAAGCTCTGTCAGAGAAATGGACTGCAACTTTGAATTAGCTACACAAAAACCCAACATAAACCTACTGCAATGCCAAAAGACCCCAGGGATATGCAGCTGATGGGGACTGTGAGATCCCAGTCCATCCTAGAACCTATAAGAGAGGTCATCAAGTAATTACAACCTTTGGAGAAGTCTACCAAACTTGGGGCCTCTCTCAACATTGAGAAGACTAAAGTGCTCTATCAGCCTTGAATCGGCCACAAATGTGAACCCCCCCCCCCCAACTCCCTAAATTAGCATTGAGGGAAAGAACTTGGAGATAGTCAAGCATTTTCCATACTTCAGTAGCCACTGGTCTCAGAGAATGAACACTGATGAGGAGATCCAGCACGCAAGTGCCTCCTTTGGGAAACCAGTTCAGTGCGTCTTTATTCATCATGATCTCCAGAAGGACACCAAGATTCAGGACTACATTTGTAGTCATCATCCCCACTCTCCTCCACAGATGTGAAACACGGGTGACGTACCATCATCATCACAAGGGCCTGAAGAGGCACTGCTAACAAAATCTCCAGAAAATCCTCCACATTAAATGGTAAGATCGCTGCACAGACATCTGAAGCTACGTTAACAGCGTTGAGCTGATGCTCCTCAAGCACCAACTTCACTGGACCAGACACTGTGTGCAGATGCCAGACACTACTCCTAAAACAAGTGCTCTATTCCCAGCTTAGTAATGACCTGAGATCTTGTACTCTAATTATGAACTCTACCGCTAACTGCCATCCTGGTGTCGACAAGAACATGTACATGACAGCAGAATCCTGTATTTTCCTACTACACATGAAATGGTACATTACAGTTAGTAGCAAAACTCCCACCAGTTTCAATGGGATCAGAATTTCATCCCAGCGGCAAAAAAGTTTTATGTTACAAAGGATTTGGCCTTTGATGAAGTAAACTTGTTCAATGTGGCTTAGCCCTCACAGACCAGACCTTAGCTATTAAGGTTCATGTAATTATAAGAGTACTGATGCCTTTGGAACAGGAGAGGCCAGTGTTACCTTTATTAGTAGGGACCTACTTAGATTGTGGTTTCATGATTTTCGCGGAAGCTGTGAAAACCGGCAGTTTCCACGATCACCACAAAAATGGAATTTCCCACAATTTTGTACAGAAATCGCCTGAAAAAAAAAAAAAAAGTGCTTACCCAAATGCAAAAAAAAAAAGCATGGTAATCCCTGCAAGCACAGAGCATGCGACTTGAGAGAGAGCTACCGAGAGGCTTAGCTAGTGATGCCGACTCAGTGAAGGTGCCGGTCAGGAAAACAAAAGGCTTCAGCACCATTTTTAAGTCAGATGCAATGCTGCAGTCTGAAGATGATGAATGAAAAGAAATACAAGAAAGCTACAAACATTTCAACTCAGGATCGTGTAGGAACCTCGCATGCCAATGGTGGCAAGTTATTTTGTTCTTCGTGGAGCATGACTCTGGATGTGTTGAGTTAAAACAACATTGATCGGTATTTAGAGGCCGCATAAAAGCAAAAGACTGCTGCAGAGGCTGAAGGTCAGAGCAAGAAACAAGTGCCCATGTCCTTGATCTTTAACAGAACTACTGAAAGCAGTCCGACAAGAAAAGAGGCTAGTGGAGGCGCTACTGGAGCTACTGGTGGCCAACTAGTGGAGACTGATGGATTTGTGCTAGTGGAGGTATTCACACAGCCACCAACGTTCCTTTGGAGAAATCTGATAATCCTAAATTAAAGGACTATGTGACAGAGTGGCCTGGGGTGAAAATAACCGCATGCACACCCTTCCCCTCACTTGGAAGGGGTACGGGATCCTCTGGGCCGGAGCAGGGCCCCAAGAGCAGGGCTGGCCGGCTCGGAGCTGGGTCTCACTTCTGGCTGCACCGGGGAGAGCAGCTCAGTCAGGAACCAGGGGTGGGGACACTTGCTGGGGCGAGCCAGACTCTCATGTGGGGGCAGAGCCAGCCAGGCATGTCTCCCCTGATGACAGGCAGCAAGCAGGCTGCTGCAGGCACAGTTATTAACCCTGCAGGGAGCACAAGCTACAGCTGTGCAGCAGAGCTGAAACTGGATTGGCAATGGCAATCAGATGGACTCCTTAAGAAGCCCCAGCAGTTGAGCCACAGGGGAACACAGACAGCAGCATATGCGGATCAACAGACATGTGAGGAGCAGCAGAGCTGCTCACCTTTCATCACGCTAATTCGTAATGGACTGCCAGGCATCCCCGGGGCAAAACCCAGCACCTCTGAGCACAGAGCAAGGCATGTGTGAGACTCTATGAAAGGCTGACTATGATTATTTGATAAGGACTGAAGGCTGTGCAGCAATATCTGCACAGAGGCTGAGGCGGGCATGCATGGGTCAGAGGAGCTCCCAGTTTGTTCCCTAATACCCAAAATCTGATGCAGCCAGCAATGAGAGCGAGCAGCCCATGTGGGTTCCCCACTTAAAATGATGGGATAACCCCTGGAAAAACCATCACCTCCCTAATCTGTATTACACCAAAGTTGTGGTGGGTGAAATTGCAAGTACCGGGATGCCCTAATCTTCTGAGGGGCAAAAGCAGATGGAGACTATGTTGTGCAGAGTCGACTACATATAACCACCAAGATGCCTTCTTCTTTAAAAAGAAGAAAGTTGAAGATGGCTCGGTCACAGACTATTTGACTACGTGTGCCAAATGCTAGATGTTTCCTGTGTGAACAAGCTTCACCAAGATCATCTACCAGGAGTAACTGCTTCACATGTTCAGGTCAACTGATATTCTGCCAGTGCAGATTTTGTAAATCTCGACTGTAGCAGACAAAGCAACAGATGCCCAACATAACTATGTTCTGCATATCTTGTTAGTACCTGGGACCTGGACAGACTATCAACTTCCAGTTTTTCAAACAGAGCTGGTTCACCTCATATATGTGACATTTTCTACCATGGCACAAGCTCTAGTGAAGGCTGTTATAAACTATGGCTTAGAATTTAACAAGACCCCAGCATTTCTGTCTGATAATGCAAAGTAGATGTGCAAAGTTTGCTCTGATGTGCTGCATGGAATGAGGCCTGATGCAATTCATGTCACAAGTTATACACGCATCCTTTCTTTAATAAGTGACATCTGGTGCACATTTTCCTTATGTGGATAGCCTGGTTTCCTCTTTTATAAAAGTGTTCAGACAGACACTGTCCAAGCCATAGGCTTCGATACAGTAAGTCCATTGCCAATCAAAGCAGGGCTCTACATGCTAGTGTATCACTTCCACCAGAGCCAGTGCTTAACAAGGTGGAATTTGTGGTTTAACATAGTTCATTACCTTGCTGTGACCATTGGGCTTCGAGCATCCATTCTCAAACAGCCTTCGCCCAGGTGGTGGGCGTCGGGCGTTCTCTAGGTTGGCGTCTTTGGCCAAGCAAGTGTCTCCTCCATGACTCGCCTTCCCCGCCCTCTCCTGCCATGACTTGTTGGTTCTTCAGTGGACGGGGTCAGCCATCTGGTTTGCTCGGTGGCCCGCAGTTCGCCCAGAGGTCATTCACAGGGCTCCGCCACCCCTACACCCCGGCCTCACTCCACCTCACGTGCGTTGTTCCTCCGTTGGCCTCAGCCCCTTCTCTGGAGTCGCGCCCTTCTGCCAGCCACCTGCTATGACTGTTCGCCAAAACGGGACCTGTCCTCTCAGTTCCGCCCCTACCACGCCTTTCTTATTCTTCCAGGCCCTTCTCCCAGGGAAACAAAGAAAATCTCCGAGGCTCTCCCCTCAGCCCTGATACACAGGGAAACTCAAAAAAGGTGTCCCCTCCTCAACCCCTTCACATGGGGGAAACAGAAAGACAAATCAAAGGAACCTTAAATGCAGGGCCACTCCTTGGCATGACTACATGCCGCTTCTTCACTTCTCTCCCCACCCCCCCCATTCCAGCTCAGGGACTCTCCTCCTGTCATCGGTGGTCCCTGGGATTTCCTCCCGCTCCACCGCTGCCCTGGCCGAAAATGGCAGCGATACCTGCCCCAACTGTGACCACCCCAGGGCTCCTCTCAGGGTACTTCCATCCAGCATGTTTTCCCTCTTGCCCTGGCCGCTCTGACACTCCCACCTGGGATCCTGCCGAGTCTCCAGTTTGTCCCTGGATCCTCATTCGGGTCTGGGGTCCCTGCTGCCTGACAGCCTTCTGTCCCTGGCTCTCAGCGGGTCACCCTGCTCCCGTCCACTCCCGGTTCGCCGGGTTCTATAAGACCCATGGTAGGGGTCTCCTCCCTTCCACAGGCCAGCTGGGGTCCTTTTTCCCCGCCTCTCCCTCTCTGCAGCATCAGCCGCCGTTTTTATCTTTGCCAGCCGGCACTCAGGGCTGACATTACCAGCCAGCATAAACAGGTAGCTGACGAGCTGTGCGGACTCTTCCTTCCGCCCCTGCTGCGCTGTACCTCCTGCTGTGGGTAAGTGCTTGTTGTTATCTTTTGCATGTCCCTTCCTGGGACACATGCAAAAGATATGAAGTAATACTAGAAATTTGTGTGCGAGGAGCTTCAAATCATACCAAGCACATAGTGCATGCTTAAACTGCACTCTCTCTTAAGACAGGGCGACACTGAAGATCAAGTTAAGTTTGTGGCTGAAAATGTAATATGGTTCATGGAGCTTCTAACATGGTTTGAAAGTCAGCGGGCTTTGATCCACCAAGCACACCACAAGCTGGCCCAGCTTATGAAATCCAAAGACACATGACATCACAATGACTTTCAAACTATCAACACAAAAACTAGAGGAGACAAGAACTGTTCCAGGCAATAACTATAAAGTTGAATCAGTATTACAAGTACTATCAGTCACTACCACCACAGTTTAAACAATTGTCTGCCTCCTTTTTTTTTTAAGTGCTGTTCATATTTTTTACCCCAATCTGGTGCCTTTTCTGAGTTTTGATCTTCAACTATTGAAATCAACCCCTGGATGACAGAAAGGGCATGACAAGAAACATGCTGCTTATGTGAACTTTGTCAAAGAGCACCAGATGTCTTTGATCAGAAACAGACTTCCAAAACAGTCATAGTCAGTTTCCACATCTCTACAACTTGACAAAACACTGCCTTACTAATCCAAACCAATTCAGTGGATACAGAATGTGCCAGCTCAGTGTATGGACGAGTGTGCATAGTGGAGAGACACAGGATGTCAGCTGCAACTGCTGGTAGGTGCTGCATGCTAGCATTTAACAACTAACATGATTTATTTCCCTCAAGGTTAGTATTATTTATTACTGCTAAACTTTTTGTAGAAAACTAATAATAAATTATGATACTAGTTACAATTCACATCATGTATAAATTTATATTCTTATTATATTTCAATTTAGATCTGAATGTAAAACTTAGATTTATAATAATGCAGTAATTTGATATCTCTGTGGCCTTTGCTACTTAATTATGCTGCAGTTTTTACCTCTTGGACAAATCAGCAATAAGGGGTGGGGCTACTGGGTCCCCTTGGCCAATTAGTGACGAGGAGGGGGCTCACCATGAAGACTGTGAAACTGGCTCTGTGCACAGAGAGCAGCTTGCGAAAATCCCTTTCTCTCACCGCAGTTTAGGTACCTCCCTATTATTAGCTACGTCTGTTAGGCCAATTCACTGATCCCTTAAGCAAGTGGTTTTCAACCTTTTTTTTTTTTAAATTTGTGGACCTCTAAAAAATTCTGAATGGAGATGCAGGCCCCTTTGAAAATTTTCAATGAAAATGAAGACACCTTTGAATTTAAGTGGGGGTTATTCCCATACTTTTTGATTGATCATAGTCATCTTCTACAAACCCCTCAGACATAGTCTGTGGACCTCAGGGGTCTACGGATCACAGGTTGAAAGCCACTGCCTTAGGAGGTTGCTACTTTTCAAGAGCTCCAGAGCAGCAGACAGGAGTGGAGAGGAGGAGACAAAAATACTTTGTAGAACTCTTAGAAATCCTGAAGGAGGGCCTTTGATCCTGGAGACTGACAAACTTTCCAGAGGCCATAGACTTAAAAGTTTGTTAAACAACTTCTGTCGTTTCCTTTTGTTCTTGATTCAGCTTCCTGAAGAGTTAAAAGCCAACTTGCTCTTCAAAAATATTCCAAATACCTTTGATGGGTGAGGTGACATTGCTTGCAAGGACAGAACTAATCACTAATTAGAATTTCCATGTATGGAATCACTAAGGCAAACATACTTGTTTTTTACTGTCCCTTTTATTCCTGTTAGCTAGAAACACGTCTTTAAAAAAAAACAAACTAAAAATGTCTTTTAAAAAAAAGTCTCTTAAAAAAACCCCATGAGGATACCTTCAATGCAGATAGAACCACGCTACTCAATTTTGTTTAATTTCACAAAAGAACTGTGCATTTATACGAGAAAACGAAGAGTAATGGGAGCTATTTGTGCACAGTAGAAGACAAAATTTGACCCTGTATGATTTCGCTGTCCAGAGAACTGCCTGTAAATTTCCCTGCAACAAACAAAGCAACAGCTGTTATGATATTCCTCATTTGACCTTGTGCTCTCTGAGGCTTAGAAAGCTTGTATTACTCTGATAGATTCTGGGTGAAATCAATGGCAAGACTCCATCTGACATCAATAGAACCAAGACTTCACCTTAAATATTCACACTATAGCACTGTACCTTCCTTACCTCCTAATAGCACTGTTTTTAGAACTAAGGAGCTGTTTAGCCCATTGATAGTTAGGGTTGTGTTCATGACAACTCTTTACTCAACATTAAGAAAAAGAGTCCACAACGCAAGCGCGTAGAGAACCTTGTTTAAACACAATAATAGGGAATAAACAAAAGGTCAAGCAAGCCCCAGTAGATCAGATGGCACAAATTCAAGACAAACCCATCTCCCAAGCCAAACTTAGCAGGGTACTAAAAGCAAGCTGTACAAATAAACTACTCACATGCCTAATTATGGTAAAGAAAAAGAACATTAAAATGACATCGCCTTATATAGCATGTTCTTCTGCTCCATAAATATGTAAAATATATAGAGTCGCTTTTTCAATGAAGTATTTAAACCCATAGAGAACATTAAACATGTGCCAGTGTGCCACTGTCTTTTCCACAGGACTCAAGAAAGGGCTTTAAATTAAACTATGTGCTTAAGTGCTTTGCTAAGTCAGGGCCATGCTTTGCATATGAAATTTTATGCAACTGTGCAGAAATAAGGATAATTATTTTCATTATGCAGTAGGATCTTATTTCATACACATAAAAGTGCCCATACATGGGTGTATTTAAAAAAAGAAAAAAAAACCAACTATTTCTTTTCACAGGCTTACTCCTGTCAAATGAAAGTTATTGGGCCTGGTTCTCCTTCAGATCCAAACTGTTCACCTTCAACTGGTTATTACGCTGCAGCCTATCACTAAAAAATATGATACAACACAAAAAGGGAACACATGGACCAAAAGCCTATCAATAAAGATTGGGCATGACAAGGCCTGGCTTGGGATTGGTGAGCAAGAGTGGGTGACCAGTACTTACTTCATAAGATTACCATGCCTGCACAGAATATTTATATTTCTTAAGACTGGGAATTTTGGGAGAAGAAAAAAAAGCATTAGCAGTTGCTAAGTTCCAAACCAGTTTTAACTGTATTTGCCATAGCAACAAGCCAATCTTAGTATGATTATCACTAATGCTAATTAATAATGCTCTTAGCAGTAAGGAACTTATCAGGTATGTGTAAAATAAAAATTTGTAGGGTGAGATGTTAAAATAGGCATTGCAACTCTGGTGATAGTATAGAGAGTATCTGAAGGTCATCATTAGAAGCCCAGATCAGGGAAGAGATACAATAACAGGCACTTGGTTGACATCCTGACTGTCATCACTCCACAGAATGATGGTGGAGAGAGGAACTTCTTGCATCTTATTGTAATTCTTTCATCTTCAGATTTGCACTTACAATATTTATTTGGGTTTTTAATGAAGACCTGCATTTTGGTTACTAGCTACCCTTTGCTGACTGCTGTCAACATAATACTTCTGCAGTCCCTAGTGTAGACCTAACAAAACACTAGGTTTAAAAACGTAAGAGATGCAATACTGGGTAAGACCACAAATCCATTGAGCCCTGTATTCTGTATCTCACAGTGGCACAGAGGATACTAAGGGAAGAGTATCTCAACTGATCTATCCCCTACCCCTCTTTCCTTACAGCTTCCAGCATTTAGATTAAATCCACTGGAGAATATAGTACCAGGTAAAAAGAATTATGTGTATATGCATACTGCACCAAACTGTATTCTTTAATAGGCACAGTTTCAACCCATTTAAAGTGAACCATCCAAATCCATATTCACATACCTAATAAAAGAGGTCTGATTTTCGGTGATACTCAACATCTGTAGCCGACTTCTGTAAAACATGAGGATGCTCAGCAACTCTGAGAATCTAACTGTGAGGTTAGGCTGAAGTACCCAAGGTTTAAATTTTGTGATGCCTCTACAGTTGGGTTCCACTGTAGTAGCCATTATTATTTTGAATTATCTATTCCAGGGGTTCTCAATCCCCCGGCTGTGGCCCAGTGCCAGGACACAGCAGGTCGGCAGCCAGTCTGCAGTATGGTCAGCTGCCGGACCAGAAGTGGCCACAGACCAGCAAACTGCAGCCCCCTGGAGCCGGGCAGAGAGGCCATAGCTCCTGCAGGGCATGCAGCAGTGCAGGGTTTCCTTACCTGTCTTCCAGACATGGTCAGCTGTGACTGCTGGGCTGTGGTTTGCCGGGCCACAGCATAAAAACTTTGGGAACTCCTGATCTATTCCATTTATGTTTCTTATACGTAAATATTATACTTTGGGTGACGGGTTCAAGGATAGTTTCTTTTGCTATAACACCAGAAATTTTATTACTATTATTAGAGATGTAACATTCTGTGACTTTTCTAGGAATCTGCCTGAGGAAACTCCTGATGCTCTCTAAGAAACCCCTGATGCTCTCCAAGACACTGCTGGGAAATAGAATTTTTTTCCTGATCTGGCAACAATTGTTTCTGGATTGTGTTTAGATAGTGCATTAATTACCGACACTAAGGGCTGAGTGAATAATTTGCATAAATAACCCTGAATTTAGCCTTTTCTTTTCCTGCTGGATAGAATGTCTGGCTTTTACACAGACATACCAACCAAGGCAAAAATCATGAATACAAAGAGAGGACTATGGTAATTTTAAATACAAGAGTCCATAATTAATTTGAATTAAATTAATATCATATGCAAACATAAAGGTTTTAAGAATAATGCAAGACAAAAAAAAGACTAAAAGTATACACTTTACTTGCCATAATACACAAACATGTTTTGCAAGCTATAAAGGACTCTGGGCTTTATTTAAAAAATAAGCCAAAAGAAAAAACTAGATAGATATTTTTTTAAAGATCTGAACTGTTCAAAGCCTTGTAAAATATGGAGATAAAACATCATTTTTCAAAAGTTCATATTTAGGTATTATTTAAATCCAAAAACATAATATAGTAAAAGCTGTTTTCTCTCCTTGTGTCATTAGCATCTCAATATGGAACTCTGCACCAGCATCTTAACACTGCAGCATTTTATGCTATCACTTGCTACTGGAAGTTTTTTTCCTGGTTCTTTTGTTTGAAAATACTATGCTTGCTTCTGTAGTATCATGCAAGGGTTCTAAGTCTCTCTCTACTGCACTTGTTATTGTAATGGCTGAGCACTTAGAGTCAGCCTCCTTCAATAAATAGTACAGAATTAGACTGTTATATTAGACCAGACAATTCAAGTCTATATCTGGTGGGATTTTCAAAAGCACTCAGTGTTGGCTCAACTCTGCTCCCACTGACATCAGTAGGAGTCTTACTATTAACTAGAATGGCAGAAGGCTTAGGCCAAGGCTGAAGGCTTTTGAAAATCCCACCCATGAAGCACCAATTCACATTCAAGTCACATCTACCTGCTTTTCAGCACTTAAGCCCCCAAAGCATTCTATACCAGTGCATTGTTCATTTAATCATTAGATCTTCATTGTTGTCAAAAGTACATGTGTTATATGCATTCCTATAATTCTGGATTCTATAACAATAGGCTAAACAAACAGATTACAGCCCATCCCTCTGAAAAGCTAGCCCCTAATGCCGATTTATTAATGCACAACAGTCAGGTGAATCTTACATCAACAATCACATTGGAACGTAGCAATTTTCTTTTCAAAATTTGGTCTCAAATATTAAAAATGAATGTAGGGCTTGTGCAAAGAAGCAAGTTCCAGTCTGAAGGTTGCAATCTATGTTATAAACTGGGTTGAATCAGGGACATAAATTGTCCAACAGCATACATCTTTCAGCTAGGTTCATATTAAGTTTAGCTTACACTGAGTGCACCTAGAAAAGATGCATTAGCACATCTACTGCGCATTAGCATGGCTTTTGCCACGAAGTAGTCTACTGCATATTAGCGTCACTTAAAAAATGTGCACCAGCGCTACTACGCAATAGCGCCTTTTACGTCTCATTAAGTTAGTACCTGTCATTACAGGTAGTAACTTAATGCACCATATTTACAGTGCATTAGTGCATGTGTAGATGTGTCCACTGATGAATCTCTGAGATTTATTAAAGGGAAAGATAAAGAGGAGTTGCAACTGCATGGTCCACAGTTGGTCATATACTAAGACCAGAACTACTCCCACTAATCCAAATATCCTCATATTACACCTCTCCACAACACCCTATGCCAGTGGTTCTCAACCAATGGGTGGCAATCCAAAAGTAGGTCACAAGAATATTTGAAACGGTCACAAGTAAGTCCAAGAAAAATGCAGGAAAGCATGGATTTCCCTTTGCGGGTTGGTAGCATTTCAGCCTGCAAGGAGCTGCTTGGAGCAATTGGAATCAGTGGGCACAAGCGTGTCTGCACGTGCACATGAACATGGCTGGCATGCAGGCAAGCAAAGCCATGCGACTAACCCAAGCAGCTGGATGTAGGTATGTCTATGGGGAGTGGAGGTTGGAGATGCAAGGCAGGGGGACTGTC
>NW_017728950.1:30582861-30601832 GCF_001723895.1 Crocodylus porosus
AAGAAGGCACCTGCCTCTCCAGGGGAGAAAGAGAGAGGGAAGGGTCCTTCAGGGATGGCGGGGAGCTGCATGGCTGGGCTGGCGGCACTGGAGCCTGTGCTCACAGGGACAGGGCAGCCAGGAGACACTGCTCAGGGGGCAGGACAGGCCGTGACCACGCTGCCTAGTGCGGCACAGGAGCACCAACCCATCCCTCCTCCTTCCTCCAGCCAGACTCGCTCTTCTGTTGCCCACATGAGCCAGAGCTGCTACAGCTACTCCACTTCTGCCTGAGCAGGCTAGGGACATCTGGAGGTCCCCTCCAGCAGGGCTGGGGAGGGCAGGGGCCTGTGGGCTGGGACTGAGAGGCATCAGCATGGCCCAAGGGGGTAGGGGACTGTGGATCGGGAGTGAGGCACACTGGCAGGACCAGAGGTCTGTGGCTTGGGAGCGAGGGGCACCAACAAGGCTAGGCAGCTGTGGGTCAAGGGTGAGGGGCACTAGCAGGGCCGGGGGCTGTAGGTGGAAAGCTCGGTGCATTGGCAGATCCAGGAGGCTGTGGGTCGGGAATGAGGGGCATCGGCAGGACCAGGGGGCTGTGGATCGGGACTGGCCATCAATGTTACAAATGGGTCCTGGTACAAAAAAGGTTAAGAACCAGCCTTAAATTAGTACAGCCTTGAGGAATCCGTAAGAGGCAAGCGACAGCAGCACCACAGACTGGGAACAGAGCAGAAAGGAAGAAGAACCCTGAGACCACACTGCTAGAAGATGATGATCTGTGCATTCACTGTGCATCCTCCCGAACCGTGTTTCCAGACACCAGTGCCCTTCCTGACCTATTCTACAATCCCAGAAGGGAGAAAACTGATGGCTCCTTTGCAGGAAGGCTGGCTCACACCCTGGGTCACCATTTCTCAGACACAGGCACACTCTTCAGCAGCACGGCCCTGCCTGATTTCCAGGTTTATAAAAGAAGACTGCAGTAACCTTCTTTAATTTAGTTTCCAAAATAAGAACATAAAAGGTTTTTCCCACATGCTGAGTCATTTACCACCTGCCTGTTTCTTCTGCCATTAGGAAACTAATTGTTGCCACTCTTGTGTTTACGCACTCTAGCCATTAAGGAAACAAACTCCTTGCAAATGAAAGACACTTGCTTCCCCCTTCAGTTTAAAAGCCTCAGCTAAGAGCTTTCCTCCTTAGTCCCCAACAAGAAGGTTCTTAAGTGGGGACAGGACAGGACATTAAGCTTTACATTCATATCCTCATTACAGCTTCTAATGCAGAGCAAAACCTCGGGGCTTTCCCCCTGAACTGTTTAATTGAGATTAAAGACTTGGGTAAGAAAAGACTTGGGTAAGAAAAGCCAAGCCGGGCAGATAGCACAAAACATTCTTCATGGATGTCAACTCGAATGTTAAAACGAATTTATGCCCGCCACGCTACTGACCCTGTTCCACGCAGGTTCGTATAATGGCTGTTAGCTTGCACAGTCATTCCAAGATGGCAAATCTGAACTTGTAGGTACAGCTTAACAAAATATTTTCCTGCAGGAAGTTTTTGATTTCTAGTGCAGAATTTCATCTGACCATTCTCCCCCTCCAAAAAAATAAATAAATAAATAAAAATAATAATAATAAAAAAAAAAAAATCTATTCTGGGAAGGATCTGTCTTGTGGGAAAACTAGTGCCTCAAGTTCCCATTCTCCTCAATAGGCTGGAGTCCCTGCTTGGACTGCCCGTCTCTTGATGAACTGGGGTCTCCCCCATTGGAGCGGGAAAGCAATGGATGATGAGAGTCCCTGGTCTTAGTGCTTTACAGAGATGTAGTCTGGCTAAGGACTGCATAAATGAGTCAATCAAAACTTAGACACACCCATGGCAGTATTACCAAGCCACAGTCTTTTTGTTGCAAGGTGCTCAGGGAAGCTATTATTGACTTCAAAACAATTTTTGAACTTTTCTTCAACAGAGCAGATTTTTTTTTGTGGATGAGAGTCGGGGAGAAACAGACTGCTTAATTGGAAATGCAGTTTTTGGTTCAAGAGCCATTTGGACAGATCATTTTTGCTCAGCCCTTGCAGGTGTAGTCGGGTTTGCAAAAAGCATGTTTTAAGTTTTCGAGCATAGGTATTCACACGGGAATGGCATGTGAAACTGGCACTTTACATGTCTGCTGTGTGGAAACATGGAGGAGAGGGACAGGGAAGGGGTAGAAGGAAGGAAGAAATTAAAAGGAGAAGTGCTAAGGAAGGGAAAGCTGCAGAGACTTGTAGATATTCTTCAGCAGAAGCTGTCACAATACCTCTCTAGCCCTACTTTCAGGATCTGCCAGCATCAGGGGGATAAGCCCTTGCTAGGAACAGGAGAAGCAGAGGAGCGTGTAGCCAGCTTACCCTCTTCCTCCGAGTGCACCACCTCTAGTAGCTCTTAGGTGCATCTCCATAGGGCTCTGCAGAAATACTTGACCTAGCTCAGGGGCGGGCAGAATACGGCCCGTGGGCTGGATGAGCCTGCCTGGCCCCACCCCCCAGCCAGAAGCTCCAGCCGGGGTTTCTGGGCTGGGAGCACGTGGCTGACCCACGCAGGAACCGCTGGTAAGAGGGGGAAGAAAGGCGAGGGGAACCCTGGGCCGGGAAGGAGCGCAGGGCGGGGAGGAGGGGAGGGAAGCGGCTCTTCCCCCACCCCGTGGCCACCGCCCTGTGGTGCAGCTGCTCACAGCCCATGTCGGGCTGGCTGTGCCCACTCCCGACAGCCCCGCAGGCTGCAAGCAGCTGCAGCAGAGAGTGCCGGCCAGGGGGTGGGGGAGGGGCCGCTCTTCCCCTCACACTCAGCTTTTCCCTGGGCTCCTCACTTAAGCAGAGAAAAGCAGCCCCTCCCCCCCCCCGTGGCTGGTGCCCTGTGCTGCAGGTGCTTGCAGCCCACACAGAGCTGTCCGGAGCAGACACAGGCAGCCCCACGTGGGCTGCGGCGTGAGGCCGGTGAAGGGCTGCTTCCCCTCCCCCACAACTCAGCACCACCTTGTAACCCGGCCCCGCTGCCAGGCTGGCAGGAGAGCTGGGTTACAAGGTGGGGCTGCTCTTCCCTGTGCTCAGCACCTCGCTCCCTGTGTGGCCAGTGCCCCATGCTGCAGCCGCTTGCAGCCTGCCTGGGACTGCCTGTGCCTGCTCCAGACAGCCCCACATGGGCTGCGAGTGGCTGCAACAGGGAGCGCGAGCCATGGGGTAGGCGAGGGGCCGCTTTTCCCTATGCTCAGCACTAGCTTCTTCCTTGCCAGCAAGCAGGGGGTCAGGGCTGTGCGCTGCCCCCCACCTGTCCCACAGGGCTGGGGGGCACTGGGTGCGAGTGGGTGGGGACCCAGTGGGAGCACGGGGCCCACACCAGTGTCCCGGGGTCAGTGCCAGCGGGGCCCAGAGCAGGGCAGCAGGAGCACGGGATCCCAGCTGGCAGGGGCTCTATGGAGCTGAGCCAGCTCCCTCTCTTCCTGCTGGTGCAGCCCAGCCCAGCCCAGCTCCACGGGCCCCTGCCAGCCTGTGCCCTGCTTTGGGCCCCACTGGTGCTGGCCCTGGGACATTGGTCCCAAGACATTGGTACATTAGTCCCAAGATGGTGACCAGGGGGCGGGGCTACCCATGTGGTCCTCAACAGCCTGCCAAAACTGGGTAAGCAGCCCTCTGCCCGAAATAAATTGCCCACCCCTGACCTAGCTCATTTACCAGACTCAGCATAGCTATGTGAATGTGGCACCTTATCAAAACTAATTCACCTTCTTTCTCATAGTGAGATGAGCATGTGCTAGGGACAGCATGGTGCACCACCCAAGCTAATGTATCCTGCAAAGCAAGTTAAATTATCTTAGGCATAGTAAGGCTCTATCATGGCCATAGTGCTTCCAGTACTTACTCCAGTTCATTCAAACAGTAGTCTATCAAGAGAATAATTTTGAATCAGCCATAGTAGAGAACCACATGTTAAAACTTATAAGCATGAGAAAATGGAGCAGGAAGAAGGAGACTAAAGTTACACAAAGATATATTCCCCGAGACTGAACAACCCTTTATCCTGATCTGCAACTATCTGTAAAGATGCAATATTGCAAGCTCATGCACTTTTACCACACATCTCATCATATTAGGTAATTCTTTTTGTTAAAGTTCCAGTTCCTGGAGTCATGAGATTTAGAGGAAAAAAAAGCCTGGAATTAAAATAAATTTTCCATCATTTGTAGTATGCAAAGAAAAGCTTGAAAACATCAACCCTAATGGATCAAATACAAGGAAATCAATCAATTTTGGCTTATTTGCCATTTTTTAAAGATTCACATGATACTTGAACTTTTGGAGTTAGTGATCAGTGAGCAGTTACCAGTGGCACAAACATTAATACTATTTAGGTGGAGCAAGGATTTCAAGGGTCCCTATTACTAGAGTTTCTGAGGACCTCACAATTATAATGTAAGAGATACTATACTATGTTACACCACAGTTCTAGTTAACCCAGAATCTCATATCTCACCTAGGTACAGAGTGGATGCCAATGTGAATTATTACAAACAGCAATGTATTCTCATGATACCCTTGTGAAGTAAGAAAGTGCCTTTGTTCCCATTTTGCAGATGTGGAACTGAAGCTCAAATATACTAAGGCAAAGGCTAAAAAAAGAGGTGTATAGCAGAGATGGGAATCAAAGCCACATTTCATAAGCCCCAAGTTAACACTCAAATCACTGGCACAAATGTCCTCAGGTTAGTGTAGCCAAGCAACCCAAGGAAGACTTTTCGGCTCCACTGAATGTCTCAGTGAGACAGCTGCTTTCCCATTAGTGTCTGCTGCCATGGAGCCTGAAAGGGCAATAAAAGGTAAAGACTGGTCCTGGGAGAATAACCAACATGCCTTGGCATAAAAGTGAGCAGCAGCTGAAGAAAGACCAGTAGGCCTTGGCTCATCATGGTTCATGAAAGATGGATACCAGTTCTGTTGTAACTGATACTTTGACTACTGTTTACTAAGTTAAGATGTCCAAAACAATGGCGTCATTGTGCCAGGCCCTACACCCACAGTCACAGACAATCCCCGCACCAGAGAATTTAAAATCCAAACAAGGAAAAAGGAATCCTATTCCCAATTAATGTCCAAGTCACCAAGATAGTATGCACCATTGTGAAAAAATCAATCCCAGATCTCCTGCCTCAGTCTAGTGACTTTACGACAAAGCAATCCTTCTTTCTTGTGACACATGTAAGTCTCTTGTTCACAGCCAAGGGGGCCCAAACATCAAAGCCTTAGCTAGACAAGAAAGTTCACAAGGCAGCTGGACACAGCTGAAATGCAAGGCACAGCCATTGCAATGGAAACTTTGAGCTTGCAACTTTCACTTTTGTATTTTCTGGTTTGTGTGGTAAAGCAGACAGCCTTCATGCTCCCATAAGAAACAGCATTATATAGAATAAGGGCATTGGGAATGACAGGAAACAACAGTAGATGCAGCATTCCCTAACACAGCAACAAATTCTGACAGTCAGCTACGATGAGCCCTTGCAGTCCTTTAGAGGCTGTACTCTGTCAAAACTCCCACTAACTTTGCAAAAGACAATGGGAGTTCACCGAGTAAGGCAGGAACAGAACCCCTAATGTGTTTTATTACTCTACAGAGCTCAATATATCTTAGCACTGAGATAATAAAGAATAGTGGTAAAATTCAACCCTGCTGGAAACAAAGCTGGGTTGCCTGGGTTAGCCACCTTCACCCAGGCTGCAACAATCAAATTTCCAAGGTGGGGATTCTGGTTTGGAGACTGTAAAATAGCAGGACTGAGACTAAGGTGAGTCAATGGAAATAGGAAAGAAATACGATGGTTGCTTGTGAAAACAAGGAGAACAACAGGACTGTGAATCAGATACTGAAACAAAAACAGGCAGTGGACATTAAAGTTGGGAGAGGAAACACACAAAACATGTACTGCCACCAACTGACAGAGATCTTATCATGAGGCTTGAGACCCAGCATGACTACAGTACCCCACACACACTTTTATGCTAGTCATTTTGCTGCTATCCTTATTTAAAGTGCGGAAGAGTGATTAGTCAGGACCCCTAGCTTTTTTTCCTTACATTTGGATATGCTTTCTTTCCTTATAGGCTATGCTTCCTGAAAACCACCCTCCTCCCCAAACCTTAATAATGACATTTAAGGTTGCCATGAGGTGAGTGTAAGCCTTTTGTAACAGTCAATGAATGAAACACTTCTGTATCAATCAGCAGCCCTAGGCAGCAGCCAGTGAAGGCAGCAATGAGTGATGATTCTAGTTTAAGCCAGATAATTCCTTTAATCTGCCAACCAGTGTATAGGATGCAGCTGAATATGAAACAGGGCTGTGTAGCAAGAGGTGACACTATACATGTAGGGCTTGGAAAATCTCCTGCACGCACAGTGATAAATGGCCCTTAATAAATTATTATGGCATCTACTCATTACTTGTCAATACACGGTGACTGTTTTCCTTCCACTTGCTGTAGATAACACAGAAACTTGCAAAATAAAGCCTAATTAACCAAATGAGCAACTGAATCTAAGAAGAAAGCAATTAAAAGAACAGAATAGGCCAAGTAGTTTACCCTCAAAAATAAAGGAAAAAGATGGACCACAGTGTCTCAGCAGTAATTTACTACATACCAAAGTCAAGGACAGGCCCAAAAAAACCAACTGTTCTGTTTCGAGGCCCTTTCTTCTTTGCCACCAGACCTGCTCTTGCTAGGAATCCCTCTCAGGCTAGGTACAGGCATTGAAAAAGCCCCAGGCGCACTTGATCTAACTACGTGGTTTTCTGTAAGCAGTGTAGTCACGATTGGTCAGAATTTAGTGACCAAATCTTCAATGGGACTAAGCCAGGGGACTAGTGCTGTTCAGTATCTTCATCAGTGACTTGGATGAGGGCAAGAAGAGCAAGCACCCTGTCCAAATTCACAGACATCACCAAATTATGGGGCAAAGTAAACACATTGGTGGGCAGGGAACAGATTCTAGCAGATATGGACAGGCTGGAAAAGTGGACAGAACAAATTAGGATGCAGTTTAACAAAGATAAGTGCAAAGTACTGCACATAGGGAGAAGGAATCACCAACACACTTCCAGACTAGGAGATGACTTTCTAAGCAGCACAGCAACAGAATTGGAACTCCGAGTCATAGTCGACTCAAAGATGAACATGAGTTGACAATGTGATGAAGTGATCAATAGAGTTAACTACACTATCATGCATTAACAGGTGCATCACAAACAGGTCTAAGGAGAGAATATTTCCCCTCTATTCAGTATTGGTAAAGCCACAGCTGGAGGACTGCCTCCAGTTTTGGGCACCGCACTTCAAGAGGGATGTGGATAATTTTGAGATGGTTCAGAGGAGGGCCACTCGTGTGTTTAGGGGCCTGGAGGTAAGGTCCTAGGAGGAGAGATTGAGGGACCTGGATCTCTTCAGCCTCCACAAGAGAAGGATGAGAGGTGATCTAGTGGCCATCTATAAATTTGTCATTGTGGGGGGAGGAGGGACGAGGGAAGTGGGGGTGGCAGCCACCAAGAAATAGGAGATACTCAACAAGGAATAGGAAATACCAAGGCACCCTTGGAGTAACTAGAAAAGAAACAATGGCCACAAACTGACAGAGTGCAGATTTGGATTAGACATTAGGAAGAGCTTCTTTACAGAATCTGGAACAGGCTTCCAAGGGAGGTGGTCCTCTCCCCTACCTTGGAGGTCTTCAAGAGGAGACTGGACAAGTATCTGGCCAGGGTCATTTGACCCCAGAGCTCTTTCCTACCCAGGGCAGGAGGTCAGACTCTATGATCTACTGAAGTCCCTTACAACCCTGAAAATCTATGAAATCTATGAAACTGGTGCAACTCCACCAATGTCAGACCTTCATTTTCAGCGCATAATTATTGATTTCAGTCCACAAAGAATGAAATCAGCCTCATTCCCTTACTGCCATGGTAGCAAAATTCCTGTTCATACTTTGCTAGTGTCAACAGTGAAGAAGTTACCATAAATTGACATAAGAAGTGCATTAATTTTTCAAATGCTGAATGGATACTCCAGATGCATCAAATAAGACATCAAATTTTGCTCTTTTATGCCCATGTCTCCTGTGAAGTTAAAGGTATAAGCTAAAGTCATGATCTACTGGCCCTTAGCTCAGCATTTCATAAGAGCCACATCTTTTGTGTGCATGCCATCAGCAGTGTGACAGGGAACAGATACTCTTTAACTACTGAAGCCCACTGTTTAGGTGTCCATAACTTCATCAAAACTCCCCATCCTCTAGGTTAGCGGTGCCATATCTTTTGGCTCTGTCTGCTGGATAAATGAAGTGACGCTGGCCGGGAGGCCAAATCAGGCCCTGTGCCATCTTGCCAGTTTTGGGCCCCACATCACCTCTCCTTGTCCCTTTCCCTGTCCCCACCCCTCACATCAGTCCCATAGTGACTTCACCCATCCCAGTGCACCAGAATTGAACCCTGCACTGCCTCTGCTGTGCCCTGCATGCCTAATATAGTACACAGGGCCATGTTATCTGGACTGTGGGGCCCCCAGGGGTTCAGAAATTTCACAGCCGCCAAATATCCAGATTCACAGGGAGTCCTACAGCTGGGTGACATGGCTCCATGGGCCAGATCTGGTCTTTGGGCCAGGATTTGAGCATCCCTGCTTGTGGGCTAACAGACAGTTCAAAAAGACAGAAACTAAATTGATTCAAACTTTGCAGGTTAGTCTAAGCTGCATAGATTGAACTGATAAGCAAATGAACAGACATTCACTTTTGTTTCTGGAAACACAGCAACATGCTTGCAGTGGCCCAGGCCAGAAGCTGTGGGCATTAGAGCATACCTCCCTGCTGAGCTGGAGCAGACAGCAAGCCCACCCAACCTGCTGGGCGGGATTTGCAGGAGAGGTACAAAGCATCCTGGGATGCTCAGGGACTGTGAATTAACATCAATCTGGAGGGGATCTCAGACAGGAGTTTAATAAAGCGATTTAACTTAAATCAGTTAAGTCTGATACTATATCCATCCAGATTTATCTTAAACTGGTTTCAGCCATTTTGAAAGTGGCTTATCATAGAATCATAGAAAATTAGGGTTGGAAGGGACCTCAGGAGGTCATCTAGTCCAACCCCCTGATCAAAGCAGGACCATCCCCAACTAGATCATCCAGCCAAAGGTTTTTCTAGCTGGGTTTTGAAAACCTCTAAGGATGGAGCTACCACTACCTCTCTGGGTAACCTGTTCTAATGTTTTACTATTCTACTAGTGAAAACATTTCCTAATATCCAACCTAAACTTCCCTTACTGCAACATGAGACCATTGCTTCTCGTTGTGTCGTCTGTGCACTAAATTTCTGTCGTTACAGATTTGAACCGGTTTCCAATCACTTATACCAGTTTATAGGAACTTCTGTCTCTAGCCCTTGATGATAAACTTCCACAGGCATCTAACTCTCTGCTAATGCATATACAAAAAGCCACCTAAGCAGAATTTTCAACTTAGTCATTTTCCTGTCCACTAAGGCCTCATTGTGACCATGCATTCAAAGCATACTTAAGACAGATGGAGCCTACGTGGAACAGCCTGTAGGGATGTTTTCAATACTAAGTACCATGTATCCCTACCCAGAGTATTCAGAATATCCTAGCACTTAACTAGGATTTAGGAGACTCAGGTTCAAGCTCCTGTTTGTATACACACTAGACAATGCAGTAACTCAGACACTGAAAGCAGCACAGGTGTATTAGACAGGTGTGCTTCTCAGAAATGTAAGTTAGCCAGAATGAAGCCTACATTAACGTATCAAGTGTGCCTCCTGTACTCAAGCTAGCTCATTTATGGCACTGCCATAACTACTGGCTAGTCTGGATTGACATTAGAGGCACAGTAGGGTAGCCCCATGCCTGAGGCAGCCACAATGCAGTGGGCAGCACCAGCTGCTGGGGTGCAGATGGTAGCAACACAGTCAGCTGCTGCTGTGGCAGTGGCTATTTTTGAGCCCCCCACTCCCCATCAAAAGCAGCACCTCCAGTCACCTCACTCATTTATACTATACTACTGGCTGGCTTGCTTTCTGTACCTCTAAATTTGCATATACTTCAATCACTACAGCAACCTTGTGTATCCAAACCTAATAGCAGTCTGGCTGCTCTAGCAGGCTGGAACTGGACCTGGCAGTGGTGTATGTGGTCATAGCAAGGACAAGTGGCCTCATGAGGGTTAACAGAGCTGTCATCCACCCCCATCCTGTTGATACAGGTCTGCAGCAGAGCTCCTTACCTGGCAATTTGGGGGCAAGCCCTGCTCCTGCTCACTCAGTCCCTGAATTTCTGGCCTCTTGGGAGCCCTGAGGAATGGATAAAATGGCTTCACCAGATGCTGCTCTCACTCCTATGCTGAAAGTGTAAACAAAGCTCAAAAAGCTCAGCTCTGAGGACATTTGCACAAGTAGTCACTGGAGCAGAGATCTGAATCTCAGTCTCCCCCATCCCAAGTGTATGATCTAACCATGGGGTCCACATGGTCTCTCATAGAGAAAATAAATTTCCAGTCTAAACTCAAAGATGGTACTCTCAACTAAGAACCCAACCAGAGGAAGGTACTTGCTTGGCCAGAGACAAGCATCCATCTCTGGGTGGTTAGGTACCTAGGGTTATGGGCAAAACTTACATTTGACCCGCTTTAAAAGGGGAGGGAGAGCTTCAGTTCAGAAGCACATATCAGCTGTTATGAGATAAGTATTACATCTATGTGATGTCATAGCAGTACAAGTGATCTAAACCCCTGAAACTTTATCCCAGAAAGAAACTAGGTGAAAGGTCCAGCAGTTTTATTACATATATATCACTATACAATCATACAGATGTAAGTTACATTGTAACAGCTTATATCCATTTCATTAGATATTGACACAACTATTACATCCCTTTATACCAGGAAACTGTCCCATTTTCATCTGCATTTCACTTAGATTAGGCAACTGCCTACCCACCTGATCTCCAAGGATCTCTTTCTTATGCCCTGTCAGACATGCAGGTAAAGGCATCATGGGATCTGAATAAGCACGCTTCCCATCACGCCACACATGAATGGCAAGAGGCATAATTGTGAGATCCAGCATCAGATCCCATCATACTATTTCTGGTGTAGGGGGAGCCTCAGATCATAAGCCCAGTCTCCCTCTGCATCAGCAAATAGCAAGTTTCTCCTTTCAGAAACTCTGCCTCCCAGTTGCTGGGAATGCATGAGATACCCCTGTGGCTGGGAGCCCTGTCAGCCAATGGGGCTTCCAGCCACAGGAGTGCATGGTGGGTCCTGACAGCTAGGAACCCAAATAAGC
The DNA here is from genome assembly GCF_001723895.1 of Crocodylus porosus. Lineage (NCBI taxonomy): Eukaryota > Metazoa > Chordata > Crocodylia > Crocodylidae > Crocodylus > Crocodylus porosus. Next base: position 30,594,223 of record NW_017728950.1, read on the forward strand.
TCACTGGGCTACGAGTCACAGGGGTGTAACTGGCCACACATTCAACTACTAGTGTGATAGGAACCAGCCACAAAATTATTACACATTTTTTGTAGAACAACTCTGTGGCTTATTCCTTGTTTTATGATGCTATTCATTACTTTATGTGGCTGGGTCACAATTTAAGATGGGATTAACTGGTTAATTACATCTTTATTGTAAAATGAAGGATGGGCCTTACATGCTTAACTCTTTCCTGCATTGTGTGGAACACATGGGCACCTAACCTGGGGCTGACACAATTCTACTAGACAGCACAACACCTTGGGGCTCAGCATTGCAGTGCTCAAAGTTGAAACACCTAAGTATCATTTAGGGCCTAGGTGCTTTAAACAGAGGTAGGATAACAAGGTGTCTACGCTGAGGAAATGACAGCAGATAAACCAGATAGCATATAAATGCAGGAATAGGGAATAGAGCATCATGTAAAGCAGTACAGGGTGCATCTCACCTTCCACAACTTTTTTTGCACACAGGAAAAGATATGTCAACTAATTGGCAGCCTGCTCTATGCCAACGTCCTGTGTTCCAACAGAAACAAGCTAGAGACTCTAGTAAGGTCAGCCTGCCAGCTCGGGGCTGCTTTCCCCATCTTAACGTGCTGTGGAGCGGCTTCCTGGGGCATAAGAGTACTCCACCATGGGGCTAGCCAACAGGCAGCCCCCACACTAAATCCCTCGTGCCTCAGCCAGCCCCTGCAGTGTCTATACATGCACTGCTGCAGGGTAAAAAAACCCCAAGTAAATATACAAAAAACAAGAAATAATAAATAAATACAGGTACTATCCTGCTGCAGAGTTAAATAATTTACTCCAACATAATAGCGCTACATGTGTAGATGCGTGACATTTACTACAGAGCTAATTAGTCTACTCTGCACTAAACATCTTATACAGACATTCCCCCTAAGTGAAAAAGAGCATGGATTTCATGGCAAAGGCAAACAGAAACCAGTACAGGGCACAGAGGGCCAAATCCTTCCTTCTTTTACATGATTTCAGAGGAGTTGCTCATTTGTAAGTAAGCAGATTGTGGCAGCATTTGTTGTAGAAAATCCAATTTGATTGTTAGGAGAAAATGGTATTCCCTATGCTAAATCTCAAAAGGCTGCAAGAGGAGAAAGGTCAAAGAGCAGGAATTCAGAGATAAAGGAAATATGACAAGGAAGAGTTGAGATGATCAAAAAATAAGAGTGCTGAGATATCCCCAAGCCTTTATCTGAAGAGCACAGACCTTGGAAGGGAGAAACAATTCAGCTGCCAATAGTTAATATGTCCACTTGAAGTATTTGTTCATGTGAGGAACTGCATGGCAGCCATGTCCACTGACAGAGCTGCTTTGTGATAACGAAGATGTCTCTGTAGCCCATGAGGCTTCCCTTGTGCTAAGAAGAAACAGGTTGAGACAGCTGTAAAATGATACCCATGTTAATATTAGAACTGATCCCAAAAAAAAGGAGGACCTCGTTAAAAGATCCAGAATCTCAACAATGGCTCCATTTCCCACCGTTCAAAACGGGACTATTTCCTATTTTTGTCATCATCTTCGAGGCATTTTTTAGCATTGTGTTTTATATAAAGCCACAGTGAAACGGTTGACATTTTCCAAATCTATTATAACAGGATTTTTTAAAAACAAAACACACTTATGGTTTTGATAATGCTTTTGATTTAAAAAAAAGTGAAAATTTTTATTTCAAAAAAGGACTTTTTGATGAAGTGTATTTTAACAAACATTTCAGCTTGCTCTAGGGAATACCTATCAATTGACTTATAACACTATTAGAAAGCCACTCATTACTGTGTTAGATCCACTTGGTATTTTAATAAAGTGGGTAGCTGAGTGAGAATAAATGTTTTAATTAAGCCCTTAACTTTCAGGATGATTTTCTATAAACTACATATTCCTACAAGATTTACATAAGCCTGTTTTACAGTCATAAAATACGCTAAAAGCATGTATGACAAGCCAGGTCTTTTGTTTCTGTTGCACGCATACAGGAAGGAAAACTGGACTTTCAAAAGGTAAATACCTTGGATTATAAGCACATGCGAATTTTAAGCAGTGTTTTCACATATAAGTCACCGGCTTACATTTCAAATAAAGCTCTGACCCTAAAAAAGTTGTGTGGGCACAACTTCACACATTGAACTCAATGGGACAAATCCCAATCTCAAAGCAGGAACTTAACCATGTGCTTATGTCTTTGCAACATCAGGGCCTAGGTGTGTATTGACAGAAGGTTGCTAGTGTTCGCTGGCTGCCTGGTGCCACCTTAGGTGGAGTTTCTTGTAGATAATTGTAGTTAAAAATAAGTTTATCAAATGTCCCCCTTTTGTTTGGTCTCCAAGAAGCCCAGGTTGCAGAGACTGAATGATAACCAACTCTACTAACGCAAGGTCCATAGCAAGTCAATCATTAGAAAACCCAGTGACTTGCGTTGAAATGTCTGCTCTGAAGATCCACTGAAGACTTCACCTACGGATACTAGAATAGCAATGAAGGATCACAGCAGTCATCCATTTAGTTCAATATCCTGTCTCTGAAAGCTGTGAGAAAACAATGCTGCAGGGGAAGGTGCGTGAAACCCTGAAATAACATGCTACGTAATAATTTGTCCATAGATAAGTTTCTTCCTAACCACAGTCAAACAGAGATTGCTTATTCCCTGAAGTCTGAAAATATATACTGCTTCCAATCTAGACTTCTTTCTAGTTACATTCTAAAAAAACAAAACATGCTACAGAACGCTGTCTTCAGAGTACAATACAGAGCAGTGCATTTCAAGAAGCTAGTAAACTGGTAATAACAACAAAAAAGTAAGCTGAAAGGGAAAGATGAATGCATGCTGACAGCCGACATGAAACGAGAAGAGCTTAGAAATCTAACTTGATAGGGGAGGTCTTCATAAAATGCCAATCTCATTCTGTGGTTCTACATGCAGCAAAACTGCCTATAAATCACTATTAAGGGCTACATTGCGAAATTACATTCCTTAGTACAGATGAGATTTACGCATACATGAAAATTGAAAAGTGAAATATTCCAGTAACTGTCAGTCTGGTCCAACACCAGTAAACCAGTGACACAACACTCACATATTTCTATTGTTCGGGGTCAGATCCTTAAGTATGATTATCCTGCCCTGTCCCTCTGCCCATGACAGTCAAAATTAGGCTGAAATTACATGTTACACTTAGACCAGTGTCAGGCTAAATACAGCCCATGGGCCGCATCCAGCCCACCAGGCGATTTCACCCATGGGTGCCCACCAATTAATTGTACCTCACCCAGCCCATGTCCCACCCTGGTGCATGGGAGGGCCCCAGCCTTAGCCAGCACACACAGCTTCCAGGTGGGGCCACTGATGCCACCACCAGGGAACCTGTTCAGCTTCCCCAGCCTCCAGCAATTCTTCCTTGTGTCCCTGATGTAGTGCTCGCTCCCGGCAGCAGGCAGAGAAGTTGCAGCTGGGCAGAAGCACAAACCGTGGGACTCGGACTAGTGGGAGCACAGAAGCCGGGGCCTACACCCAGTGGGGCAGCAGGAATGCAGAGCTTGGATGGGCAGGATGTGGGTGTGTGGGGCTTGTGGGGTGTTGGGGGGGGTGAGGGGTTGTCAGGACCCCCCATACACACACACACACACGCTCCCCCCTCATGGCGCACAGCCCTTGCTGCCTGCAGCAGCAGCAGGCCCTTGGGGTGCTCATGGCCCATGCAGGTGCAGCCATCCAGCAGTGTGCAGCTCCAGCCGGTTCCAGGAGGTGCACATGGCAGCAAGGAGCAGAGCCAAGCCGGCCCAACTATCAAACGGGGATACCCACATCTCACATGCAACTCCCAGAACTTGCATGCCACCAGGGGGAAGCCACACAATGAAGCCAGCTGCCTTCCTTGTTCCCTGTCACCACGTGCATGTCCTGGGACTCCGCTGGAAGTGGCAGAGCTCCTCTCTCCCCAGTGGACTCCCAGGACCTGCACATGGTGGCAGAAAGCAGGGAAGTCAGCCAGTTTTATTGCATGGGGCATCCGCCTGGTACAATAAGGAGCTGCACATGAGATGTGGGGAGCCCCACATGATAGAGGTGGGCCATCTTGGCTCCACTCTCCACCACCATATGCACCTCCCGGAACTGGCTGGAGCCACACACCTCCAGATGGCTGGTTTCAAGATGGCAACCCCCTGTTGCTGCCCCCCACCCCAAAGGAGTAATTCCAGTGGCAAAGGTCAAAGGGGTTAGGGAGTAGGATTTCCAGTCCCAAGATGGTGACTAGGGGCAGGGCACCTGTCAAGGGGTAGGGCTACTGTTGCAACCCTTGACAGCTCACCAAAACTCATTAAGCAGCCCTTCAGCCAAAATAATTGCCCACCTCTGACTTAGACCAAACTAACGTGCAGTTTCACATCAAGGGTTAATACTGTTTTTTGCCTGCACAGCTCTGACTTGTCATTAGAGGGCTGATGAGCAGGGGTAGGCTAGGACTCCTGGGCTCTATCTCTACACTGGAAGGAGGGGGGCCTGGAAGCTGTGCATCCTGCGATTCTGAAGGACTGCAAATTGCTTTTTTTATCTCCATAAGGTAAACTGAAGTTATCCTAAAGGGCATTGTTATGTGTCACCCATAGGCTATATTAAGTGCTGTGGAATGCTAAGCAGTGTTAAGGTTAGTACAAGCTTGGAGCAGTCACTCCTTAAGCTTAATAGCATCTCTGACTTGCACAATGACTTGCCACCAGAGAGCTAGTGAACAGGGCCATGACTAGAAGCCACAACTGGTCCAGGTCCTTGCTGTAGGGGATGACAATATTTGCTGCACCCAACACTTTGTTGGCATCCTTGCCTCCTACGTACTGTGACTTCAGGGACTTAATTTTGGTTCTGTGCTGCAGTTGGTCCTGATGATGCCCAAGAGCTGCCATCTGAGCTGTAATCCACTGTTCTTGCCTGTTCTGCCTGCTGCCCTTTGTGTCTGTGGTGGTGATGGGCCTTTCCTTACCCCAGATTTCAATGATGCACCTCACTGTGACACCAGTTTCATGCCCACCTGATGAGGTCCAGGGGGGACATCCTTTAGCTCATTCTCTGATACTGGCTGACACAGGTAGATATGTCTCTTCCCCTCCCCACCACGCCCTGCTCATCTCACTTCATAAGCTCAAACAATCGCTGCCCTGTGCTCAGTGGCTGTAAGCAGTTGGCTGTAAGCAGTAGTCAGACAATCCAGCTGGGGGGCAGAGGAGGAGTTGGTTTGGTGCCAGTACCACTCCCTGGGCAGTAAAGTTTGTGGGGTGGAAAGTTTGTCCACATAGCTCCTAGGATGCAGGAGAACTGAAATTTGGTCATTTTCTCTCTGTGGAGCTGTCACACATTATTGTAACACAAGCTGGGCAACACAGCTCAAAGCTAAACCTCACCCAAAGTGGCATAACTTTAGGACACCTAGAGGGCATTTAGCACTAGCCGTCATGCTTTAATGTGTGGACATTCCCATATTACGAGCTCTTAGTATAGCCTACAGGTAACGTGTAACAGCACCCTAACATGAACTAAGTAGCACAGCCAAGAGTTAACCCTCGTCTGAAGTGTAGTAATTCTGAGATGGTCAAGAGGACACTTAGCACACGCTAACAAGCTTGTGTGTGTGAATACTCACATTTTTAGTGACTTTAGTGTGGTACACGTGTAACGTGTCACTTCACCCTTAGTGTTCTGTGCAAATAAGCAGGCCTGATCACTTGATTTTTTCCCCCAAACACCTACACATACTACGTCAAACTTTAGTCCCAAGTCAATGGACATTCTCCCATTAACTTCAAGAGGATCAGAATTTGACAAACACTGTGAAAGAGAAAATATTATAATAAAGGAAAAATGACTCCAAGCGTGGTTCTCTAAAACATGAAAAGGATGACATCAAAAGGCACAGTGTGTTATTTGAAATGCAGACACCTACACGTAAAGCCTACATTTTTCAGCTTGCCATTTACTTTGTGGGTTTTTTTCATCTTCAGGACTTCAGTGATGACCAAGAGCAAGTCAGAGTCCTTTATCAGAAGGGTGAGGATCCCATATTGGGGAGGCAAAAAGTTATCTTTGGAAGAAACAGAGAAAAAGAGAAAGTCTGGATTGTTCTTAGGGGGTTTTTTTAATCTCACTGCTCAGTTCTGTAAGCTTCAAACTGAGGGAAAAGATGGGCACCATTCATTCTTGAACAGAGCTGGTATAAAGCCTGGGAATTACTTGTATCACACTGAAACTGGAAAACACATGGTATATAAACCTTGTACAGACCTGTCTGCCCTTGGATACATTTTGCCTATGAATATATAATAGAGCTATATACCACTTCACAGCAGCACAGTTTCTGCACCATAAATTACTCTTTCCAATATATGTGTACCCACACACACAAAACAATATGTAATTCTTTCCAATATGTGTACACATGCACACACAAAACAATACATTTTTTATATACATATATACACACACACACACTCAAAAATATATATAGACAGAGACAGACAGACAGAGGAATGCGTGTATGTATGTACACACACAGTATTATCGTGTATACATGCCTATATGTATACGCATATACATATTTTCACATTACACACACATGCAAACATAGAAGATAAGAATATATGTAGATTTACTCTATAATAGAATATATGAACAAAAAGATATCTGTCAACCCTGGATACCCTTCTAGAAGATATACTGTATTTATAAAAATCCAAAAAGACTTCAAATTTAAGACAACCCGCCCAGTAATTAGATTCTATAAATTATAAATGTTATAATTTTCCATGTATAGATGTTATTGGATTGTCTTAAATTCATGCCCCCCCTCTCCACTGCCAGAGCAGAAAAAGAAGCTGGGGGGAGGCGGGGCAGGCAGTAGGAGGGTAGTCTTCACAGCCAAGCCAGGGCTGGTGCAACCGTGCCCCAGGCCAGAAGCACACCTGCTGGTAAGCAGCAAGGTGGGCAGAGACTGCAAGGGGATGGCAGAGGACAGAGGCTGCTAGTAGGGAGGGAAGACAGGGGGACAGGAGGTTGCTGAAGCTCCAACTCCAACTTCGAGCCTGAGTCAGGGCCCGTCAGAACCATAGCAGCAGCTACCTGCTCCTCCTCCCCACCTCCCTGTACTCAAATCCAAAATTAGGTTCTTCCCCCGGGTTGAATGGGGAAATAAACCTTGTCCTGGATTCAAGCAAATACAGTATATAAGCCTTAACCAAACAGACTACTAACAAATTGCCCATCATGAATGACAGGGGGAAGTAGGGGCGGGGAAGGAGCACCGCTACCCAGTACCCTGCAGTGCTGCTGCTCCACCTCCGGCCTCATGCACCCAGCCCCATGCACGGCCCTACACTCCATGTCCGGCCCCGTACACCCACCTCCCACTCCCCATATCAGGCCCCTTGGGGCCCCCACCCCACCAATCCCAGTGTGGCCCCGTGCCCCCCACCTTGCCGCTCCACCCTGTGCCGCCACCAGCTGCCACAAATAGTTGGGGGGGGGCAGAGGGGAGGTAGCACAGCTGCTGACACCTGGTGGC
>NW_017728950.1:30601932-30611812 GCF_001723895.1 Crocodylus porosus
AGGGGGAGTGCGGTGGGGGGTCGGGGGCAGCGCTGTCTCCAGAAACCCTCCCTTCCCCTTCCCAATCCCCTACTTTTCTCCCCTCTTCCCTGCTGCCTCCCCCTCCCTGTTTGGGGGGTGGGGGGAGCAGTGGCTCCCTCATGCCTTTTGTCCGCAACGCTCCAGGCCCTCACAGCCAATTGGCGCATGTGCAGTTGGCCCAGAGCAATTACAGACAGACAAACCAGTTGGGGTGGTATTTTTATAATTTATAATAATAAACCAACTGGGTTTATTATTATATTAGATTGGGTTCAAGGCAGTAATTGTAACAGTCCAAGGGCCCACGTGAGGCAAGAGGTCAGACTAGATTATCATTATAGCCCTCCCTATCCTTAAAACCCATGCACATATACAAATATTTACTCTTAGTATTAAAGCTACACAAAAAAATGCATTACAGAATGCATGGTGTTCTGCATGTAGGCCTGACCTTCAGGATTGCAGCTACACCCAGCCAGACGTGACCGCTTGTCCACAAGCTGCCACAGCTGGATTGTCTGACTACTGCTTACAGCCAACTGCTTACAGCCACTGAGCACAGGGCAGCGATTGTTTGAGCTTTTGAAGTAAGATGAGCAGGGCGTGGTGGGGAGGGGGAGAGACAAAAGTACTAGATCCTGAAATCCTAGCTTCCTTTCTGGCATTCCCTTTCCCCCCCCCAGTCAAAATACTGCATAACTGCCTTACTTACCCTCAGTTTAGCAGCAGGAAAGCTCCCTGTCAGGACACCACTGCAAGCTTTACAGGAGCTCAGAAGCATACTGGTATAGAACACTAATCCCAAGCCATTGACAATGAGGTGGAGGTTTTTCTTCTTGAGTTTTCCATAGTCACTATTCAGTGAATGTGTAGTGACCTAGAGCCCCACACTGCTGATACTGCCAAGAGAGTAGCACTTGGCCAAGGCATAAGAAGACACCTCTGCACCCAGGGAAGTGGCAATATGGCCAGCTAGTAGCTCCAGAAGCTGCTATTTTTGCCCACCCCTCTCCAAGTGAGTGGGTGTCCAGAGCTACTGATGTGGGATGGGGCAGGCTGGGAGCCAAGAGGTAGCCACTCCTGCAGAACAGATGATTTCTCCCACACCCCATGTCCCAAAATCCTGGATCTACCCATGCCCACTCCTGTCTCCATGTGAAAGCTATGAGGATGGCAGCTTTTAAAAGAAAGCTTTATGTCAGGGGTGGGCAAAATATGGCCTGCAAGCCACATCTGGCCCAGCAGGCCATCCTATATGAACCTTAAAAAAATTAGAAAATTTATATTTATCTGCCCCTGGTTACCTGTCAAAGATGACAGGTGCCAGGGGCAGTAGAACCCAGGAGAAGCCACAACAGGACTCAGCAGCAAGGCCCACCCAGCCCGGCCCCACCGCCCCAACTGAAAGCCCCTACCTAGCAGAGGCTTCTGGCCTGGGCTCGTGAAGCTGTTTGTGCCTGCCTGCACTGGAGCAGGAAATTCAGGTAAGAACAGGAGGGGGGGACCATGGGTGATCATCCTAGTCCTTCCGAGCCAGGCCAGCTCCTGACAAGTCCTGAGGTCGGGGCCATGCAGCCAGGAGCCACATGGTGAAGAAGCAGCCAGTGGGCAGGCAGGGGTCTACAGAGCTGGGCTGCACCAGCAGGGAGACAGGGGAGCTGGCCCAGCTCCACAGAGCCCCTGTCAGCCAGGACCCTGCTCATGCTGCCAAGATCTAGGCCCCACTGGCACTGGCCCCAGGACACTGATGCAGGCCCCATGTTCCTGTCCATCACCGCCGCCTCTGGGCTGCCTAGCATGGCAGCAGTGATGGTGTGGAGCAGCCACAGGGCAGCTCACAAGTGGCAGTGACGGAGCTGCAGGGCAGCCCAGTGTGGCAAGGACTCCAGGCAGCCACACCAAAAACTGCCCAGGACAGGCGAGGAGGAGGGGCCACTTTCCCCTGCGCTGAGCAGCAGTTTCTGCCCAGCTGCTACTGCCACTGCTGCTGCTGTTCAGACTAGATGGGCGAGCCCAGAGCCAGCACACGGGGCACAGGGTTGCAGCTACATGCAATTGTTCCCATCACTACCGCTGCATGCCTGGGGTGGCAGGACACACCATGGCTGGGTGGTGCAGAGCAGGCACACTGGGGCTGCATACTGTTGGTGGTGGTGGCAGGGAGGCGCCACAGGGTGCTCAGGTGGGGACAGGGGCTGACCAGCTCACGGGAGTACACACAGAGGGAATCCCATGCACATCCCGCATACCCTCAAACCCTTCTCACACACCCCACAGCCACACCCTCCCCCACACAATCACACACCCACAACTACCGTACCCACACGCATATAGCCAGACATCCCCATAAACCCCCCATACCCAACCACCCACATCCACACACACACAGACCTCCCCACACCCATTCACCCATACCCCGACACCCCTGCACACCCCCCACAATATACAAAAGTAAGACTGCATTTTGAGCTATTATGCAATCACTTCTACATATATAGCACAAACACACACAAATCAAGACAAAAATACATTTTCTAATTAAATTAAAATATATTATTATGGGTGTTTGATTTTTAGTAATAACTTGTTTTTTTCCCCCATTCTAAGATGGCAAACTCTCTTCCCCAAAGGAGTCCTTCCAGGGGCAAGGGGAGGTACTTCTGGTAGGAAAGGGCAGAGGCCAGGGACAGGACTTCCAGTCCCAAGATGGCAACTAGAGTGCAGGGCACCTGTCAAGGGGCAGGGCTACCCATGCGGCCCTCGACAGCTTGCCAAACTCAGTAAATGGCCCTCCACCCAAAATAAATGCCTGCCCCTGCTCTATGTTGTTTCACAAGGTAACTTTTTTCAGTAGCATTTTGCATTCAGTCATTGCAAGGACCACACTTGCTGTCCACAAGCTCTAGGGTGAAGTATACTACAAAGCCTATGAAAATAGGGCTTAAATGGGATTTAAAGACATACAACCTTTCTGCCAGCCCCCTGTATAGGGGGAATCTTCCACCCATAATTCTTAAGTGATACTTAAGAGACAGATAAAACTCAGTACAGTAGGGAATTGGCCATGAAAGGGTAATAAAAGACAAACTATTGTCTGCTGAATGACGTAGCTCCTTGGATCCTCTCTAAACACTTGTACATATTGTTACCAATGCTATGTCACACACCTGTGCACCATGTGTGACCATGAAAGGACTGATTTATCCAGTCTCTAACTCCCAGGGAATTCCCTGATGCACAAACTTGGCTTTGGAGCCCTCTTGCTGAGCTCCATGGCCAAGAATCCAAGGACTACTCTGGGACCAGATGAAGTCATCTCTAAGTCTGTTAAGATACATTCATCAGGCTAAGGCCCTGACAGCAACATGGAGTAGTCTCCTTTCTATAATTGAAGGTGGGGGCAAACCTGAAGATAAATGAAACCTGACTATTATAAAGGGACCAACATTAATAATGTAAGAAAACATTATGAAAACATTAGTTATCCAAGAAGACACTACAGAAAGGAATAGGGGGTACATGCTAAGCACAGTAAAGTTCTCTGACCAATGAATTATTACACATAAAAAAATCCTGCCCTCTAGCATATTCAGTATTAGTCAAATAGAAATGTTAATTAAAGCTCAAGCTAACTGATAGTTTTTAACCATACAGGATCAATCCTTAAAATACTTTAAATATTTAAGCCCCAGTATGATCAGACCATTCATTATTGACAGCACAGCCCAAGGCTGATGCCAATGGCATAAAGCTTACTTTAATCAGCTGCATCTCGTCTTCCCTCTAGTTTGCTATGACGCTTTATTTATTCTCCTTTCCTACCTATTGATCATATCTGGAATTCCAGAACAGCCCATGAGACACCTATGAAACAAAGACAAATGCCATACTATAAAAGGCAGCAGTGTACCTAAAGGAATGCCTTCAGAACCTTACAGAATCCATCTCCCCATGTGTACTTACTTAGTAGCATTTTCAAGGCAAATGTTCAACCTGTCAGTTCATGCCTTCCTAGAATCTACTCTTTTAAGCTGAAATATGCTGATATGCACCTTGTACAGTGTTGGGCACAGATCAGTAATACAAATTCTGAAGTCACAAAAATTTTAGGAAATAAAATTGAACTTACTTATGCCTTTACAAACCAAGTCATTTTGTGTAACCTGAAACAGAACACAAGCCTTGAGTCATTTGATGAATAATGAAGCAGGCAGTTTAATTAATTTTTCTAAATGTTCTTTAGGTTCTGATAGGGCTGCTGGGTTGAATGCAATTACAGAATGTGATCCTGCCTGGAAAGATTAGCAGAGGGTTTGGGGTTTTTTCATTTTCCTTAGAAGACTGTCAATATTGCCTCCAAAGAGGGTGTTTAGATTTGGTGGGCAACTATTAGCAGCTTGTTTTATATTCTCAAAATTGCATACTTCTGTGGCAGTAAATGCAGCTCTATCAGTCTCAGAAACATGCTGGCAAGATTATATATCGTTTCCTTGGCCTGCAAAACGCACAATAAAACCTTTTGCTCATATTTTCTGAATAAAATATGGCATGAGCACCTGCTGCTCAGTAACACAGACTTGAACTTACCCACCTATCTGAGAGCCTTTCCTATGACAATTTATTTACCCTGACATTAATATTACTTCACAATGACATATTTGCAAAATGAGCTCGTGTCAAGTCTAAGAACAATATCATTACCTACTAAAAATTGGATTTTCAATCCTAAAGATGTTATATAAAAACAGAATGATCTCTTTTCTATGTTCCTTTTCCATACACAGTAAGCACTGCATGCATGTTTTGCAAGCCTTTATATGTGCCATGGATTGCATTTATTTATGATCCAGTTCCTAACTCATCTGACTGCTACTCTGTTGATTCTCTGATGGCCTGCCTCCCTTTCTTCTAAGAAAGAACAAAGATACCTTGAAGAGTGAGCATTACAGTGGAAGCAGAGAGCACAGTCCAAGAACTTCAAGCAAAAGTTATATGGATATTTTTCATATGGACAGTTTGCCTTAAAATGCAGTTCCACACCACTATTTGCAATTTCAGGTCCAAACTGGTGCACAGCATCAGCTGGTAAGATGAAAAAAATATATTTTGGAAAAAATCAAAACAGTCTGTTTCACTATTTTTAAACAAATTGTTTTGAATTGAAAAGGTTAAACAATGTCCTGTTTAGAAATGTTAACTGAATTGTTAATTAAAAAGGGATAATAGTACCTATTAATGAAACAGCTTGTTTGATTTCCTGATAAACAAAACATTTCATTCAACCTGAAATAAACTCCTTGGATTTTTCATTTTAATGAAAAAAACCCAAAAAACTGCCATCAATCCTAAGTTATTTTTTCCTAAATTTTCATGTCCACTATTTAATCCAAGTCTTAATTTTTCTTAGGTCTCTACTTCATTCAACTTGGTTGTCCATAATAAACAATGTCTACGTGTCTTGTGTCACTAGACATGCAAGAATCTCTAGAAAGACCATGACAGTGCAGCTAACAGACACCAGCTTATTAAATAAGTTTATCAAGTAGCCTACCCCTTCTTTTATTCCAGAGATCAACCTATAGAATTATGTTCATGTCAAAAGACAGGACTAAAACTCTTTGCAAAAGAAAAAACAAATCAGAATAAATGCAGAAAAAATAGTTATCAATTAAAATTGAGGTTGGTAGAAAAATTTCTATCAAGTTTTTCTGATGGACTCTCTCTCACAAACTAATATTTGTACTTGGAAAACCAAGCTTTGGCTGAAATATTTTCAGTTTTGAGCAGTTTGGCTTGAAACTTTAGTTTCTTTCTTTTTTGGATGGAAAATAGAAGCTGTCTATAGAAAAAGACAAAACTATTTCCAACCAGCTCTGCACTTACTTTGTGAATAAAAGGCCAATACAGTATATTTCCTCATATTGCAAGTATTTTACACAACTTGCCACATTATGCAAGTCACGTATGGTTCATTTTCAACCTCCTTAAGTTTGACTAAATCGGGGCTGCCCCACTTTGGCTGTCAACATATGCCCCACAGGCACCAGCAGCTGCCTCTCCTGCTGCCATCCGAGGAGAAAGCCCAGGGGTTCATGCACATCTGTGCAGCCTGTGGGGCTGAGAGGTAAAGGGGGCATGCTGCTGGTGGAGGGTGGGGACATTTGCTTCATTGAAAAGTTAAGGTGGGGGTATATGAATCACTGAAAAATTAGGGATGGAAGGGACCTCAGACAGTCATCTAGTCCAACCCTCTGCTCAAAGCCAGGTCATCCCCAACTGTATCATAGCAACCAAGGCTTTGTCTAGCCAGGTCTTAACCTCCAAGGATGGAGCTTCCACTATCTCTCTGGGTAACCTATTCCAGTGCTTTCCTACCCTCCTAGGGAGAAACTTCTTCCTAATCTCTAACCAAACTTCCCTTGTCGTAACTTGAGACCATTGCTCCTTGTTCTGTTATCTGTCACCATGGAGAACAGTTTAGCTGCAGCTTCTCTGGAAACCCGCCTTCAGGTAGTTGAAGGATGCTATTAAGTCCCCAGTCTTCTCTTCTCCAGACTTAATAAGCCCAGTTCCTTCAGCCTCTCCTCAGAAGTCATGTGCCCCAGCCCTCTAATCATTTTCACTGACCTCCACTGGACTCTCTCCAATTTGTCCACATCCTTTCTGAAGTGGGGGGCCCAAAACTGAACACAGTACTCCAGATGTGGCCTCACCCATGCCACAGAGGGGAATAGTCACTTCCCCAATTTGCTGACCAGTATGCTGCCAATCTTCCTGGCAACAGGGACACGCTTTTGGCTCTTATTCAGCTTGCTGTCCATTGCAAGCCCCAGGCCCTTTTCTACAGAGTTCCTGCTTAGCCAGTTGATCCCCAGTCAGAACTGGTGCATAGGACTCCTCCATCCTAAGTGCAGGACATTGTATTTGTCCTTACTGAACCTCATGAGGCTGCTTTTAGTCAAATCCTCTAATTTATTGAGGTCTCTCTGAATCCTAGCCCTAACCTCCAGCATATCCACCCAGCTTGGTGTTATCCACAAACTTCCTGAGGGCGCGCTCCATCCCATCTTCTAGATCATTAATGAAGACACTGAACAAACCTGGCCAAAACCAACCCCTAAGGCACTCCACTTGATACCTCTGCCAACTAGACATCGAGCCATTGACTACTACTCTGTAAACTCAATGATCCAGCCAGTTTTCTATCCACCTACAGTCCCTTCATCCAAACTGTAGTTCCTTAGCTTGCTTGCAAGAATGTTGTGGGAGACTATATCAAAAGTCTTGCTAAAGTGAAGATATAGCATGTCCACTGGTCTCCCCACATCCCCAGAGCCAGTCATCTCATCATAGAGGGCAATCAGGGTGGTCAGACATGACTTGCCCCTGGTGAATCCATGCTGACTGTTCCTAATCACCTCCTCCACCAAGTGCTTACAAATGGATTCCTTAAGGACCTGCTCCATGATTTTTCTGGGGACTGAAGTAAGGCTCAATGGTCTGTAGTTCCTTGTAGGGGTGCACCAACAGAGATTTTTGGGGCTGATACAGATAGCCGATTTTTAAGGAAGCATATCGGCCGATATTGATCTGATTTCCGATACACAGCTCTTCAGCTTGAAGAGCTGTATCCAGCTGGTAAGTCTGGTATGGTGAAATGAGAAGGAAGGGGTGTGGGGGAGGAGGGGCAGATCAAGGCCCCTACAGTGATGGAGGGAGAGGGGCTGGGGCAGGTACTGACCAGCT
Organism: Crocodylus porosus; assembly: GCF_001723895.1. Classification (NCBI taxonomy): domain Eukaryota; kingdom Metazoa; phylum Chordata; order Crocodylia; family Crocodylidae; genus Crocodylus; species Crocodylus porosus. Next base: position 30,609,700 of record NW_017728950.1, read on the forward strand.
GGGGTGGGGAGCAGCGCTCAGAACAGAGATGCAAGCAGCTCGTGCGGGGCGGGGCGTGCCCCCCAGATCTCCACAGGCACTAGCTGGGCAGGCCCCACCCCAGCCCCACTCCTCCCATACCCCCCCACATACACAGTTATCCTGGGGGGCGGGAAATAGGGGCAACTGCCCTGGGCCTCCGCTTTGAGGGGCCCCGCAGAGCCCAGTGGAGTGGCAGCAGTGCAGAGCCAGGCAGAGTGGTGGCTCCATGTCCAGCTGCTCGCTACACCCCACCCCGCCAATGGCAATGGCAGCTTCTTTGGCGAGCTGCAGCTGTGGGCTGGGGTGGACACAGGATGGAGATGTGGCCTGTCGGGGGAACGCAGGAAGGGAGGGAGGATGGTGGCTCCTGCCACTGCGCACAGCTCATCCGGTGCTCATCTGGTGGCTCCTGCCACTCATCCAGGAGGGTGTGTGCCTCTCGATCTGCCCAGCCGGGAACAGCCCAGCCCCAGTCCGCCTTCCCCAGATCCGGGCGCATAAGTCCCATCCATACCCTCCCAGACGAGCGGTAGGAACAGCTGGACGAGCCACCCGCAGTGGTAGAAGCTGCCCCCTCCCCCCAATAAGCCGTGCCTCTGTCCTGCACTCACCTCGGCACTAGCTGGGCAGGCCCCACCCCAGCCCCACTCCTCCCATACCCCCCCACATACACGGTTATCCTGGGGCGGGGGGAATAGGGGCAACTGCCCTGGGCCTTGCGCTTTGAGGGGCCCCGCAGAGCCCAATGGAGTGGCAGCAGTGCAGAACCAGGCAGAGTGGTGCTCCATGTCCAGCTGCTTGCTATACCCCACCCCGCCAATGGCAATGGCAGCTTCTTTGGAGCCAGGGCCCACATGGGCTGATTTGCCCTGGGCCCCGCACCCTGCTCGGGTCACCTCTGCGTCCATGCCCTGCCCCCCTCCCACCACACCAGACTTACCAGCGGCACGCAGCACTCCACTCTGCCAACTCTGCTCCTCACTGCCTACATGCTGTGCTGTGGCTGCACGCATGCATGGGCATTTATCAGACAAATTATCAAAGGCATCAGGCTGATTTTCTTTGTATTGATGCCAATCCGATATCAGACCAATGCATCTATGCACCTCTAGTTCCTTGGATGCTACTGCTTCCTTTTCTTAAAGATGGGCACTATATTTCCCTTTTTTCCAAATGTCCAGGACTTCTCCCAAATCACCACAAGTTTTCAATGCTGGCCAGTGACTTTGCCATCTCATTGGCCAACTCCCTCAGCACCCTTGGCTGCATCCATTTTGGCTCCATGGACTTGTACATGTCCAGCTTTTCTAAAGAGTCCCTAACCTGTTCTTTTCCTACTGTTGGCTGCTCCCCTCTTTCCCAAACTGTGCTGCCAGGTGCAGCAGTCTGGGATTAGACTTTGCCTGTGAAGACTGGGGTGAAAAAGGCACTGAGTACTTCAGCCTTTTCCACCTCAGCCGTCACTAGTTAGTAAGGGACCTATGCTTTCCCTCTTCTTGGTGACATACTTGTACAAATGTTTTTTCTTACCCCTCACGTCCCTTTCTAGCTCCAACTTCAGTTGTGCTTTGGCCTTCCTGATTTCATCCCTTTCTACAAGAGCAATGCTCTTATACTCCTCCATAGTCATCTGTCCAAGCTTCCACTTCATGTAAGCTTTTTTTTGTATTTTAGCTCACTGAAGAGCTCCCTGTTAAGCCAAGCTGGTCTTCTACCATATTTGCTAGTCTTTCTGTGCAACAGAATGGTTCATTCCTCCACCCTCAGTAAGGATGTTTTAAAGTACAGCCATTGTGCACCATTGCTAGTCCAACTCACATGGTGGGGGGGACCTCATGCCACCACTACAATCCATGCAGTATGGAGGACATTCTGTGGGAAATGCTCCTGCAGTGTGCAGCCCCTGTGCTAAAGTTGGACAGCACCTAACTTAAATGATAAACTGTGGGTGGAATAGGGTACTGAATTGTATATTACATCTTCCATAAGATAGTTTCATAGTTTCCAGGGTCAGAAGGGACCTGAACAGATCATCTAGTCCGACCCCCTGCCATGGCAGGAAAGAGTACTGGGGTCAAACGACCCCAGCACA
>NW_017728950.1:30611912-30631030 GCF_001723895.1 Crocodylus porosus
ACCTGGCTGACTGTTCTTCCCAGCAGATGTCAGGGACGTTCAGGTCCCCCATAGGTAAGCAGGGTAGATGAATGCACCCTTCAGCCAATTCTCCTGAAAGAACATTTCTACTTTTTGAATAAGGAATAATAAAAGTTGACTGTGCAAGCGATATCAAGCAAAACTCTTATTCTTAAGGCAGAGAGTAGAGCAAGTATAACATGAAGACCTTCAGCTGACAGTACTAAAGCTTCAGGAAGCTGTGGACATCCCAAATTGTGCCTTATTCTGTTAATCTCTGAAGAGACATTAAGTGATGAAATGCCATTAAGGATAGGTAAACTGCATCTTGGCATAACTCCTCATACCTCTTTAAGTAAAATTAAATGCACTCTCAAGATGGCAGAAATATACTTGGCTGAGTGATGCAACATTGTGAAACATCAGCAGTTTGCAGCTTATACTTCCACTGGGGAGATCTGCATGTCCTCCGAGTACAAGTAGTGCCAGCATGATACCCTTAAAGAATAGCATATGGATACCCATAAAACAGGTACTGTATGAGCAACAGCAGGAGTAGATTCCCTGCACTTCCCAGGTAAGCTTTCTTAACCTGGGCATGGAAGAAGCACCTCTGCAGATGAGTAGCTGGGTACATCAGCCTTGGCAAATCCAGTCACAGTTGCCTCTGCCAAGAGACAAGCCAACTATGATGGCAACTTTTGCCGTACAGCCAGCAGCAAAAATCTGATTGTAATAATGACCCCACACCAGTAAGAGATTCACTTCCAATTCTTAGTCACCTTGTCTATTTTCAGGCTGGTAACCCACAGTTGAAATGCCTGGTGGCCAATTAATAAAAATACAGAGCCATTTGGGAAATCCCTAGGGCCACTTGAGAAAAATGTGGAATTGTTCTTGTGCAACCTGCGTACATATTTCCCTCTCTCTGCGTGAAGATTTCCTAGCACTTAGATTGACATTTTCTGTGCTGTATCTCTGTTACCATCGGTGGGAAAATGCCCAGAAATAGCAACAGATATAATCCTTACACTGAAACAAATGGTGTTAATTTTTGTTTTACTTTGATTTCTATTGAAGTAATATTGTTACACAGTTTGCATTTCAAAGGGAAGCCTCTATTACTCTGACATTTATGCCTGCTGTAGTTGGCATACTATTTTGTGAGTGGGCACTGGGCCAGTTTAACAGGTAGAAATACATCTAGGCATCCCAGAGTCAGTCTCTCTCATAGGTTTGCCATGTTAGACACCAGATTTCTGCAGGTAATGGCTAAATACCTTTGCTTAACTTTGTGTTATATTCAGTTAAGCCATTGCTATGGCTACTTCAGGTCAATGCTGAATTACACTTAAAAGGGACAAAAATATTCTCTGTGGGTACATCACACAAGCTCCTAGCTCCAATAAATCCCATTAGTGATTTGCAGGAAGAAACAATGTACTGTTATAAGGAGTCTCCACCCTTTACAACTTCTTGTACAGCTCACTATGCAAGTCCCCAGACATCTTGGCATATATAATTTCTTAAAAGCCCAGGCAAGATTCCTGCTGAGTCCCTCAGTCACATACAAAAAAACAAAGAGCATGGTAATTTCTCTGTGGCTTTTGCCTTACAGGCATCCCATGCACAATAGCTGCAGAAGGTCTCAACAAGTAGAAAAATCAGTTACTATATAAAATATGGAAAGTAATTACTGAACAAATAGAATAAATTATGATACATGTGAAAATCAAATGTACTTCATCTTTTTTTTGTGAATATTTTACAAGCATGGGTAACAGAAGCAAGCAGTGGAATATAAATGTAATGTAACTAACTGCCTTATGCCATATACACAGATTTCCATCAGATTTGACTTTCCTTCTCTCTCCCCTTTTTATTTATCTAAGCTGATGAACCATGGATCAGGATTCTCACATGGTTTAACTTAAAAGGTATCTCAGCAAAATTATCATTTAAAAAGTGATGAGAATTAAAATTCAAGGATTTTCTTCAAGACTGTGTAGTCCCAGAGAAGTGTCTGAACACATCTCCAATCTGACAAGCTCTTCTGTTCTGAAGAAAAGTAACCTGAGCCTTTCCAGAGTGACTGAAAGGCTAGACTGATTTTAACAGGCTTCACATATACAGAAGAGTTTGCTCACATGAAGCTGTTGTGGGTGACTTACAGTTTTGGGCAGAAACCTCACACAGCTCCTACCATTTAAGTCTTCCTCAACAGAATTGGAAGAAACTGAACTGATACATACATTCTGGGATGTGCCAAATCCTGCACTTTTTTAGTCCATAAGAAACAACAGAAAACTAGGAATCTAACAATTACTACACATTGGTTGCCTTTGTGGTTTTTATGCTAAGGAATGTTGCAAACTTTATCTTTGCCTATAATAATAGCAGATGACTATGTTTAAATAGCATAAAAGTTTCCCTCTATGGGATATCTTTCTGAGCAAGTCCAGCAGGAGTTGGCCCTCTACTTCTTAGACCACTGGAAAGACTAAACAAAAATTGAAAGAGAAATGTTCCATTTGAGGGGTTATTCAAAGAAAAAGTTGAAAAGAATACAAGAATGGCAAAGTAGCCACCCACCTCTCAAAAGGAAAAATGGCATCTAAAAAAGTAATATATATTATTTATTTTCAGTCCACAGAAATCACAGTTAACTTTTATCAGAAATATAAATCGAGATATTAACCGTGCAGCTAGTTCTGTTAGTTAGTTCTGGTAAACACATTGCAAGGTCTTGCATTTATTCCAGTTCTTGGGCCCCCAGAGGGGTTGTGTTAGATTGATGATTAGCACATTTGTGCATGTGGGTCTGTCTGGAAGCTACTATGAGGGGTGGGTATGAGATGAGAATAATGATGGAAGACAAATCTGAACAAAACTATGTATAACACATTTTCTGTGCTCTTTTCCCCTCAGCCCAGAACTCCTTTCTAGCTAATCACATCTTCAATCACTCGTATATTATTTTTAATGTAACCTGCTGGATCCCAGATGCGCACAATGAGCCAAAAAGTATAAGATGTCTTAACATATGGCATCAGCAAAGCCCATACTTTTTAATGTAAATACATTATCTATTGCTGTAAACCCTATTTGATTAAAGAAAAATTACCTGGTCTCTCAGGAGAGAATACTGAAAGATGAACTGAATGCACATTTATTTATAAAAACACAACCACGCGTGCATTAAGAATATCCCATGAACCTAAATACTTCTGCCATCAGACGTGCAGTTTTCCACTCTAGTGTTGCAGATGACCACAAGCAGAGGTCTGATTGTGCATTTTCACTCGGGTATAGGGCACCTTGAAACTGATCCAAAGGTAGATCTCTCTTTCAGGGACTGGGGAAGGGAAACTCAGGGACCAATCAAGTAAAATGGGGCCCAGTTTCTTATTTACTCACAAGCTGTCTTGAATCACTTTGAGTGCAATAAGGGCCTTATTATGAATGAGAACAGCACCCATACAGGCTAATCATTAGGACATTTCAACAGGGAGTCAACAGATAAGCACTTAGGGAACAAAGCCTAATAAGTGAAAAATAAACTAAACAATCCTCCTTTAGAACAACTGGTGATTGGGAGAACTACTCAATCACATACATTCCGCTCCTGTGGAGCAAAGATTATTCATACGAATGAGGACTGCAAGATTCGAATGGTTTTATACATGTTAAACAAAAGCATAAAAGAATCAGGACTAGCACACACGTGGTGTCAGCCATGCTAAGGCAGCAAGGTACCGAAGTAGGTACAGTGTGTATGTTTTTGAAAAATGTTATTGCACACCCCAGTGAAACTCATTAGCCCAAGACAGCTAACGCTGCATAAGATATGTAAATGTAGTATATACATAAATGAGTTGGAGCCCCAGTTGCACACTGCAGCCATAATGCATTGAAACTAAAGATGCAAGAAAATTACCCCCTCGCCCAAACATTTAGTCCTAAAAAGCACACAAGTCAGTGGGAGCTTTGGTAGGTGATGAATGCAGCATCACATCTACCAGTCTAATACTGATGCCCAGACTCCACAGCTTAAGCCTGGGAGAACTTTCACTACAGAGTTCATGAATGTGTGCAGGACTGAAAAACGCAAGGATGTGGAAGTCACATGCTACTAGTAGCTGGGCTCCTTCAATTTCCACTGAATTTGAGCACTGAAAGTGCTTGACACCTCATAGCATTAGGTTGATAATGCCATCTATACAGCGGGCCAAATTCTAAGAGGAGCTAAGCAGTACTCAGTCTTCACTGAATTGCACTAGATTTTTGAAGAACTGACCCAGTGAAAATTGCAAGTGATCTCAACCTCATAGGACAGGAATGCCTTGCTCTCATTCACAACTCATTCACTCACAGAAACAATGTTTTCTTGTCCATCTGCAGCTATTCCAAAGCAAAGCATAGACCAACAGAAAGAAATAATAATCTGGAAGGTACTTCCCTTGCAGGAGGAAAATTATTTTGTACTCCCACAGAAAAAGCAACGTGGATTCAGCATCCTACACTGAATTTTGAAACACACTTGCTTTCCTCCCCAGCACACATGCATATTTTCAACAAAAGCAAGATCAGAAATGAGAGCTTCAGATCTAAATTTCAAATCAGTCAAGACTCTAATCAGACACCAAACCAAAAGATTCTTACTTGAAGGTTTTATTAAACAATTCCATTCCAATCTTTATCACCACTATGTCTGTATCCACTTTTTGCTGCTGCCTATGAATGTAGAATAAATATTTCTAAATAAACAAACTATGTGGAATTAGATCATTTTTGCACAGTACTCTGAGGTCCCAACTATAAAATCAAGACAACACAAGGGGATATTTTACAGCTCAGAGACTTACTGAAGAGAATGGATCCAATGCAATGAGCCAATCCTGTGGACACAGCTGCAAAAGCAGTTCCATGGGCCACTGTCCACCTGCTAGACATGGTCATTATTGCTATTTTATTATTGCATAGGAATAGGTCACAGGAACAAAACTTTTGTAGTTGGAGAAGTTAAGAAGACAGACCTTTAAAATAAAAAGCATGGTCCTTGATTCTGCCATTACATCAAAGCTTGTTGTTACGGAAATGCGAGCAATTTCAGAAAAATCATCATCATCATACCCTTGTTGTTGGACAAAGTAGGAGGAAAAAAAAAAAAAAAAATGAGCTGCAAGATCGAAACTAAGAAACAAAATATGATGATTAGCAAAGCTGCCAGAGAAAATCAGGAAGGAACAGAAAAAAGCTAAGAGTTGTAATGAGTTTTAAATCTATTTAAAAGAAATCCCTTCTTCCCTCTAATGTAGAACTTTCTCTGGCTAAACATCCTATTCATTTAAAAATATTCCCTGGCCACCAGAGACACAGAAATTAGTTCTTGACCTGGCCGGATGATAGACACAAAACTTCCCATTAGGTTCTCCTGGCTGAAGTCAGCCAACCCTAGCTTCCTACAAGGGGTACTTTTTTTTCCATTGGGAAAAAAAGCACTGCCTTAGAAAATGCATGTACAAACAGTGTGCCAAGCATGCTGTTCAGCACTACCTTACCCCAACAACCAACACATTTTTCAACACAACCATCCATATCCACAATACAAGCAAAATTGTGCTGGTTGTGCTGGCTAAAATGCAGTCTGATGCTGTGCAGTTTGTTGAGAGGGGCAAAAAAAGGTCACCTGTATACCCACTGGTAGGCCTTGAGGTGGGGAGAAGATGCAGATTCTCAGCTGATATAAACTGTAACTGCTGAGCTTTACATCAGCTGCACCCCTGATCTCTGGCTTCTGCTAGCCCTGGCCTTAAACTCCAACTCCTCTGTTATATAGTAAATTCACTCCTATGTTCAAACACTTTAAAAGACATCCAAGGCTTTTGGACACACACCCCTTTTGCCTGTAGATAAACGGAAAGGACTATAAGAAAGTAGTAATTTATTAGAGGAAAATAAAATACAAGTTTTCATATTAATAATCTGGGGTAAACTTAAAGCAACCAAATTTCAGAGAGAAAAATCTGGGACATAATACTGGGTACTGGACAGTCTGTTTTGGCCCCATCCAACTGAACAGTATGCAAATGCTGGGCCTGATCAGGGTGCTGCCTGGCCTTCAGCTGGGACCAGTCTTTTTGATTTGGGATGAAAGTCTCTTTTCAGGGAGCTCTTGGGAATAAAGCCCCAAAATTCAAGACTATCCTGGAAAGTCCAGGAGAGTTAGTTGCTCTAACCAAACTGAGCCAGATGTAGCCTAGCAGCAAAAGCACTGAGAAGAAAGCATGACTCAGAGACAATCCTCTGCAGAATAACTCCTCCAGATCTCCTCTTTTCCAGCAGGGATCCCGGAACATACGCTATTAAGAAATGGGCACACCCCAATCACTGAATGCCCAGATAGACGAGCACTCTTGGCCAGCATACAGAGGTACCACCACAGCTCTGCCTACTCCCTGCCCGCTTGCTCACAGTAGGGAGCTATGGGTGAGCAGTTTCTGCTCCTCCTGTGCACCCATCCAAGACCCTTTAACTCTGCTGTGCAGAAGAGTTATTATTCCTACCAATAAGTATTTCTAAAGCATTCATCCAGTGAGACCTTGTAATACACAATTAATAGTAAGTCAGTAAGTGCCATCTCTCCACATGTGGACTGAAGCCCTTTTGAGGCAACCAGTCCCCAAATGTGCACTGCCCGGGAGCTGTGGCAGAGCAACAGAGGTAGGATCACATCCCACAAGACAGTCAGAGTGAAAATAAAAAATAATATGTAAGAAGGCATTTTATGCCTCTGTTTTGAAGTTTATGTTGAGGGTTTGAACGTCATCCATTAGCACTGTCCCTTCCCAATTGTTAGAGACAACTCTATAATGCTGAGAGGAAACCATCTGGGAAGCAGTACCAATAGAATACAACAATAGAAACACAGTGCCTGCCCCTGCAATGCACATCTCTGTGGACCACTCCTGTGAATCCTTATGTCCCAGCATCTCCATGCAAAAAATAACCCATTTCCTTTTCTTCCACCACAATATCCATGTAGCTTCTTCCATGAATCCCCTTCTGGAGCAGTGATCCTTTCACCCACCCGTCCGTCAAACTGATATCAAGAGCTGGAGTCAATCAGAGCAGCTCCAGTAAAGTCAGTGGAGCAACATCAATTCACATCAGCCCAGGATCTGGCTTTTGCCAGACAGAAAACCAACACAGCAGTTACTCTAGGAAAGACCTAAGATAACAAATCTTAAAAGAAAAATCATGGAACCGGCACAACACCTGCTACCATGGCATTCTTCATGCTGCTTGCATATTGTACCCTGCCCCCATCCTGCGTCTCGCCTGTCTGTACCTTTTGCCTGGAAACTCTTCCAGCCAGAAACCGGCTACTCCTCAGCCTTTGTATAGCACTTAAGCACAATGGGGGCCAAGCTCCTGGCTGCTCTGTAGGCAACAGTGTCAAGAATATTCAATTTTAAGAATTTTTTTCCCCTCCTTTTACAAGCTCTCTCCTTCCGAAGGATGCTGCCGTCACAGGCACCTCCAAAAGCAGCAAGGAAATATGAACTGACAAGCTTTTTTGTTTTTTTGTTTTTAAATGCAGGTGCTGACAAAAAGGGGGAGGAAAACCGGGGAGGAACCCCCACCCCCCCACAGAAGCCCAGCCCTGCATGGAGTGGGAGCTCCCCAGCCTAGGCAACACCAGCATCATACAGGCTTCTCCATGCACGGTTGTGGGGGAGGAGGTAGGAAACCCCATGGGCATCCAGCACCACCAGATCGTTCTGCCTGGGGGCAGCGGTAGGGTGGAGAAGAGGCAAGTCCTTTTGTACCTCCGGGAACCGATTTCAGCCAGCTCCCCCATAAGTCATCCTTCATGCCCATTAGTGACCCCAGTGGGACCTCAGCTGCCTTGGGGGAGAGAGAAGGGAGAGCGCCAGGGCAGCCTGCCCCCATCTCCACCAGCTCTTGTCCTACCCAGCGCAGCACAGGACACTGCTCACCCCGCCGAGGCCGGAGCGTCTGGGGCTGGGAGAGCCGGACAGGCGGCCGCTCCATGCGATGTGGGTGCACACACACATGTGCATGCACATGCACACATACCAAGCACCCACCTCCTCGCCCTGCAGACCCCCCTACACATACACGTATGCACACATACAAAGCAGCCGCCCCCTCCCCACACACCTGCACACACACACACACACAAAGCAGCTGCCCCCTCGCCCTGCACACCCCCTTTCACACGCGCACGCAGACGTGCCCGCAGCCCCTGCCTCCATCCAAGGCGCAAGAGGAAAAGTTTGGCGGGGGCAGCCAGCCCCTGCCCCTTGCCCGCCGCCCCGGGCTTACCCGACTCGGAGCAGCAAGACCCGCGCAGGCCGCCGCCGCCGCGAGGCACCATCCCCAGCGCGGGCATGTTCGCCGGGCCGGACCCGTCCTCTCCCGCAGCGCCCCTCGCTCCGCCCTGCGCCGGGGCCAGGTGGCGGCTCCCGCTCGGCGGCGGCGGGCGGAGGCAGGGCGGGCGAGAGGCGGCGCCTTTGTGCCCGCCGGGCGCCCGGCGTCCGCCCCGCGGAGAGGCGAGGAGGGCGAGGACGGCTGCCCTTCGGCGTGCTCCGGCCAGGGCCCTGCCCCCTGCGGACCGGCTGCCCCACGCCGCGGGCTGGGCTGGGCTTGGGGCGGCGACCCAGCGTCGCGCGGACACAGCCCGCCAGCCGCCGGGGCGGGACTGCCCCCCTACGAGCCCCAAACCTGGGGTCTCCCACGCAGGCCTGCAAGCGGCCCCGGGGGGGCACCGGCCCCACACCCCAGGGGGACAGCGGCCCCACACTCCGAGGCAGGGACCAGCCCCATGCCCCAGGGGGCACCGGGCCTGCACCCCAGGGGGGCACCGGCCTGTCCACCTAGCTGTGGGCTCAGCCTGGAGGTCTGTGACCCAGGGCTGTGATTTCCCCAGAAGTAAACGGTGCCTGGCACCTCGCAGGCTCCTTGCAGGGCACAGCTCTTCCCAGATCCCAGCCATTATTAAGAACCAGAGCACACTCCAGTTTTTGTGGAGTGAGATTTCAAGGAGACAGGCAAGGGCCCTGATCCTGGCAAGCCCCTCATAGGCATGAATGGCCCTTTCTCATGTAAGTGGCCACATAGACACGGGTGAAACAGTGCAGTTGGAGTGCCAAGATGGCTGGGATTGGTCCCTTTTTGCAGCATTTTTCTTAGGAGCTGCATGCTTAATGCTTTCTGGGGTTAAATAATTATTTGCACCATACCCCTGGTGTTACACTCAGATTTGTCTAACTCCCACACAAAGCTATTATCATCAAAAGGGAGGTTATGGAAAACAGTAGAAGGAATTAATTACACATTGTTTACAGCTTCCCACGCTGGCCTTTTTATTTTATTTCTTTCTTATCCACGGCACCTACTGGGCCCCAGAGACAAAAAAGATGACCCAGTTAAGTTGTTCAAAGGAGCTAGGAAAACCTGGGTTCAAGTCTGCTCTGCCACTGATCCCCTGTGCCCCTGGGCACGTTACTTAGACACACAAGGTATGTCTGCATCATGCTACAGGCGGTGTCACTTCAGCATGTTTTGCTTACCTGCTGTCACTGCACAGAAATGAAGCATTTCAGCTCCCCTGGGGCTGCACACCATTGCTGCCCTCAAACATGCTAGAAACTCAACTTGAGGACAGTGGTGGTAAGCACCTCCAAAGCGATTTCATTGCCTCCTTCTGAGTTTGGCATGTGCAAGCATGAGTGGGTGGGCAGAACAGGATTGTGTGGGTCCTCAGGAATGGTGGGACACTCCAGAGACATACCTGGGCGGGGATCAGTTCCCCCACCTCAGTTAAATGGAGAGAACAGAACTTCCCTACTTCATAGTACATTGTGAGAATAAGGACACTGAAGACGGAGAGGCACACAGAGACTCTGGTAGAGTAACCTGTCACTAGTGCAGCACTTTTCAATTGCCGATTTCAAGGGATACGACAATGGTTTTCAGGATTACTGTCTCCATTTTACAGATAAGGGATGCTGAGGCACAGACAAAGTTACCATGTGTACCACTGGCAGAGTCAGAACCAAGATCTTCTAAGTTCCCTAGCAAATTTCTGCCCTTAAGTATGCACTATTTCCCACAGTACCTTAGATATACAGAGCTGCCCTATACCTATGATATAAACTGGTTTAGAGAAGAGCTTTGTATTGGAACCTAAACCCTTTTCTTTGGGCAATTTCAGAACCTTTGAGTTACACTGGGGTTCTCCCAGCCTCTCCTCCCTTTCCTATTTGTCTCTTGTGAAGACTTGACATCCCTACTTTATATCATTGGTATGTAATAAACAACAGTGCAAGGGCCTGTCCATGCTCTCTGCTGCTCTGCAACAGGCAGGAAGCAGCAGAAAAAGGTAGTTCTCATGTGCTTTCTTGCTGCTCCTTTGGTCATGCAGATTTCTAACCTGTTTGTCATTTCAGGGAAGCACAGCAAGGGAGGCAGATTTCTTTCTGGATGTGGGTGGCCATGTGTGGTTTGCATGCAACTGCCGCAACAGCAGCAAGAGCTATTTTTAGTCTAAAGTAGGCCAGGCAGCCCCAGAAGAAGTGTTAATAAGAGAAATGTTTTTAAAGGAAAATAAAAATAATAGAGAAAGAGGCCTAAGTGTAACTGCTGAACACGGTGATACTTCAGTGGCTGCTGAACAAGGTAAGCATTGATGTTCAGCTAAGTTGCACCCTTTATCCTAGATCTTCAGACAGGTTCCTCTGATGGTCAGCATACATTTTTTGGCCATGGTCAGACATGTGTGGGCATTTGGTTCCCTGGGTACAACTAGCAGCGGAACACCTTGTGCTGCCACTAGTTGTCCCCAGGGACCGCCTGTGCAACGTATCCTCAAGTTAACCTATGTCAGGTAGGGAGGTCTGGGTCCAGCACTGGGCTGTCTCCAGCAGCCTCATCTGGCAGTCTGGGGGCGCTTTTGGGGCTGCAGCCACTTCACTTGTGTCCTGTGGAGCCTGGCTGGCAGTGGAGTGCAGCTCTGGCTTTGCATGGCACATACTGCCGCCACATGCACCACTGCTTTTTTTTCCCTGCCTGTTTTTTTGACTGGGGGGCCTAAAAAACCTTCCATGCTGTTCCCTTCCATTGCAGTGCAGAGAGCAACTGAAGGTGCAGTTTGTGGTGCCGCAGACATGTCTACTGGATGCAGCCTTTTAAGTCCCGTTGGATTCAGTGGAAAGTAAACACATTATTCATGTGATTGACTTCTTGCATGAAAGGTTCTAATTCATCAAAGCCAAGTGAGGTAGCTAAATCGCATTGAAATTCAATAGGAGTTGGATGCCTAACTTGTTTAAATTCTTTTGAAAAATCCTACTTAAGTTCAGAAGTTCAGTGGGTCAAATTCTGCTTTCATTGTAGTACACATTACCCATGCCACCAGAACTTCTCAGATAACTACCAATGCCACGTAACAGATTTGTTACCTCCAACTGTAGGAGAAGGATCTTCAAATATTCCTGTCTTCCTTCATGTTGTTGTGGTCTTGGACTTAACAGACATGATTATTTATATTTACTTGAAAAGTTTTTCCACATAATAAACATGGAAGAAAAAGCTCTTCACCTTACATTTGCATACAAGGCAATTTCAATAAATACAGTGTCTATCATTAAATTGCTACCAAAAGCAACATGTGCTCTGTAATGGAAACCAACTATGAAGTTGATTAAATGCAGCCAACACTTAACCTGACTATGAAACACATGGCCCATACAGGGCAAACATAATGATGGGCGCCTTTTTTTTTTTCGCTCCTTAAAGTGGATGGGTGTTCCTTCCACAGGGAACTGACACTGGGCCTAGTATTGCAGTACCTCCAGACCCACACCTAGAAGGCCAGAGTCAGCTCTGATAACTTCCCCTTGGTGCCAAAACTGTTAAAGCTCAACATGGCAAGGGTTGGGGCACAAGGAAATACAAAAGACCTGAGGGAGGGGCTGCATAGTAGAGGATGGGGTAGGGGCGTGAATGCAACTAAGTTGCATATAGAACATGTAGCCAACTAAGCCCAGGGGTGAGGGGTTGGGAAGGGGGAAAAGAGGGAAAGGGGATGGGACACTTATACAGCAAAGAATATACAGGAGACCCCGCACAACAAAAATCACGTTTGAGTAGGGAGATGGTTTGTAACATTGGCGATGCATAGGGGGTGTATGAGGGTGCACATGCACCCCCTGAGTGTGGCAGTGCACCCCCTATGAAAAGGCACTGCCGACACTGCTGGTGGCACCTGCGGGTGGTCTCTGCTTGCCACCTCTGCCGCCGACACCGCTAGCAGCGTCTGCGGGCAGTCTGCAATCACTGCTCACCACTGCTGATGCTGTTGGCGCAGGTGGTTGCCAATCACTGGTCGGCGCTTGCCACCTCCCCCTCAATGCCAACAGTGCAGCAGCTCCAAACTTACTGCTGCCACTCTCCTGCTGCTGAACGCGCTGCCGCTACCTGCCGGAGCTTGCCATGCCCCCCCCAGCCACCGGAAGCACACTGTGTTCACGTTTGTAATCATACACACAGTTACAAATAGCACCATACAGGACACAGTTGTACGGGTAGAGAAGAATCCAGGATTTAAAAGGCCCTTAGGGTCCTTTAGATGTAGCAGCAAGGGGCAGCCAGGCAGTCCCCTTTAGGTCACTTCTGGTCAGCAGTCTGGTGGAGTTCATATACTAGCACTGTCCCATGATATGCTCCACATAGATGCCCCTGGACCAGCAGATGGTATTGGACATGGATACCATCAGCTTGGTGTAGCAGTGGGATTGCTATGTTTGATCTTAGTCAATCTTTTTTTTTTTTTTCCTTCTGGGGCAACTGCTTCACCCCCTGGCCCAGCTCTTGCCAGCTCTTTGAAACTCCTTCCTGGAGGTCCCTCACTGCTCCACTCGAACCACAAGGATAGATTAGTACAACCCCTCTGACTAAAATAGATGGTAATGTCCATTGTGCTCAGTCTCCCTTAGCACTGACTCTTTTTCAAGTTATGGTGAGCTAGTATGTTGAATACATTTTAACTTCCTCTTCACTCCCACACCTGAGCTACACCTTTCTTTCCCATTTCCAAAGAGTCCCTCTTTCCTAGCACTAGTGACAAGAAGACCCTGTTCCTCTCATGAGTGGGGGTGCTAATTAGCACATGGATCTTTTGTGGGAGTATCTGGACCACACACACATAGTGACGAGTGCTAGGATGTGAGGTCACTATGGCTTGAAATGCTGATGTCCCTGCTGGGGCCCAGCCCAATGAACTCTACAGTACATCTTGAGTCTTATGCTTGTGGATTAATACTATATACACAGTTTGTACTATTTATTAAGTAGGTACAGGAGTGTTGCTTGAAAGTGTGTTTATGGAGTACTTGTTCTAACATTTTCAGCAGTTTTAAAAGAAGTAAACTGCATCAACTCTGGATGAACTAAGTCTATGAGCACCTGTAGTAATCTGCCTATAAACAAGTTTCTACAGGTATGTTTGTTTTTAGGTCAGTGTTTTAAAATATGCTTTTCACTTCCATGTGCTCAGGGAGAGCAGGGTTTGACAGGGGGGAAGAGGCTGTAGAGAAAGAAGTTGGTGAGGATTAGGAGGCCTACTGACCCCCAAGATTTATTTTCCCTACTGTAGCAGTGATATGGGGACAAACTTCCGGTTATTAGATTCTATACCTGAAAAATTATAATAAATTTATAAATGTTCCATGTATAGGATCTAATTATCAGGTATTATAGTATCATAGGTCATATAAGGTAGTCATCTTATATTTGAGTAAATTGGGTTGCTTTATGGCTATTACAATTTACCTCCTTTCTCTGGTAAGCTCTCTGTACTCCAGAGATAATAACAACCCTCTTTCCCTCATGAACTGTCATTCTGTTACACATTTTCTTACAATATGATGAGTAACACTTTCCATAACCAAGCAAAATTGTCAGTCAGTCAATAAAAGCTAATTTCTTTATTCTTTCTATGGCCAGAATCTCACAGTGAAGAAAACCAGTAACTTTGTAATGTATTTAAACCATGACCTTGGCAAGGGTGTATCATTCTGGCTCCTCTTGTAGGTGTACATTCTGGTTCCTCTTTAAGGTTATGAAAAATTCTACTGAAATCAATAGGACTATTTACATACTTAAAGTTAAGCATAGATACACGTCTTTTGCTGGACTCAGTATCAGAATCTTGGGGTGCATTTACACAAGACTTTAACTGCACAGTAGACTAATAAGCAAGTACTATCCTGCTGTGAGATAAAAAAACCTCCACAGCAATGCATGTGTAGATGCTGCCCCAGCTGGCAGGGGCATGAGGGTGCTTCATTGCAGGGGCTGACTGCTGGCTAGCCCCACGCTGAAGCACCCTTGTGCCGCAGCCAGCCCCTCCATAGCACATTGAGCCACACTGACCCCCGGGGTCCCCTGCCAATCAGGGCTGCTCCGACCCCACTAAACATGCTGTGCTCCTGGGTGAACATTTCAATAGCAATAAACTCTGGGGTGTATTATGCCAGAGTGAATTGCTCCTCGGCACATGTTCAAATCGAATTTATTGCTTCGCAATTGCATGTGTAGATGGTCCCTTGAACTTGCATTACAGAGTCTTTCAATATATGGCAATCTATAGATTAGGAAGTAAACATTCCCATTATATTGGCAATAACATATGACCCTTTACCATGAGACTTAATTTAGTAGCTTTTAGCATAAAGCAAACCTACTTTAAAATCCAGGAATGGAAAATAACCCCATGGCTTCTCTCAGTAGTACAAGTATAGAATGAGAGAAGTATTCTTTATATGTAATCAAAATTAATTTTGTCAAGTGATCTCTTCAGACAAGGTAACAGAAAGGACCAATCAATTTTCAGTTTATGCATCATAGCCATAAATACGTCATTCAAGTCCCCTGTAACTTACCTCTAGACAAGTCATTATGTACAGTGTTTCATAGTAAAGGTACTTCAAAGTTATAGTGGATCTGAAATTGAGAATAGCATTCATTATTGTGATCTATTAGAACACAAAAAAAATGGGAATTGTGGAAGGTACTTTGTGATGTTTAGACGATGCAAAGAATGTTATTTTTTTAAGCGCACACGGCCACATTTTTTGAGGCAGGCTACTAAAACACTACCATCAACACACTGCCATGCAAAACTGAATCATTATGCATGCAAATGAGCATTTTGCTCAATTAAAGAGATGAAGATGCAAATTTTTCAGGCATGTTTTTGAAAACACAATACACAATAATTACGTGAATTTTAAAATAATGGTGCTTTACTTAAATGAGTAAACAATTATTGTGTTAGTAATGATTGTTTACTAGTGTTTAATTGATCAAAACTAGCAGGCCTCTGGGTTACCAAAAATAGTGTAGACACTAATTCATTTAAGTGCTTCAGGTTATGCACGTGCTTTACAACATGCTTAAATTTCATTAGAGTCACTAAGACTTAAACATGTGCTTCAATCTAAGCACCTGCTTGAGAAC
This sequence comes from Crocodylus porosus, assembly GCF_001723895.1. Classification (NCBI taxonomy): domain Eukaryota; kingdom Metazoa; phylum Chordata; order Crocodylia; family Crocodylidae; genus Crocodylus; species Crocodylus porosus. Next base: position 30,627,462 of record NW_017728950.1, read on the forward strand.
TTGCTTTAGCCTAAGAGCATGTTGGCAATAGTTTTATTGATGGTTTGATTGTCACCACTTAAATTATTTGTCAGTCATATGCCACTCAGGAAAGTGAGCTTTGAATGTTGCAGTGATGCCATGGGATTCATGTTTGGAGGATTCCTTTCACTGTGTTTTATTACATCCTTCTTTTTTGAAGATATATTATACACCATTCATTACTAGCCGGTGCCTGAATCACACCAACTGCTGTAGTAGCAAGCAATTTGTTGCAGGTGAAAATTTTTCATGTTTATTTATAAATATGAATGCATCCTGTATTCTGAGTAGCAGCTACTGAGAATACAGGACAAGTTCACATTTAGCTAACTTAGTATTACAGAATTACCACCCAGAAGAAGCTATGTAAAGCTACAGATTTCAAGATCTGATCCAGTTAACATCCAGACCCCTCTGTTTTCTGAGTTGAGAGTACCTCCTGGAAATTGCTGAGCATCTATAAGGGTCAGTCAGAAAGCAATGCCTCCTATTTTTTTTCTTAACCATTACTGAAAAAAATAAACTTGCACAGAAAATGTATACATGATCACTGAACACAGCCATGTTTCAACAGTCTCCTTCTGTGTCGCTGGCCTTTTTCCCTTGGTGGGCACAGGCATGTATCCTGACATGCTTAAAGACCTTGTCCTTGTTGTGCAGCCACTGTCCCACAGTCGGTATGTCTACACGTGCATTAGATCTGAAAGCAGTTTACTCATGAGTGCTAGCCCAGGATCTGGCAGGGAGCACTGGGCCAGGAGACAGCTGTCTCCCTGTGCTGCCCCCTGCCCTGACAGCAGGAAGCTTCCAGCCCCAGCTGCCTGATCAGATCAAGGGACTTGGAAAGAGCTTCAGAGGAGAGGCAGGTCCCAGCCCTCTGTCCCTGATCTGCTGGTGGGGCAGCTAGCCCAGCTGTGGGCTCGCTACTGGCTGCCCTGCCTCTGCAGCTCTTTCCAAGCCCTGTGCCTTGATCATGGGGTGGAGCTGGAGAGTTTGTTCCCCACTCAGCTCCATGAGTGTAGAGTTCAGTGGGGAATGGGCTCCCCAGCCCCCACCAGCAGGAAGCTCCCAGTGCCAGCACCAGCTCTGTGACTGTGGAGCCAGCATTGGGAGATCCTTATCTCCCAGTGCCAGCTCCCCAGTTGCAGAGCCGGTGCTGGGAGATAAGGATCTCCCAGCCTGAGCCACAGGGCCCCCACTGGAAGATAAGGATCTCCCAGTGCTGGTCCCACGGCCACAGACCCAGCACTGGGAGATAAGGATCTCTCAGCTCCTTGCTCCCTGATCACAATGGTGAAGCAGAAGCTGAGAGATAAGGATCTAACCACCCCTGCTTCCTGTTCACAATCTTGGAGCAGGGGGCTTGGAGCTCCCTGCTGCTTGGAGCAGAGGGACATAGTCCCTGTCCGGGCTGTGGTGGTGGAACCCACCCCAGCAGCAGACAGCTGTCAGGGGCAAGGAGCAATCTCCCACCCCTGGTGGCTGGCTGACCAGGAGCAGATTTGCTCTCGGGTAGGCAACCACATGAGTGCTACTGAACAGTTAGTAATTTCAAGTAAATTTGCTACTTGTATTTGCAAGTAGTAAATTTACTCGCAATTAGCGAGGTTTACTGTACAGTAAGCATGTGCACATGTAGATGCACATGCTTAATTGGAGTTTCTGCACTTGCATGTACGCCAACTTTAGTAAGTTACTGCTCAGTAAGCAGGAATAGGCTAGTGTCTATATGTGCAGGTGCTAAGGCACATTAATGTCATGTGTGGACTGACTTGGGACTAAAGTTAGTCCCAAGTCAGTCCACATACACAGTTATACTGTGCAGTAAGGCATCTACACATGCTTTACTGTAGAGTAACTAATCGGGCATAAATTTGATACCTGCATGATGTTCAAATTTATACTCAAGTTGGTGTAAGTCACCATATTTACTACACAGTACAGGTGTGCACATGTAGATTCGTACCCATACTGTACAGTAATTTTGGTTCCTGCACAGTAAATGCATATATGTAGATGCACCCACTGTGCAGTCAACTATGCTACTTCGCAGTAAAGCATCTCATGTAGACACACCCAGTCTCTGTCACTTTGCTGTCATTCCAAATATGTCAGCCTCTTAATTCATCCTTCATTCTCTTGGCTCTACTGAGGATGGGGCAGCACAGTCCATTGAGATGCAGAGATTGTCCCTGTAGAGCACAAGCTGGTGTGTGGGCAAGCATTGTTGTGCAGAAGCAGCACTTCAGGCAGTCTCTGTCAAGCTATTTGCATGTGATGTTTCCATTTCCTCAGGGTCTCGACTCATATCTCTGGGTTTACTGTAGCTCCCTTAGAGAAAGAATTGGGGGCCTAACACAGCAGGCATCTCACTTTGCTGAATGAGTGATAATCAGTCAAGCTACAGTAGTGCCTCAAGGCCTAAACCAGGTCAGGATGGGTTTGTGCCAGGCACTTTGCAAACGCATATCGACAGCCCCCAAAACAGAGAATTTACAGTTTAAGAAAGAGATGGGATACAAAAAGGTGCCCAGAACAAGCATGTATTCCTGGGGATGAGGAGGAAGGGAAAAACAGGGTAGCAAAAATGATAGAACATCTTCTGCAGATGTCAGCTGTGGGCATATTTCATAGCCCATCAGTAGCTCTAACAACTTACCACCTGCCTAGTTGTTACAAGATGACATGTTTTCTGAATTATAGACAATGTGAGTTTTACAGATAATTCGTATACTGAACACTTCCATAACAACTCAAATGAATTGCTGTCTAAGGGCATGGACAGAATATTTATATTGGTGCACCTGGCATGACATTGGTTTCAAAATTAACAGGTAGATCATTCAAATCTATAAAGCAATATAACTGCATTCAAGCTGGTACCAAAGTAGCCCTTAAAAATATTAAGGGGTAAATATGCTACTTGCTTAAGGTATACCAGATTTAGATTTTGTCTGTCCACATCTCTCCCAGGATTGCCATATGCTAAAGGCAACAAGAAATTACCACGTTTTTGGCAGAGCTACCCCAGGACAGCTGCACGTTTGGCCCTGATTCTGGAGTAATTTACATTTGTATATATACCAGTATGTATTCCACTGAAAATTATACCAGGATATGTGTAATTCTGTCCATACGTTAAGGTATTTACATTTTCCTCATGACTATGGTGCATAAGTACCTCTAAGTCTAAATTAATCCTCGCAATTCCCTTCTGAGATAGGATAGGAATATTATCAATAGCTTTAAAGATAGGAACCAAGTAAAAAAGAGGGCAAGCTTTGAATACAAGGCAGAGCAGGGATTTGATCCCATATCCTAAATTCTAGCTAGTGAGGGTCCATTTAAGTGTAGCCTAGGTGTACTCAGGTATATACTCCCCTTCTCCAACTGAAGGGAATTTTTAGCTGGCAGGTGTGGGGGACCTGCAGATCACTCAGTTTCCCTCTGTCCTATAGAACCAGGCCAGGACAGTCAGGGGACTGAACTATATTCAAATGTATATATATTTACTTATCACAAGGAAAAGAAACATGGATATAAACTTA
>NW_017728950.1:30631130-30633245 GCF_001723895.1 Crocodylus porosus
CTAAACAAATAACATAAACAATACCCTCCGGGTAAATGCTATAAAACCTTACACCAGTGCTCCAGATACAGGTAAGTAACTGATCTGAAACAGATAAACCCCAAAATAAACACAGATAGCCAACAGATAAACTACAGAGAAGTATAGGTAAGCAATAAAGAAGCCACAAATAAATACAAATAAACAACAGGTGAAATAACAGCAACAGGGGATCCCAGCAGAGCCCTAGGACTCCACTCATCTACTAATTTACTAACATGAGAGCTCACAAAATACCGGGCATGACATCATACCACTTATGGTGCAAGAACCTCAAAGATAAACTTAATCCCAAGGGGAAACCCCAATGCCCTTGGGCTTTTTCCCAAGCCCTTCAAGGAAGCTGGTAACTACAGGGGGACCCTCCCAGTGGGACCTCCACTTTCAGGAGCCCTTAACTTACCAGGGGGGACTCCCCCTCCCTTATGAGAATCCTTTTCCCCTGCAACTCACTGCTCCCAGGCCTGGAGGATGGTCCTCATCCTCTGCGCCAGGCTGCTCTCTCACCTGCAGTGGGCTTTGTGGGGGTCGCTGTCCCCTGGAACAGGGCTTCTCTATGCAGGGCTTCTCAGGCCTCTGGCTTGGCCCTGTCTGCTGGCTCAGTAGCTTGAGCACCATCTGCCTCCCTGGACTCAGCTTTTTGCTATGAGTTAGAGGCCCAGGCCGCCTCATGCACCACTGGGGCTCAGTCCACTCCTGGACCCTCCATGCAGCGCCTCCTGCACCAAGCTCTCAGCCTCATACCAGGGGACCTGAGCCACTCAAGCGCTCCAAGGATCCTGCTCCATGCCTGTGCACTGTGTCTCTGGCCACACACCAGAGGACCCGAGCCGCCTCATGCAGCTCCCAAGGCCTGGACGCTGTGCACCGTGCTGCATGCCGAGAGCCTAGCTGCTGGAGCCATCTGCTGTTCCCTGCTGATGGAAGTCTTCAGGGGTACTTCCAGGCTACTGCTTTGGCCTGCTGAGCAGCTCTCCTCAGCTCTTCTAAGCCCCGTCTTCTCTCTTCTTGCTCCTGGATGCATCTCCCTCTGCTGGGCAGGCAGCTCCTTTTATACTCCCCAGGGCTCCGCCTCTGAAGTCTTCCAGACCTGACAGTTTACAGTCTTCAGTCTGGTCCAGGAGGAGCTCCTCTCCCCGCCCCTCAGGAAAGGGGCGTGACTTAACTCCTCTTGCTGCCTCCTGATTGGTGGATGGACTCCACCAATCAAAGCAGCACAATCTCAAACCTGGGACTCAACCCAAGCTCTGAAGGGCAAACCTGCTACAGAAGCAACCTTCCTCACAGCTTGGGGACCACCACTGACTAAGTGAACTCTACTAACTCAGTCCAGCTCAGGCACACTAGGGACTGTCTGAGTCTCTCTGAACTGGACTGTCCTCTGGCTGTCTCGGTAGAGCTAGAAACGAGCCTGAGAGGGGCATCCACATCTGCTCCAAGCCAGGATATATCCCATTAGAATCAGTAACAGACTCAGAGTCAAGAGAAAGGCCATATAGACATGGTCTGAACCATTTGTCTTCCCTTGGCTTAATTTAACCTCAATGTATAAGTGTGAACATATATTTAATGTTTTAATTGTCTTGAACTGGTGCCTCAGTCCAGTTTTTATTTGAGCTGTTTTTGCCAAAGGAGGAGAATTTTCACTGCTAAAAATAGCAGTGGGTTAACTGCCAAGACAAGAGGCGTTCTTCATCTTTCTGAGCATCAAGGCGCTCATCTCTGGTATGATTTTTCTTTCTTCATAGTTTCATAGTTAGTAGGGTTGAAAGGGACCTGAGCAGATCATCAAGTCGGACCCCCTGTGTAGCCACCGGGTCTCAAACAGTCACTCCCGGGTGGCTTTTGCTCGAGTGGTGGGTGTCAAATGCCTCACGGGGTCGTGTTCTCGCCTGAGCCATTGTCTTGCACCCGAGTCTTCAACCCTGTGCTCACCTGCCACGACTTGCTGGACCTCAGTGTGCGGGGTTGTTCTTCGAGTGCGCTCATTGGCCTGTGATTCGCCCAGCAGTTACTCACGGGGCTCCATTGTCCCCTCACCCCCACCTGCAGTCCACTCCGTCTCCCCGGGTCGCT
>NW_017728950.1:30633820-30649706 GCF_001723895.1 Crocodylus porosus
TCTGCTCGAGATGCATCTGTGGATGCATGACAAGGTGTGGTTGGCCTTCCTGACTGCACCCCCACGCTGCCGGCTCATGTTCATCTCGGCATCAGTGATGACTCCAAGATCCTTTTCTGCCTCTGCACTGAGGAGAAGGGAGTTCCCCAGCCTGTAGGTATGCTGCTGGTTCTTCCCCCCAGGTGCAGCACCTTGCACTTGTCAGTGTTGATCCCATCCTATTCTCATCCGCCCACCCTTGTAACCTGTCTAAGTCTGATTGAAGCTTATTCCTCCCTTCTAGCGTGCCCACATCCCCCCACATCTTAGTGTCATCAGCAAATTTAAACAGGGTGCTTTTTACACCCTTGTCCAAGTCACTGATGAAGATGTTGAACAGTGTGGGCCTTCTTCCTCATATTCTAAGAATCCGAAGTTTTCCCAACAGGTTTTTCATGCTGTTCTAGTAACACTCACAAGCCAGTTAGAGTAAACACTTGAGGGAGACAGCTGAAATGCTTTTCAGTAAAATGCCAACTACTCACTGCAGCTTTTGATGCTTTTCAGGATACTGTGGAAAGTGTTCTTTCAGAATACAAGCATTTTATGGTCCTTTAAGTGCAGTTCATCTTTACAGGCAACTAAAACTTCTATACTGCAGCTGACTATACCCTTCCTAATATATCCTTGACTAGTATCTTACTAGTTTTTTGCACAGCCACCCCACACTGGGGGAGCAGAGTCATCCTATGATCAACCAGTACAACAGGTCCCTCTCTTCCTCAGTTGTCTACAGTTTATGCGTCCTTCTTCTTGTCCCCTGAGTCCTTCTATTGGTCCATATGGGCATGACTTCACATTTCACTCTTAAACTCCATTCCATTTCTAATTTTCCATTCAACAAGCTCATCTAAATCTGCCTGTTGAATAATTTAGTCTTCTGCCATGTTGGCAGTACTCTGCAGCTTCATGCATTTCACAGAGACAAACATAGTTGCAATACCAATGTCCCCCTAGTAAAATTTTTAAACAGGGTAGGTAGGTCTTTCACTCTTGTTCAAAGGGCAAACCGAGGAACTAAGCCTCCTTTAAAATTATACTTAAATTCTCAGTTTATGTAGCATCTTTGCAGTGATCCTAAAACTGCAGTTCACAAGCACTCCCTGTGTGCCTGCACCCACTTTTCATGTGCCAAACCCAGAAATGGGCCCTGAAGATACCCCTGCTGCCATTCACAAGCATGGCTGAGACAGAACAATCAAGGTGCAAAGGAACAACCTGAAGGCAACTTTCCCACCTCATTTCTAAATCTGGTACCTGTGAGCTGGGAGCAAGTGGTGGGAATGCTGGAGAAAAGCACTATACAAATGGTTTAAAACTTTCCTTAAAGCCCTATAACTGCCCTTTTCAGCACACAGATGAATTTCACCTACAACTGAGGTGGAGAGAATGAGATGTAGAGAGAGGATGGAAAAATGAAGGCAACATAGTGAAGGAGGGAGAGAGGGTAAAAATCCCAACTAAGATAAACATAAAAACATGAGTAGTTTACTTTGATAACTAGGGTAGAGGTACCAACAAAGGATAACATTTTAAAATTACAATAATGTAGATAGGGTTTGCCCTTTGCCAACAATAGAAGTCACTGGATCACTGCATCTTAAATACAGATGCAAAAGGTAGGTGGTGTCAGCTAATACACCAATGACTTTTGAAGAGTGACCTAGTGGGCTGTCACATTCATCTCAATGCAGGGTCTGCCTGCATGTACTCCTCAGCCTTAGGCATGTGTATACTGTTTTCTGAAGACATTTGTATTGTCTTTCTGACTTGGATTAGGCACAGACATTAACAATTAGGACACTGTCTATGTTGCAAAGCACGGGATGATGCAATTTAGCTGAGGAATATATATTGGTCCAAATATACATAAGGACCCACTATCATAAAGTGAAAGCAGCCCAGAGCAGTACACCCTTAGACAAGTGGCACAAAATAGTGGTTTGTCATTATTCTTCCAAAAGTGGTTGCCAGGGAAGACGTTGAGTCAGGGTTCCTTCAGCATAGAGCAGACTTTCTGAATCCCTTTTACCAGAGTTGGTGCTAGACATCAAGCTTTGTCTTGATGTGAATGGGACTTGGCAAAGAGTGATTTGATTAAAGTAGTTTGCTTTTTTACTCTCTTTCCCCCTCAATTTTTAAAGAAATAATTTTGCATATACAAGCCTTTGCTTGAATGTATTAAAACATTTCTCTAATGCCTGTAAGAGTGCTAGCTCTTCCCTGAAATACCTGGTGTCTTCATTTCATTTCATAACAAACACAATAATCCATTCATTATTTCATGAACACCAATATAAGCCCCAAGACATTGCAATGAAGTCCATGCTGCATCTGTTTAATGGAGAGCTGAATCCTTGTCCAAAAACCCTAACTTGTGGAATACTTTTCAGAGACTGGTTAAACAAGTCTCATGGATAGAAATATCACAGAATTCTGGAAAATCTGAACCCATGTCCTTATTAGACAGCCCCCAGATCAAATCGTCCACATTTGCCAAACTTTTGAAATACAGATTCAAAACCATGATTTTTAGCTTTTACCGATGTTTAGCTTTTAAAACATTGCTCTCTTTCCCCTACTTAGGCATCATTCAGTATTTTGTCTTTAAGCTTTTAGATTAATTGAATTCTAGATTCATTGGATAAACCATGCCTATAGGAAACAGTTCAATGCAATTCCTTATCTGTGCTTCAACAGCTGTTTCTACAATTTGCAGAATTGATGAACAGTGAAAAAAGTTTTCTGCAATCTTTTCAGTGAATTCTGTTGTATTCAGCTATGGCTGTATACTTTTTTCTTTGAACATTTATACAAATTGGTTTTGTTTAGAGGGAGGGATGTTGAAAGAATGGCAACTCTTTATTAAATACATATGCATTTAGGAGCAAGGGCATTCAAACATGGATATTGATATACACTATTCATGCCAAAAATGCTTGTCCTCTAAGCAAAAGGGCAGAACTAAGACTGTGTGAAGCTGACTGAATGATCTGAGAGGCTCCTGATTTCAAGGTGCTGGTGTACAATTTTATCTAAAGAATGACTCTAACTGAACCATTTCTCAAAATCAACCTCATGCATAAGTGACTACACAAGAATACATATACACATTTTATAAAAATAACACTTGCATTCATGTCATTTCTGGTGAGCTCATATACTCCAGAATGACCATGCCAAACTTGTAGGCAGCTGCTGATGTTATAGATATATATTTGGATTCCATGATGATAAGTACAATACAAAAAGAGGCAGATGTAGCTTTTCATTCTTTATTTTTATAGTCTTATTTTGATGTAAATAAATTAACAGACATATGAGCTCAGATAACTGATCCAAACCAAGACCAAACCTCAACCTTCTACAAAACAATATTTTCTTGGTTTTTCATTTCCCTATTCTATGATAGTTTGTATTTACTTGAAATTTGGTGCAGACTGGCCTTTACATGTACTAGTTTAAGGATCTGGGCAGACAAAACTTCCAGAGCAGTTGATATGTGGCAAAACAGTCTAGTTTTTAATATTTGCATCAGCTTAATCTGACTTTAGTTCTCAAAGTTGGAAATTTCCCTCGCCCTCCTCCCCAAATCCTAACACATTTATTTTTAATAACAGAATTGACATTTAGAGGTTAAACAGCCTCTGACTGTTCTCATTAATTTCAATATATGCATGAAATATTAAAGCCCATAGCCCTAGCCTGCTTCCACATACGCCACCCATAACTCAGACTCTTGTGTTTTTTACTTGACTGAAGCAAGTTAAATGGAGCACAACCCTAAGAATCAGGATTTAGAAGTTATGCAAGGGTAGACAGCACACTGTTCAGGAGAATCTTAAAATGAGATGGAAGTTACCATGGTGAACAATAAAACATGTCTTTCTGCCAAACCCTGCACGACACCGACAAATGGGGCTTTCTTAATAGGCAAGATCCTCACAGTTTGAAATGATAGAATCATCACTTAGGTGATACCATAAATCAAACACACATAGAAAATCCTTGTTCAGCTTTTATCTCACAAAATAATCTTGTAGGCTCTCTTACAAAACCTCATTCAATGCCAGTGTCCATGACCACATTGTAACAATCTTGACATATTCCTAAGGGGAAAGATTGAAAATGCTGGCTGATGACATATATGATTATGAACCTAAAGCAAAAGATATAGCACAAATTGTTGTACATGAGTCCATTCCTTTTCAAGCAAATTGATTTAAAGAAAGAGCTCTTGTTCCAAATATTCATTGGGAAAAGTCAATATATTCACTCATCAGTAGACCTATCTTTATGCCATTGGATGATATTTTATGAGAATGAGATATTTTCTTTGCTTATTTATGTATATAACAATGCCACAGTACCTGGAAATCACCATGGCTGAGTATAGATGTGCTCTGACACGGTCTAACTAAAATGAGTTGGAGTAGACTTGCTTAATCAAATCTGCTTCATGGTCTAATTAGAACGCCCTGGTGTCACCTCAGTGTCACATGTATTAAGCCTCTCATGTTTCAAAATGGCCGGGGGAGCACTTTTACTAAACCTTGTCAAATGAGCTTCAGCCAAAGCATCTCCGTGGCCTTTCTGAAATGCGGGGGGGTGGGGAGGTCTTAATATAGGTGACTCTGAGCTGTTTTATTTAGAGTGGCTGTCTGGAAACCACTCTAATTAAAATGCCCTGGCCTCCAACCCCTTCCAAGCACATGTATAGGCAGCTTATCATTCTACAAAACAGTATGTTCTACACAATAAATGTCAAAGTGAATCTCTGCTTCGATGGCTGCAATTTGAGATGAAGATAATAAGCAATAATAGTGTCTGAAGAGTGAAAGATAAAACCAAAATCAAACCAACCCAAATAATGCCCCCCCCCCAAAAAAAAAAAAATAAAAACCAACAAAATTTCCCATCCCTGGAAAGTAAATATTACTTAAGAAAGGGGGTACCTTTGAGCATCTTTGATGTGTGGGCATTTTCCATTTTCACTAAGAATAGACTTCAGTGAATCAATGTAGTGAAACTTCATTAAGTATAAAGACTTCAGTGAAGCTGGCCCCACCAGCTGAACTGGCCCATAAATTCTGACTGCATATGGAGGCTGACATTACAAATCAAGAGTCTTTGAAGCATGATCTATCATTTTAGTAATACTTTCAATGGAGGAGATTTCTGTATATTTGGGTGGGAGGAAATGGTACTCATTTAGCTTCCAGAGAGCACAAATAAATTGTATTACATTACAGGGCCTGATACTTTTGCCCCAGTTGCAATGTATCTTCATCAAGCACAAGCAATGGAACTCCAGATACAGTCTAAGATTTAGCATTAAACAAGAATGAAGAGTATTTGGGAATAACCTCATTCTGTCAGTAAATGCTAGCAATGATATGAAGCCAGGCGAGAAACTCACAAGCTTCCCTTCTATTTCAAAAAATGATCTGTGACTGAACTGGAATCTGTTCATCACTCTTTTCCCATGTTATTGCTGCCTTTGTGAGTTGACAAGGTTTAGGCAGGCATTGGGGTCCATTTGCATGAAGCTGATGCTAGGACAAAGGCCTTAGACCAGTGGTTCCCAAACCAGGATTTCTGGCAGTTAGGAGACCCTAATTTACCTCAGCCTACAATATACCATGTGCCCACAATTTACAGGGGCAAGTATTTAACTGACCCTCAGGTGCTCCATCATAACTGTCCCTATGTCCCTTTTACTCCACAGTAATTGAAAACTAAACTGGGACAAAACTAGGCCTGTGTCATTTGGGAGTGATCTGCCAAAATTTAGCTCTACACAAGATGCTTTACTATGCAACTGGCTGACTGAACAGTAACGCATCACCATGTACATATACATTAGCTTGCTGTGTAGTGAATTAGTCTACTGTGTGGTTAATTTGCTACCTGCAAATGCAGATAGCAAATTAACTGCACTGTAGTAGCTGCTCAGTGGTGCACATATAGACACAGACTGGGAGCAAATTTGATCCCAGTCAGCCTCACCACCAGGGGGCCACTCTCAAGCTAGCCCTGGGGCCATGGGGCTTGGAGCTTCTCCAGCCCCAGGGCTGGAGCAGCTATTTGCCTGCCCCAGCCTGAGCTTTAAAACTCTGCAGTGACCACAGGGGCCTCTCCCACTTGCTGCTTGCCTCTGGCCACTGGATCCCACAGCAGAGGTCCCGGGCCAGCTGCAGGACCCTGGCTGGTCCCCAGCACCAGCACCTGGCCCTACCCCACCACCTCTGCCCATCCCACACCATGCCCCTGCACTGTGCATTGCAGACACCTGCCTAGGCTCGGACTCTTGCCCGCAGCCCATGAGGTCTGTTGAGGGAACCACACTGATGTAATCCCCAACACCACACATCACCTCCTGGGAGCCTAACTGGTCCCAGGATGAGACTGTGGATCTCAGTGTACTGTGGGGTGAGACTAAGGTCCAGAGCCAGTTTGTTTGGGGTGGGCACCCCAATGCCCACATCTGTGAGGGCCTGATGGCTTGCATGCAGAAGTGTGGGCATAACCGGTTGGTGTGCCAGTGCTGCATAAAGGTCAAGGCCCTGCTGGCAAAGTGGCATCACCAACCACAACACCATTTGAGGCTGCCTGCAAAACCATACCCTTTATGAGGCAGCTGATCACATCCTCGTGCCCTGAGACCCTGGGTGGAGCAGCACCATATATTCAGCTGTGGGGCTGCATAGGCACAGGTATCCCTCCAGGTAGTAGCAAACATTGTGGGGCAGTACAAGCTTGCCCATTGCACCATCAAAGTTCAGGGTCCCATGCCAGGTTCTCAGGTGTTCCTGGGGGACCATAGCAATCATTAGCAGCAGGGCATAGTAGGTTGGGCACCCCTCTGTCTGTGCAAACAGCTCATCACAGTGCTGGGACACTTACCAGTGGCATGCTCAGGGCACAAGACACTTGTGGGTGGGGCCTGCTCCCAGGGTGCCTCCCTGGAGGGGCCCCACCAGCTCTGCATCCCAGTCGGCTGGGAGCCCCTCACCACCTGAACCTAGGCACTCTGGGCATGCCCAGCTGACTTACGAAGGTCCATGTCCACCTGTCCATGCATGACCCCTGATGTGATGCCAGGCAGCACACAGCCCCTTAGTATAGTTCATGTTATCTCAGAAATGCTGCAAACTCTCACAAACAGTCTCTTTCTCTTGGCTTTGCAGGTCCAGCAGCTGCACAGGGGGGACAGGCATCAGCTTCATGCAGGGATGCACCATCAGGGTCACTACCAGTCTCATCTGGGGCCCTCCATATGCACTGTGGCCAGCAGTGGCTGACCCAGGATCAGACCCAGTTGCTGGATCAACTGGCCACTGTGGTGGAGCAGCAGCTGGAAGACTCAAGGGCCTGGTGCGTGGAGGACATTGTGCAGGACTGGGAGAGGGTCATGTGTGAGGTGGAGAGGGACCGGGCAGTCCAGGTTTTCTGGGATCGGCTCCTGGCCCTTGAGGAGAGGTATATTGCCGTCCTTGAGACAATGGTAGAAGCCCAGAAGCAGCAGGCCACCGTGGTTGGAAGGACAGTGGAGGCCACAGAGGAGGACCTCAGGGTGCTGGACACTATGCTGACCTTTCTCCCTCCCACTGCCCTGCCCCCAGTCATAGCCGCACCTGCCCCCTGGCAGCCACCCACTACCCAGCCACAAGACACTGGTGCGCTTGGGTTGAGGTGCAGCAGTGCCTCCAGTAGCCAGGTCCCTCTGCCCCAGCACCCACTCTGGGTCCCCCACTAGCCAACGCCCCCAGCTGGACCCACCACCGCCACTTGCACCAGCACTATGCAACCCCAGAGAAGGAGCTGCCCATAGTAGGACCAACACTGTGTGCAGGCCCTGTTGGCCCTGGCCACTAACTCCACGAGTGGGAGGGTGGCTGCGCCTTGGCCTTGGGTGAACCCCTTACTCACCAGCCTCTCTGTGGTGTACACACCTTCAGTGGTGCAGCCAGATGCCAAGGTGCTGGTTGCCTGTCCCTGGGCTCTACCCCATAAGCACCCCCACCCCTCTGACTCCCACCCTGGGAGGGCACACAGACCACTATGCATAGTCTATATGGGGAAGAGGGTGCTTTATTGGTGGTGGGTGGGGTGGTTGGTGGTTGGGGCTTTGTGGCTTGGGAGGAAGGGGAGGAAGGGGTCTGTCGTTTAGGAGGGAGGGGGAGAGGGGGTCTGTTGTTTGTTGGGGAGCAGGAGACAGGGTCTACATTTGTGGAGGGGAATAAAGTGCTTTCCAGAATACTGTTCACAGTGAGTGTGCTGTTGGGGGCGTGCAGTAAGTCTGGGGTCTGTGGCCAGCTGGCCAGGTGGGTGACCTGGGGCACCTTCCAGGAGCTCTTTGATCAGCTCTGCCCACACCTGGAGTGGCAAGCAGCTGTGGCTGGAGCCTCCAGCTCCCCTGGTTGCTGCAGGGGGCAGCACAGCTCTGGAGGAGGTTGTGAGCAGGCTAGTGCCATAAGAAGCAAATCTGTTCCCAAATGCCCACATGTGTAGTTGCTTGCCCAAGGCAGGTTTACTGGGCATTAAATTACTGTGCAGTAAATCCATATAATGCTAATTGCACAAGGACAGTTACAACAGAGCACCTGCGGTGCAGTTAAATCCCTGACCTATACATTCCAAGTATAGGAACTGTTACTGCTGTGTGGCACTGCACAAAATTATCAGTCTGCCAAGACTGTGTTCAAACCGTACTTCATAAGTTAAGCACAGGGGTCCAGGTTTCCTTTTCATACCAGGTCAAGCCTTCAGAGGCTTCATATGGATTTAGAAGGAATAACTAGCTTATTTATAAACCCACCTTTGTAATCCTCTTGTTTTACCAGTTTCCAGCCAGTACAGCATGGTTTTAAAGCATTTCCTCAGCAAGACTGATATGCTCATAGCAGCCAAATCTGTCCTCCACTCTCTTCATTTGAGTGCCATAGAGTATCCAATTAAATTCCAGGTTGTAGTCCTTATCTTCAAAGGTGCAGGACCCAGGATAGCCGAGAAATCACTTAAGGGATGAAGACTGTAGTCAGCCACTCCACTTCTCCAGTGCAAAGGAGGAAAGGAGCTTCCTACCATAAGGGCAAAGCTCATTTGAGTAGGAGGCAGTGCAGTGCCCACATATCTGGGGAAGCACTCTTAAGATTATGAATGGATTTCCATAGAATAATGGATCATCACAAAATCTTATCACTCCAAGTCCAAGGGGCATTTCTGTGGGTTATTTGCTCTAATATGGAAATACAGCAGCATGGACACCAAAAGATACCAAGCTCCAGAAACATCAAAAGCCACACCATGCACACAATTCTTCCCCTAGAGAACAGAATGAGAAAAAGAGAGCCATACATGATAGATGTCAGTCACATCATGTAATATAGGCAGTCACACTACATTGGCAGTGTAAGAGCCTATATAAATAATAGAACAGAAAGGCAAGCTTCTACATTATTTGCTCTTCTTGAAACAAGGGAGTCGAGTCTTTGGTCAAGAACTGAAAACAAGATGTGGTCTCTCTTCATTCTGTTAAGAAGCCGATAACTCATTTGAGGATTATTCTGCACATTTGCCACTTTCAAAATGGACAATTACCTTTTCCTTATTAACTAAGATATTCATGTTCCCATGTTTATGGGACATCTTAAATAGAAATTTTTATATGTATGGGATTTTACATCTTTCCTTCTTCCCTCTACTGACAGGAAGCAACTTTTTAGCCAGGTTCCCAAATTTATACAAAGCTAACATTTAATACTGCCAAAACGGAAAACATTTTCTAATCCCTCTCACGATGGGAATCATGTTCCAGAGTCAGCTCTGAGGGGGTAAACAACACATTACTAATGTGGTAACGATATCTGTGAACAAGGATTTGCAAAGATCCTCACCCACCATCTTTTTTGGAGGGGCAAGATGAGGATCTTACTGTGAGAAATAACAGGTAAAATTTATTCCAGGTTTAAACCCACCTATTCCCTTCACTTAAAAAAACTGATTGTTTAGTCATTTGAAGTCCACAGAAATGCAAATCAATAGAACATGCCCTGTAACAAGGGGGATGGGTGCTTTAATTTATTGTACTCAAGAAACAAGAAGAGTCAATGATTTCTGACTTTGATCTGATTCAGCCGGTCTTGTTTAATGAAGGATGCAAATTTGTCTGCTAAATTGTTAGCTGGTGGACTTATTCCCCTCATAACTCAAATTCCAATGCCCCAAATACCTACTGCCCTGTTGAAACGATTTTTAAATGTCCCCACCACAGTAATCTCTGGCACATGTGCAATTGAAATGTAAAATGTGATGAAGCAGTCAGACAAAATGAATGGCTACACTCAAATGATGAAATATTACAGAAACGCCACATTGTGGGGATGCTTTTTATTTCTTTGAATAAATATCTGCAACAAAAATGGCAAAAGCAATCTGAACTGGCTTAACTTTTTTTTTTGTTACCAGAAAGAGTTTCATAGTTTCATAGTTAGTTGGGTTGGAAGGGACCTGAGCAGATGATCAAGTCCGACCCCCTGCCATGGTAGGAAAGAGTACTGGAGTCAAACGACCCCAGAATGGTGTTCATCTAGCCTCCTCTTAAAGACCCCCAGGGTAGAAGCCTGCCCCACTTCTCTTGGAAGTTGGTTCCAGATCCTAGCTGTCCGGAGAGTCAAGTAGCGCCACCGGATATCTAGCTTAAATCTACCCTCTGCCAGCTTGTGACCATTATTTCTAGTCACTCCTGGTAGTCACTCCTGGTAGTGGGGGAAGAGGGACTCCCCCAGTGCCTGCTGGTCCCCTATGACTAGCTTGTAACAGGCCACTAGATCCCCCTCAGCTTTCTTTTGTGGAGGCTGAAAAGGTTCAGGTCCCTTAGCCTCTCCTCGTAGGGCCTGCCCTGCTGCCTCCTGATCAGGCGGGTGGCCTTCCTCCGGACCCCCTCCATGTTGTCCACATCCCTCTTAAAGTGTGGCACCCAGAACTGGACGCAGTACTCCACCTGTGGCCTGACCAGTGCCAAATAGAGGGGGAGAATCACCTCCACTTGAGATGCATCTGTGGATGCATGACAAGGTGCAGTGGGCCTTCCTGACTGCACCCCCACACTGCCGGCCCATGTTCATCTTAGCATCAATGGTGACTCCAAGATCCTTTTCTGCCTCTGCACTGAGGAGAAAGGAGTTCCCCAGCCTGTAGGTATGGTGCTGGTTCTTCCTCCCCAGGCATAACACCTTGCACTTGTCAGTGTTGAATCCCATCCTATTCTCATCCACCCACCCCTGTAACCTGTCTAGGTCCAATTGTAGCCTATTCCTCCCTTCTAGCATGCCCACTTCCTCCCACATCTTAGTGTCATCAGCAAATTTGAACAGGGTGCTCTTTACCCCTTCGTCCAAGTCACTGATGAAGATGTTGAACAGTGCGGGCCCGAGGACTGAGCCCTGGGGGACCCCACTGCCCACATCCCTCCAGGTCAAAAAGGACCCATCCACCACCACCCTCTGGGTGCGGCCCTCCAGCCAGTTGGTGACACATTTGACTGTGTAGGTGTCGGCACCACAGTCCCCCAGTTTCTAATGAGAATGGGGTGAGAGACAGTGTCGAAAGCCTTCCAAAAATCCAGAAGGACTATGTCCATTGCTACCCTTGCATCTAAGGATTTGGTGACCTGGTCATAGAAGGCCACCAGGTTGGTCTGACAGGACCTGCCTTTAATGAACCTGTGTTGGTTGGCCCTAAGCATAATCTCCCTGCCGGTCCCTCATGGACATGCACCAGGATAATTCTCTCAAAAAGCTTACCCAAGATTGAGGTAAGACTAACTGTCCTATAGTTTCTCAGGTCCTCCTTCTTCCCTTTTTTGAAGATGGGAACCATGTTGGCCCTCTTCCAGTCCTTTGGCACCACACCAGAGCACCACGAGTGCCCGTAAAGCCGTGCCAAGGGTCCTGCAATGACCTCAGCTAATTGCCTCAGCACTCTGGGGTGGAGATCGTCCAGACCAGCTGATTTAAATACATTCAGTCCCTCCAGAAGTACCCTGTCTAGATCCTCACTGACCCTTGGCCTGGGTGTGCCTCTCCTGGGGCCTGAGGGGGGCCCAGTGGGGGGGCTGATCCGGTCCCTGCTCAGGAAAATGGAGGCAAAGAAGTCATTAAATAGGTTAGCTTTGGACTGTAAGGTAAATAGAAAAGTGGCTGGCTCATTGGGCTCAAAGGGTAGTAATTAAGGGTTCAATGTTTAGTTAACAGCTGGTATCAAGTGGAATGGTCCTGGGGTGAGTCCTGGGACCAGTTTTGTTCAATATCTTCATCAATGACCTTCAACAAGTTTGAAGATGACACCAAGCTGCAGGGAGTAGTAGATACACTGGAGGATAGGCAAGGAATCAAAGAGACCTTAACAAATTGAGGGATTAGATCAAAAGAAATCTCATGAGGTTTGTAACAGGGCATGCACCTCAGTGCCTGTTACAATTAGGAGAGTTCCACCTGACACCTGTCAGTGGAGGATAAGCTTACCTATATGTAAAAAGCAAATTTCCCTGGCAGCAGGGAAACACATGGGAGCAGTCCCAGTTCTCATTGGTTCTGGGAGGAAACCTAGAAGTTAAAACCCAAGTTGAGCCAGAGGGTTGGTTGCCCCAGAAAGGGAATGTACTGGAGAGCAGGAGCACATGCAAACTACGCAGAGGCATGACAGCGTAACTGGATTAACTAGTATAAAGACTGGGAGACTAACCAGCAGTCAAAACAAAGGAGATACATGTACCTTGGATGACGAGGCAGCATGTAAATCCTGGTGCGTGAGGAAATGACATTGTCTAGTGAGTTCTGCCCATGCAGGTTACCTCCTGAAGGAAAGAGGACCCCCACGGAGCCGTGCACCAGTTCAGCAGGCACCTCCCCCAGCTTGCTCCCAGCAAGGCTGTGAGTGCCAGGGGCTGGGTGCCTTTTGAGAATCTTCAAGGAAGAGGAAGCTTTATTTAATGTATGGAATTAGTAGGCTCTACTAGGTCAGGGCAATGGGCCACAACATTGGCAAGGCCACAGGCTCCTAAGCCAGAGAACTAGAAGGTATTGTGGGACTGGAACTGAAAGACTAGGCTCGTTGATACCCAAATATTGTGTGAAGGATGTGAGGGTGACTGAGGGAGCACTGACAGACTGACCACATGATAGATAAAGAAGTTATATTATCCTGTGATGCAATGTTGGGAATGCAGGAATGAATTAAAGTGCATGGCTGGATAATTCATAGGATGCAAGGGGACCCTGTCAGTCATTCATGGACTGGCTCAAGAATAGATGGATAAAAGGAGTTAATACACAAGATAAAAAATAAGCAATTTTTCCCTTTGGATACCTAGAGACAGTCAATGTACAGAGTGGTGCGGACAAATAAGTGGACTGTAGTCACCTTATTGTGTTTCTGATGTGAACAGTGTCAAGTGAAATCACCGGCTTATATTGGCTCTGTGGTGTAGTGAGGAGAAGGTATATGGGTGGAGGAGCCCTGTGAAGAGGTCTGTGGTCATAACCCAGATATCAATAAAGCAGAAGATCTCACCACCCATCATTTATTTCTCTTTTTTTGTTTTTCTTAACATCAAAGGTGTGGCAGGGGAGCATTAAAGGAGAGTAAACAGGGAAGATGAGTAGTGGCTAATCTATCACCAGCACACAAGGTTCAATAAAGAGAAGTCCAAAGTCCTGCACTTAGGACAAAACAATCCCATGCACCGGTACGGGCTGCGGATTGACTGGCTACTGGGCTGGACAAGTTAAACTAGACAAAAATTACGATTCCTTGGTGTTCTTTTCAAAGGCCAAACTCATGGCCAGGTTGTGCCAACCAGGTACTACCAGAAGCATTATGCCAAAGGTGAGTACAATCCTCCCAGAGCTCTTAATATGCGCAGTCATTCACTCGTCTAAGAGGAAGACATAGGCCTGCAACATCTAATACTATAAAAGCCTAAGTCTGTCTGTTTGTCTGTCTGTCTGTAACGCTTTATTCACACTCTGATTAGCTGATGGAAACAGCCAATCAGAGTGCTCCAAGCATGAAAACTGGACTGAGGGTGGGGAGCTTCCCTGCCCTGCTCCCTGCAAGTGGTGCTGAGGACCAGACAGGGGGTGAGGGAAACTGGCCTTGGCTCCCTCACCCCGCTCCCTGCAAGAGGCAGATAGCGGCAGCATGGGGCGTTAGGTGATGACCCCCTCTCCCCTCCCCCCCCCGCATGATTCTTGATGGGCAATTGGGTAGTATTTCATAAGGCTCACACTCTAATTTTCATTCTAAGGTAGTCTCTGGTTTTCACTCTAATCAATCCAAACACCTCCCCCCACCACACGTTTCTTGCCAGTGCTTTGCTTTAAGTCAAGACACATGAAACTGCATATTCTAAATTATGGTAAGAGCTTTAGGTAAGCTGGCGCCATTGCTACTGCTCTCCAATGTTTGGCATAAAATATTCCCCTCTACCTTGCTCTGCCCAGGGTGAGGAAGCCTGCAAGATCTGGGTAAGGGAGGAAGAGGTGGCAGGGGCACACAAAGCCTCCCCAACCTCCTACCTTGGGGCAGGGAAAGGTCTGGTCACTACTCCCTCACCCATTGTCAGCGGATGTCCAGGGGGTTGCCAAGGCTGGGGCTCTGCTATGGTCTGGGGCAAGAAGCTCAGATACTGTTTGGCAGGCTGCTTCCCCTTCCCAATAACAAAGAGAGGCAAGGATCATCTGCTCCTTTTCAAAATCCTAGATCTGCTCATGAGAAGACCTTTCACCTTAGAGAAGGGAAGACATGAAGTGGGTAATTAGGTAAAATATGGCACTTCTCAGACAGGTCATTCCATACTACTGTACAGCCTAAAGACACCCTCTCCTCTGAAGCAGTATGGACATCAAGAGTCAGTATTGCTAGATATTCTGCTGTAGATATGCAGACAAAACAATGACTCTCTTATTATTTTACCAATCCTTTACCGCAAATGGTTAAAGATTCAAGTATTCCCTTATCCTGTTCTTGAAAATTACCCAGCTGGAATATGAATCATGTTCTTTTGACTTGTTGACTAGGAACAGGAGATAGAAAAGCAAAAGTTACCAAGGAACTGATTTCCAAAAGTATGATGTCTGTGTGATTTTCCCCAAGGCATTCAAGAAACTAAGATAAGTTGATGGAGTACAGGTGACCAGATTTCTCCCTCCATTGTGGAACATGTTTTAAGCATTTTCATGATGCAGCCTTTGTCTTCTGGAAATGTAAAGTGAAGGAAGGAAAAAAGCAGAAGACTAGAAAAGGATTTTAAGAGAAACAACACAAATATCAAGGGACTTCATAATGCTTCCCAGCATCAAATACTTCAAGGGAGATTATAAAGAGGATGGCTATAGGGGATAGGACTAGGAGCAATGGCTTCAAACTGTAAGTTGAAGATTAGAAAGAACTTTCTGACTACAAAGATGGTTAAGCATTGGGGCCAGAAACTGCAGAGGCTTCTGTTTGGGAGCTGAAGCGTAGAAGGTGGAGCCAGGCTGGCCTTGCTGCTCAGCCACAGGCTCCTGCTGGGTCCTACTACCACTGGCTTCCTATCATCTTTGACAGGCTGCCAGGGACAGATAAAAATTAATTTTCTAAAATGTTTAGAGGCCCTGTGGGCCAGTTAGAATGGGTTGATGGGCTGCATCCAGCCCATGGGCCATAATTTTCATAGATTTCATAGATTTCATAGACATCAGGGCTGGAAGGGATCTCGGGAGATCATCAAGTCCAGCCCCCTGCCCAAAGGGCAGGAAGTCAGCTGGGGTCATAGGATCCCAGCAAGATAAGCATCCAATTT
>NW_017728950.1:30649717-30653415 GCF_001723895.1 Crocodylus porosus
TCTCTGAGGTGCCCAATGGGGGGGCCACAGAGCCTGAGGGGACCCCCTGACTTAGAAGAACCCAATGGTTGGCTGTGACTGAGAGCATATCTATGCCAGAGGTAGGAGAGATCCACGATGCCTTTCTCCCAAAATAATCTGAAAGGACCAGCCATAATTAGGGTTTAGAAACTCACCATCATTACCCAGTACTCTAACTGGGTACTTTAACAAGAGAAGAACCATCTTAACACACAGCAGTTTTATATGCCAATACCAGGGTCAAATCAGGCTTGAATCCAGATTCCCAGCCTCCTGATTTTTGTGAATCTTTGGAACTGGTAGTTTGTGTTCAGCCCAGTGCAGAGAAGTCCTGATTATGGACCTAGAAAAAGTTGCTGGGCCTATTGTCCAAGTAGTAGTTGCATTACTCTGCAGCCCTTGTTGGGCAAGCAGGGCTGATGAAGTCAGAAAAAAGATGAGTTATGTTTATGCCATCACCAAATACAAGGGGATGTAAGCTTCAGCCAAAATAAAATGAAATGTCTGCCAGAGATATTTGAAAAGTCCTAGGTACCATACTCTTCTATTCACAAAGCAATCTTGTGCTACAAGGAAACACCCTGCCCCCCCCCCCAAAAAAAAAAAACCTACCACAGATAAAAACTTGCCTTAGTGTACTCAGCTCTGAATCCACTCTTGCCCATCCTGAGAGATTCAGGAGTTTGACTCAAAAGAGATTATTTATCAAGATTACAACATAAATTCCTGACCTATATAAATGCAACCTCACAGCCTTCATCTCTAAGTCCTGGGCTGAGCCCTGAATGTAGTGATAAAAATTCTAATTTAAAGATGCTCCTTAATTTAAAGGAATTGGGAATTGGGAGATGATCCCTATGCACAAGGGAGTTAGCTGAAGAGAGACAAAAGGGTCTACAGAGGGTTACCTACTGCACCACAATAAACATTGTTGTTTAGTTCTCATTCATGCCAGACCATGGTTGTTGAACCCAGTGAGCACTACACTGGAGCTACAGAATAACCTGCTTGTTACTAAACTCCCTTCTTTCCCTTTTTCATGTCCTTGTGACAAGGAATTTAGCAGAATTCACATTTATTACTAACCAGAGGAGCAGAAAAGAAGGATTGGGGGACAGATCATGGGGAAGGACAACTGAAGTGAGAAACAGGCTGAAAAAGGAAGAGGAAGTGTGGAAACTGGAGACAGAAATCATTATGTGATTCATGCATCTCAATATGATCAAGTATCTGAATTGGAAAACAGGATTAAAAGAGGGGGAAATGTCTGAAATTAAGTAAATTGTGCTGTGAATCCTTCTGTGCATGACACTATCAGCTGCTGAGAGGGTAAGATTAACCCCATTACACAGACCTGATGTCACTTATTGATCCACTAGAAAAGTGTTTGGAAAATGGATCACAGCTCTGAGACCTCTCTCTAGTAGTCTCTTGTCTATGTGCAAGACTATACTCCATATGCAGATACTTGTGTATGTATGAGCAGTGGCATAACCAGGTTGAGGTAACTTGAAGGGGAATGGAAAAAACTGGTGCTGCTGCTGCCAAAGCTGCACAATCATGCTAGTGGCATGACAGGAGCCAGAAATCATCTGTGGTACCTGGCTGCATTACTACACCTCTGCTTAAGAGCCACCATACATTTCAGACGCTGAAAATACAAGCCTCCAGTTCTATAGCCAACTCCAGGGTTTAGGCATTCATTTCCACATGAGGTTTGAAAAACTCCACTTTGGGCATCAAAGTGAACTTTGGCCTTGTAGGATCCACTAGAAATTTGTTTCTGCCCTATGCATTTTCCAGGTTCTTTGCTTAATACTGAAAGCTCATCTTCTTATTTTTATCCACCCTGTTTATTTCACACTCAACAGACTGGAGTGCCTTACTAGAAGTTCACAAACAGCTTGGCATTTGCTCCTAGAGGGGAGAAAGAAAAATGATTCTATCATGCTTCCTGCAGCTTAAAGGAACTTAAACATCTGCCTGAGTTAGAAACAGCTTGACGGCAGAAATTATCTGCATAATGAGCAAAAAGTTATTTACTATCCACTTTCCTTTTGCTCGTACCACTATACAAATAGCTGTTACCTTCTTCTGAAGCTGAAAGAGAGCCAGAGCTGGCAGGAAACAAAGTCTTCATCACTGCAGCATTTTCCTATCTGCAAATAGAAAATGGATAGTGCTAATATGATTGTGTCTTTGTATTTTATTAGAGAAAACAAACACTGAAATAATATAATTCAATACTATTAGAGGAGAGTAAACATGGCTGATACTGTGTATTTTATCTTTAATGGTATCCTGCTGCTCTTCTTGAACCATTTTCAGTTGGAAGGAATAGGGAAGACGTTTCTACTCTCTGATCTTAATTACGGCGATGCATGTAGAGATTCTAGCGCAATGGAACAGACAAGTTAGATCCATTACTAGGATACGAAGGCTAGATATTTTTCACTCTGAAAATGCATTGGAATTCAGCAATAAAATCCATCAATCAGCCAGCACATTTCTGCAAGTCCTGGGAGCATTATTGTGATACATAATGTTGTACTAGGTAACATTAACTTTATCTGACAGTAAGTAATTGTTATAACAATTAAAGAATCAAACTTTTTTCCTAGAGATTGTCTGTAGCAGACAATGTGGATTTGGATCTGAGTTTTCAATGTCTTGGGCTGTTTCCATCTGCAGTTTTGATTCAATTTATCACACTGCAGAGATAACTATTTATAAAATTCAGGGCATAAAATACTTACTCTATTGACAGGAAGTATTTCTGGTGACTACTGAATTTAGGTTTTTAAATTCAGCATGCTTAAAACCACAGTTTAGTTTAGGCTTGCCTTTTATTTTATTAGATTTTAGTTTAAAAGCCAGGATCCCAAGTCATAACATAAGTGGGATTTCCAAAAGGAGCCCAAGGAGGTCAAAACGTCTGGGTTTTGCCATGCCCTTCTCAAAGTTTTGCTGCACTGCAATCTTACATAGAGAGATCATGCAATATTTCAAGTTGCCTTTATTTTAGAGTTCTTTTCAAGGTCTTTATGAATTCCACTGTATGCAATTTTTTAGTGTATTTAAATGATAGACTGCTCACTGCTGTGGTGCCTATGTGTATCCTGATAAAAACATGGGTGGTGGAGCACATTATTACCAAGTCTAATCCCCAGCTGGAGTAAATGAGGATAGCCTGGCTGAGGTTGACGGAGTTCTGCTGATTTATATTACCTACAACTCTTGTCCCATATGTCCAAAAATAATACCCTGAAACACCCCAAAACTTAATTGGTAAAGGGAAGAGATGTAAATGAGGTTAATATGATAAACTACCATTGACAGTTATCATGTATAGCTCTTGGGCTGGGGACAGACATTACACATAAACTGATTTAAGTGATCAGACATTGGTTTAAACCTATAACAGAACAGACATTCATTCAATGCACATAAACCAGTTTGAAAATGGCTGAAACTGATTTGAGATTAACCTGCTTGAATGTACTATTGGACTGTGACCGCCAGACTAGGGTCCTCACCCATAAGTGGTTCACCTTCAGTAGGGGGATGCCGCTGCTCTCACAGGATTGCTACGGGATCAGAGCAGATCTCTTACTGCCAAGTCCCCGCCTTAGTTCTTGCCCGCCACAACTTGATATTAAGTTCAGCTAAGGTCGGTT
>NW_017728950.1:30654172-30666009 GCF_001723895.1 Crocodylus porosus
TCTCCGCCCCTCTTCCTGGGGAAGCTGCCGCCTGCTCCGCTCTGGGGCTCTCCGCCCCTCTTGCTGCTGGATCCGGTCCCGGTTCCTCTGCCTCCACCTTCCTTTCTTCCACGGCCGCTTTTATCCCTGCTGGCCGCCTGCTCCTGGTGACATCATGTTCCGGCCGCGTTTGTATAAACAAGTGGCTGACGTGCCGCGCGGGTTTCTCCGATGGTGCCTGTAAGTCCCGCTCTAGCTCCCCGGGACACAGACTTAACTGATTTGGGTCAAACCAGCTTATGCAATGTCTGTCCCAGACTCTTTGCAGGTTTAAGCTAAACCAGACACCCCAGCATCCTGTCATGCTCTCTGGGCTGGGTTGGGGCTCTCTGCTCCAGAGAGCTGGGCTGGCCCCGCTGCTCTGCTCCCTGGCTGGAGCTCTGGCAGAGACTTGGTGGCATAGTAGGGTCTGATGGCTTACCTGTGTCCCCGCTCCCCACCCCCTGCCTCACTGCTTAAGCAGAGATCCCTCTCTCCCATAGCACGGACTGTAGCCAGCATGTGGTATGCAAGCTAATGCTGTGTAAGGCAGATAAGGCAGTGTCTGCTTAGAGCTTTTTGGAGGTAATTAACAGCTCAGATGGTAATGTCCCTACATTCCTTCCTTTGGAAAAGGCTGTTTAAGAAGAGGGTGCAGTGAGCAAGGCTTTGTTTTCTGATGGGGTGCTAAATGCTGATAACAGAGCTGATAAATGCTCTGTTATTAAGGGGGGCTCCCTAATCACAGTGTCCTGCTGGGGCCTGGCCACACCCCGCTCAGCTCAGCCTTGTGGAAGGGAAGGGAAGGAGGCTCTAGAGCCCCCTGGCTTCTAGCCTGAGCCACTGCAGGCATGTGCCTGCATTTCTGGCATGTCTGTCTGGTTACAAACCTGATTTATCCTAGCCAGGTTAGACTAACCTGCAAAGATTGAATCAATTCAGGCTCAGGCTTTTTGAATGTCTGTCCCTAACTTTAGAATTTTTAATCAGCTGATCTGATGGGGGGACTACTGCCACTGCTGGCTCGCTGAGCAACCCCTGGGGAGGGGGCTCTTCTCACCAGGCTGGCTGACCTGCTCCACTGGGCTTTAAACTAAGCCCACTGGGGGATGGGGGGGACTTACAAAGGAAGTCAGTGTCATTTTGTCATCAATATGAATAATCCACAAAGATTACAGGATGTTCTAGACTCTGGAGGAGGAAATCTGTGAAAGTTTCTATTAAATTTTTTCAGTGGTACTGTCTGGGGATTTAGGTGTGGATGATTATAGTGGGAGGTAAACCAGGCTCAGAAGAAGTTGCATATGAAGACTGTAGAGTTGAAATAATGCTCATCCCTTAGGTTATACGCAGAAACATATGCATGAAAACTTCCACAAAGGGTCAGTAAAAATGAATTAATGTTGAAAAGGCATCAACCTATTTCAAAGTAAGGGTTATGAAGAATTTCCTACCCACAAAAGAAATTCACCCCAAAGAGCATTTGCCTCCATTAACTTTGATATGGAAGGCAGACCCTTTGTCCTAGACTCTACAAAGTTGCTTGTTAACAGCCATAGGAATTTACAGCTGTTGAATTATTATTAGAGGTGCTGTGTGGTTCTGCAAATATAGCTGAAGAATGGAAAAGTTATTGTCAAAATTTATGACAATAGATAGTAAAGATCTTTCCCCAGGTACCTATTTTTTTTCTTTTAAAACAAAAGCTTGAAACCATCCTTCTGCAAGAATTTATGACAGTTCTGGTATTTCTTTAATACCCAGCTCCAGGAATCAAGGGATTTTCTTTTAAAATGAAAGCTGCAGTTAATGGATAAAGTGTACCTAACCTGAACATTTGTGCTCAAAAGCTTGAAATCATGAACCATACAGGCTCAAAATATCAAAGGTCAAGTGACACGCTTTGAAAATATAGATATATATTTTACATTCATGATTTTTACACAAACCTCTTGAATGTTTGGGGTTCCTTCACTCCCTCCCATCCCCACAGGATATTTAGGTACCTAGAGATGAAGACAGGGGCATAGCCATGTTTTCTGGAAGGGCCAAGCCCATACCTAATTGCATCTTTAAGTGACGAAATCGCTTTGGAGAAAACCTGGCCATAGCTGTTCAGTCCATGCTCAGTGCTCATGTAAAATAATTTGAAGTGAGAGGCAGCTCACCCAGTGCCACTGAGGCAGCAAGCATTATCCCCCACCGTCGCCCAGTACTTGCCTGTACTTGACTCCTACTTTTATTTTTCTGCTCAGTTCAAATCTTGTTGCCTGTGCATCTTACTTTGTTCATTGAGATTATATGCATGTTTGTTCACACACTTTCATTTTCCTTTGTCTCTGTCACCATTCAGAGGCAGGATGATATTCATCCCCACACATTGCCTGTCATATCTTACTGCTTATTCCTAGCTGGAGTAATTTGTATTCCAACATATTGGAAAATTTTCAAACTCTTTCCATTGCCAAATTACTGTTTTCTCTATCTCATCACCTTTGGTCCCTGAAGTGCTCAGCTGTACAGAGGGGGATGAGTAAAGATATATAATTAAACACTAACACATGACAGCATATACAATTGTCAGTTGGCTGATGAATATGCACCTTGACGTGCATTTTAGAGATTTGCAAGATGGTTAACTTTGGGCATAATTATGTAACGAGCAAAAAAAACAGTTGGTTAGGTGCTAATTAATAATAGAAAATCCTACAGATGCGACTAGGGAATGGGGATTGCTAGTTCCCATTTCTTGCTGTGTCACTCACTTCTTGTGTGGTCACACAGAAGCCAATGGGGGCTAAACCCACAACTTAGGTGCCTAAATCCTGCATGCTTCTCCCAATAGGTGCCCAACAGGCCAACATTTAGATCCTCAAATCCTCCATTCAGCTTCACGTTTATGTGTTTAATATTAATAATTAACTGAGCAGCAGGTGGAACTCACCTCTTCTAGGTGAGTGCTGGAATGGCTACATTGTAGAGAGCTGTGCTCTCTTCCTGGGCATAGTGAGTTATTATGCCATGAAAGGTAGAACTGCTGCAACAGAAGGGACTGAGTTTCTTTTAACCACATGGACATTTACCTGGGAAGGACATTCAAATACTGTCAAGCAGATGAGGTAACTTAACATGGGTCCCTTCACATCCTGGGAAAGTGCCCTCCCTACAAAGCTATTGGTTAAAAGGGGAGGTACCATCTGGTACTTCATTTGAAGAGAAATCTACCTACGCATCCTTAACTTTAGGAGAGTGTCCAGGGCTTTATATCCTAGTTAGGAATCTCTGTACTGCCCAGGATAAGTCAAAAAGTGCCAGAAATGGGTAAAACAGCTTTGCTCTCTGCATTTCCTATCAACTCGTTTGTGCAGTACTTCTGAGTACACAATACACTACATGGCAGCAACCAGCAAGAATGAATACAGTGTACTTAAATAAAGATGTGGTTCCTACACCCCAAATGGACTCCCTTCATTACTGCACAGAACTGTGTGGATGAAACCAGGGGTAGGTTAGTGAGACACCAGCCCCCACCTTACAGGGGGCAATGCTGGCAGCCACTGCTACTACCTAGGCTGCAGAAATTGCTTCTTACATCTCTGCTACTTGCTACTCAGCCTGCTGGCTTTGTTGGATACCATTCTTACGGAATACAGTATAACTCTCCCCTTGCCTTGTACAGGATACCTAATCTTTTGGTGTTCAGTGGAAGCCAAAGGTCTGTTAAGTGCTGCAAGCCTGAAGTCCTTCTGTGAATCTATAGTCTGTGTGCCAGTCACCTCCTCTGTAGCACTGAGATTAAGTGTACACATGTGTGTTTGGAGGGCAACTACATTAAAGATTACAAGATTATTAGACATGATGTTGCTAGGGGTCATTGAAAACCACCATGTCAGGTTACTGCACCAAACCTTGGGCCTTGATTTGGTCACTACAGCTGACCACGCTGACTGGGCAAAGCTGGCCTAAAGCCTCTATTAGGTCCTAGTCCTCTGCCCGCTCCCTGGTATGGGAGTGACCAGTCAAGGTCAGCTGAGCCTCCACATCTTCCATATAAGCTCCTGAGCAGGAACAGGAAGTGTCTGAGTAACAGGATTCGGCCTGATCTTAGATGGCTCTGCTGGTGCCTCTGGCTCTGCCAGCTTTGCTTGGATTCCTGACTGAGCATGTTCCTAGATCCTGCTCTCAGATTGATTTCCTGGCTTCCTGACTTGGCCTGTCCCTGGATTGTGCTTGCTTCTCCTGGCCCTGGTTGGCACCTAGATTCCTGAGTGCCCCCACACCTGGCTGCCCAGGGCCTTGCATGACTCACCTTAGATTACACAATGCATGTGAAGCAGACAGCTTGATTTTGTAAAGGTCAAGCACAACAACGACTACCATGAACCAATTAGGCAACTCAGAAACATCAGCTGTACTTGGCAGAAATACAATGGGTATGGTCATGCTTAAACAATGTGTGTTATGTTGTCCCTCACCTTCGCTACACCTACCATCCACTCTATAATGGGCTCAGCCAGATCTACAGTCATTTACATGCAAACACAGAATCATAGAAACATGAAAAATGAAGGTTGAAAGGGACCTTAGGAGGACATCTAGTCCAACCTCCTGCTCAAAGTAGGACCATCTCCAAATATATCCTAGCCAAGGCTTTGTCTAGCCGGGTCTTAAAAACCTCTAAGGATGGAGATTCCATAACTTCTCCAGGTAACCTGTTCTAGTGCTCTACTACCCTCCTAGTAAGAAATTTATTGTAGTATCTAATCTAAACTCATCTTTAATGGTGCATACATCATGGTGCACTTTTCAATTGACAACCAATGGCTTAGTTGTGACTAATATATATTATTAACTGCAGATGTTTCTACTAATGAGGCTCTATCCACCTCCAAGAAGGATAAAATTATACATATGCCCATCTACAATACAGCGCAAATTTCTTATGAGGTAGACTTAAACTAGAGCTGAAAGAGAAACTGGAGCTATTTACATTCATCTCTGGAGGATAGAAATCTTTTTCTTTAGCTCTCTGATGCATGTAATGCTGGAAGTTTACAGAAAGAGACATTTTGTTCGCTCATGGATAAACATGCCCCCAGGCACCAAAGCCGCATTGCTGCTTTTAAATAGCAGGTACTCTATTTTATCAGCTACCCAAACAAAACAGAGGTACAAAAAACAACATAGAGCTGTACAGTAAAAGCAGCTACTTCCTTCACCTCCTGCACCCTTCCAGCCTGCTAAATATATTATTTGAGCTACCACTTTTCCCCAGCATAGGATATTTTTAAGATACACTTTTATTGCTTCTTCATTACTGGTACTTCCTGGTTTGAGAATCATAACCACTTCCCTTCAGCCGGCCAGACTATATGTTCTCTCTTTGACACAGTTTCTCATGGACGTCACCTCTGAAGTACATGATTTTCAACAAACAACTTGGCTAATTTACAGCTAGATTGTGCCCCATGTCTGCTACAGATAATGGATGTTGCAGAAACTGCACCTTCTCATAAGAAGCACTAGGAAAAATTTGGACACCAGGACACCCTTTTCAGGTATAATTCCTCCCTTGTTGCCACCTTCTTTCTGTGGTGTGAAAACATATTGCTTGCTTCCATCACTAAATTGCTATTCTGTCCCCTCTAGGTTAACTCTGAAGTGTTGGCCAATATGTTCAGCAAGGCATTTTATTTCTTGCTATTTCTCTCTGGAAAAAGAGTTGGTGAGCCCTTGCTGCTTGCTTCCCCCCGTAGGTTCAGACCAAAGGCCTAGCCAGCTAACCTAAGAGACTAAGTGTGGATTCCTAATTGATTTTTGGAAGGTTGCTGGGCAGTTACTTAGTTCAAAGCATCATTTAACCCTTAGTCTCCTGTGGCACCATACAGAAAAGAACATAGGCCCCTGATCCCCATGGCAAAATTCACAGCTGTAAGTTGGGTGTAAGCAGGGAGCCACATCAGGTAGCTAACAGGAAATGCAATGAAAAAGGTTGCACCTGAAATCACAACCCTCTCTGGCATGTAGGAATCATAACTCAGGGCTACAAAGAGGTGTTTCATTCCCTGAGTTAGGCACCCCAAAACCTTTTATTTGAAGAAGAACAAGGGTCACCTTTCTGAAGATGGCTGGAGAAAGATCTATAGCACATCTCCTTCCCTCCCCACACTTCTCTACAATAGAGCAGTAATCTGAATACTTGCTGTGAAAGTGGGAGCTTTGTATTGGTTTTCTCTCTCGGCCTGTGGGATTCAAATGCATATTTGTAACTTCTGATAAAAGTGCTATAAACACCGTGTGATAGCTTAGTCAAAGATTTTTGGGTCCCAACAGGTCTTAGATACTAAAAGCTGCCACCATTGTTCAACACTGTAAGGGCCAAGAGCCTACCCAGAAGCAAAAGTCTTTAACGATGTAAAACTTACATGTTTATAGACTAGGTGCCTCCAAGGTTTGCTAGCCGCTGGCATAGGGTTTTTAGGATTTCCATTTTTAATTAAAGCAGAAGTCCTTTCATGGATGTAAGAGATTTTTTTTTGATTTTGATGAGAGAGTCTACAGAATTTGATTTGCTTGTCATATCATTTTGTTAAACCATTGTTTACTTCAAGATTTCTTTATTCTGAGCCTACAGACTGGTTCACTTATGAATATTTGATCCTTGGTATTTGCAGTTGAATCATGTTGGATACATCTGTCATCATCTAATGTCATTTCTCATTCTAGTCTGGATTGTTTTAATTTATGATCAAGAGAAGAGTTTGGGAGGGGGAACAAATCAAAGGGGCTGCAGATACACTACACTCAATTATGCAATTTTTAGAAGATACATTTAACCTTTCCCTTTCTGGGTCACATAGTCCTGACCTAAAACTTAATTCCTAGAAAAAATTGGATAGGCTGTTCTAGTTACTGGTTAGAGGTTAGTGCAGTATTACTTGAGAATCTGGCCCAAGACATTTTCCCTCTGGCAAAAGGATCTTCTGAACTGGTATAAATCAAAGTAGTTACTTTTTCACAATAAAGCAGCGAGGAGGAAAAAGACCCACCACTTTTTGTATAATGGTTTTGCAGGGATTCAAACAGGGTGGAATAGAATCACATTGACATGATAAGTCCACATTGGCATCTAGTAAGTGGAAAAGGAATCGACAAGGATCTTTTACCTGTAAGTCCCTTTCTTCATATAATCCCTCTGACAACATTTGCCAGTCTTCTTTAGGGTCTAGATGATCAAGAACTCTGTAAATTTAACTTAATAACACACAAGCAAATTGGAAAAAAATATCAAAGCATAATCTGTTATGTCATAAACACAAACATAAACACTTGTATAAAACATAAACAAAATCTTCTCTCTCCTTAAGCTACTGGACATCACTGCTGCAGGTAAATACCTATCCACCACCAGAGACCCTGCTAGTGACCCCCCTCTGGACAACACCTACTGAACAAGGACCCCTTTCCAGCCTGGATAGGTAGCTATCACCACCCCCCCCACCCCTCAACCAAGGACTTGGACTCTGCTTCTCTTCCCTACCTGGACTCCAACCCTGCCACTGAGTCTCTTTCTTCTGCTGCCATTGTGAGTGCTTGTGTGTCTGTTTGAACCAATAACTTCTTGGGGCTGTGTAGCATGTTGTCTGTTTAATAAACCTGTTATTTTGGACCCCTAAGTTGGGTTTTGCTTTACTATGGTTCGGCCCTACCCCAATATCTGCTCCTCGCCCCTCTAACTTCTGTCTCATTTCTCCCTCTCCTGCTTCTGGCTCACTGCCACCTCCAACACCTGTCCTGAGCTTCTCTCTGCCTTCAACCCCCCTGTTTCTTTGCTACTGTCTTATCCCCACTGCCTTTTCCTTTTCCCCTCAGCAGCCAGGTTTCTGCCTCAGTTTCTTTCCTGGCTGTCTCCTCCTTGCCACCACTTATCTGCTCCCCCCCGCAATATCTCAGCTGTCTGCCTCAGTTTCCAGCCCCAATCTACATTAAGTAAACCCAAGCCTCAGTTCCTCAGCCAGCTTCTCTGTAGTCCACTGGCTCTAAACCTGGTTCTGACAACTTTAACACCCTATACTTCAACTGTCTTTCTCTCACTTTAACCTTCCCCCAAGTATCCCAGATACCCCAAGCAGACACATACACACTGTACCATCCAAGTTAGGAACTTACCTGTGTGTATGTGTAGGTGGGTTGTATGTGTGTGAACTGGTGAGTGTGTGTGTATATATATATATATATAAATATGGCATTGTGTGCATGATATACAAATTAGTGAACTGTGTCTAACTTTTGGGGTGTATAGTGTATGTGTTTGAATTGGTGATAGGCATGCATGTGCCTAGCCTGGTTCGGATGTGTATGTGCCTGAGCTGGTAGTGTGTGTGTGTGTGTGTGTGTGTGTGTGTGTGTGTGTGTGCGCCTAACTGATTTGTGAGTTTGTCTATGTGCAATTGTGTCATACCCTCCTGTCTAACAGCGCAATATTGAGATCCTAAGACCCCACAGGGCAACAATATAATCTATTCTATATAATCTCCTCTTCCAAAACAAGTATATTTCCCTTTAATATCATAACTAGGGATGGTTGAGTGAAGTACCAGTTCAAGGTACCAATTTACAGAGGGTACCAGAAAGGTAGCCCCTGAAAATCCTGTGCTGTGGTAACAAGCGAGGGTGTGAGGAAGCCAAACTGAAGCAAGAGAAAATTGGCACCCCACCCCAAAGCGCTCTCTGGCTTCAGCATCCAACTCTGGTATCTCTACCCAGAGCACCAAAACTAGTGTTGATACCTTTATTCCCCTTTAATATTATGAGATTATTTCATGGTTCCTTCAATCAGGATTGGTGGGTGATGTTTACAGATCAGCCAGAAGTAGCTGGGAAACTGGGTATAGCATACGTGGGACCAACCAGCTGCTTCTGAGCTGTGGCAAATAATCATATGATAAATCATCTGCTCTCTATAAAAGTGAGCAAGCAGTTCAGTTGTGTTGGAATACTACAGGGACAAAGGCAGGAAAAGAGTTAACTGAAACAGAGCCAAAGGCGCGTTACTTAAAAGGGAGGGGATAGCAGGCTAGTCTTGCTGTGTAGGCAGGCAACTAAGCCAAGGCTAGCTACACTGTGATGAGCTGAATGAATGGTGCAGATTTCCAGGCAGCCAGAGGATAAAGGCTGCAAGCAGCTGGGATCAGATGCAGTAGGAAGGGGCAGGCTGCTTATTAGGGAAAAGGAGAAACCCTGTGCTTGATTAGGGCAAAAGGGTTATGGCTCCAAGGCATATAAAACCAGTGCCTGGAGAAAGGCAGCCGGTCTGGCTTGGTGTGGTGTAGGAAATAGAGCTCCCAGGAAAGAGGGGCTGTAGGTACCAAGCTACCCTGAGAGATGAGATCTCCAGAAGGAGAGCTGGCAAGATGTCTTTTATCCAAAGTAGGGCAGGTTTTGTTTGAAACTGGTTGCACTTTTGTTGCAGTTAAGTTTACAACTGGAGGGCTGGATGCAGATATTTGGGGTGGTTAGGAGGCCATGCATGGGTGCCAGAGTGGTATGCCAGAGTTGGATTCTGCCAAGGGCTTCAGATAGATAGACAGGGATGAGCAGAAACTAAAAGGAGAGCCTAAGGCTTGACCCAAGGAGTGGGTACAGATGGCCTCAGGCTGAAGAAGGCTAAGGCTTTGCAGGTCCAAAAGATGCCTTAGCAAATGCTTAGCATGAGTAACACCACTTTGTCTTGACTTAACTAAACACTGCTAAAAGCAGAGCAAGTGGGTCACAGTTTAGAGCGACCTCTGTAGAACCCATGTCAGTAAAAAAGGTAAAAAAGGATATGGTAGCAGTCTGAGACAGCAAGAGACAGATGGCAGTCTCAGTCTAACAAGAACAACCACTGTGAAAGAAGATTGGTGACATATGAAACATACAAAAGCAAACTACAAAAACAAGTACATAAAAACATAAAGAAAAAGACTTGGGGGGGCAGGAGCAACACACAAGAAAAGAAAAAGCAACGCTTACTTGAACTGCAGAGCAGTGATGGATATCTGGCCAGCTGAAATCACTGTATCCATCAAAAGGCTCATGTGAGAATATCTTGGTTAACTACTAGGGCTTGCTTAAAAGTTAAGCAATTAAAGCCTTGTTTAACAATTGGTATTGCTTATGTGTTCAATAAATTAGGATTTCAGACCAGAATAGACTGACCAATCACTTCATTTCCATTCATTCCAACCCTTAGCTAGATTTAACTCGAGCCCTGAGGAGTTGATTGATGAATCAGGCCAGTGCAAGTGGGCCCATGTTTAGGAGTCTGCAGCTAGAGTAACCAGCGGGCCAAGGCAAAGAGGGCCAAAGCCTGTACAGGTCAGTGTGAGAGTCTGGAGTGACATCTGCAAAGCATGAGCATGGCGATAGGGGTGAACAGAGCCTAAAACACCCCATAAGGCACCTGGTATTCTAGGACACCAACAGGGCCAGAAGGGCTGTGACTTTTGCCCAAGTGGCAAATTTGCCATGGACTGGGCCTTCAGGGCAGAATCTCAAACCTTTGAGCAACATCAAGGTATGCCAGGAAAAATAACAGGGAAGGGCACCCCAAGGGGGCACAGTGAGCAGGATCTGCATATCCAACAGGAAGTGTCATCACACCCCTGGGGCATGGGTTGGGACACATTAACCAATATGCATTTCCTTGGTTGGTGGTATGTGGATTATAATCCTAAAATGAGGTTTATGTAAAGATCAGAAGATCTTGTGGAAAATATGGCTGACATGGTGGCCTCATGGTTTTTTGATGATGCTGAGTTCCTGAAGAAAAAGGATGTGGTTTGTGTAGCTGGAGTGCATAGGCCCATTTGTTTATGAGGTCTTTCCTTCCCTCTTGGCTACTTCTTGCTAGTTTTAGAAGTAAACCCAGTCTGCTAGACATTTCCAGATAGAAAACAAAAAACATGTGTCTATGTACTTGTAACCTACTGGGGATACAACCCAAAATGTAAGAGTCATTTTATGAATAATATATTTTCTTGTTTATAGCATGCTCAAGATACAAGTCTCTTGACATGTGACCTCCTTAGATACATGATTGGCTAGGAAATAACACTAGTTTTTACTGTATTTACTTGAATACAAGATAACCCTGATTATAATAAGATCCCTCCAATAATTTGATTCTATGAATGTAAATTTTATAAATTTTGTTATAATTTTCCAGGTATAGAAACTAATTATTGGAGATTTTGCCTTGAACTTGTTCCCGCCCCACTGCTACAGCAAAGAAAATAAATCTGGGGGTTCAGGTAGCCCCCTTACCCTTCATCCCCTGAAGCCCCTTCCTCTCCCCCTGCCCCTTGCTGTTGAACCCTACTCTCCCTGAGCACATGGAAGTGATAGGTATTTGAAAACCCTGACTTTTGAAATAAACGTACCTGTAGCAATTTGCTTTTGAAATAAACGTACTGTAGCAATTTGCAAGTAGGCAAATTACTACAAGTGCCCATAGACTTAGCTTATGCAGGATTGATGCCTTTGGCTCTTTTTGAAACTCCTGCTAGTGCTAATTAGCCCCCCACTCACGGGTATTTTTGTGATGTGTCCTGAGATCCTGTAAAAATTTATAAGCAGGGCAGATGAGATGCAGGGCAATCTGATCCGGCTTCATCTCATGGAGGGCAGGGCCACACTAACCATAAATAACAGACTGAGAGAGGGATTTCATAGACATTAGGGCTGGAAGGGTCCTCAGAAGATCATCGAGTCCAGCACCCTGCCCAAGGGGCAGGAAGTCAGCTGGGGTCATAGGATCCCAGCAAGATAAGCATCCA
>NW_017728950.1:30666359-30672539 GCF_001723895.1 Crocodylus porosus
GCGGAGTACAAGGGGAGAATGATGTCCCAGGATTTGCTTGAGAAGCATCTATGGATGCAAGCCAGCGTTTTGCTTGCTTTACTGGAGTGGCAGTGCCGCATGAAGGTCAAGGCCTTGTGGGCACAGTTGGTCACCATCACTGACCACAATCGTGGGTCAGGGAGTGCGTGTAAGTCCATGCCCTTCATGGGGCAACTGACATCAATCCTTGTGCCACAAGACTCAGGCCACAGCTGTCCTGCGTACAGCAGCATAGGTGGCTTGCCTAAGCCCCTGCCCCAGCCTGCTACCCATGGTGATCTGTCACTGGGGGTGGTCTCCTTGGGCCTCCAGCAGCCTGTTCCACCAAGCTTCCCTGGCCATATACTCTACCAGCACCTTGGGGAGCCTGGGCCAGCACCTGCTCCGACAGCTCTGCAGCCATGTCATGGCTGGTTGCCAGCAGCACCAGCTTCTTCATGAGGGGGATGGGAACCTGGCTGGATGCCCACATGCCACGCCCCACTGCCCAAGGACACTGCCCAGAGCTGCAAGCCATTGTCTCCAGCTGGGACTGAGTGGAGTCGCCAGTCACGTGGTAAGCCCCACACTGGGGGGAGGGCACGGCCCTGCCCTGCCCCTATCCCTACCCCTCCTGGCCCAGCTGCAGTCCCCCGGGCCTGGGCTCCCTCCACACAGCACAAAGGGAGGCAGGAGACAGTGCAAAACTTTACTGAGTAGTCTATGTCCCCGCAGCTAGGCAAGCACAGGCCTCTTACATGCTGAGGATTGCCTCGATGCTGGCGGTGATGTCCTCCTTAGCTGTGGGGGGCAGGAATACATAGCACAGCCACAGGTATCTCTCTAGGTGGCAGCAGAGGTTGTGGGGCAGCCTGGGCTTGCCCTCCACATGAATGAAGTTCAGGATTGTGTACCAGACACGCTGGTGCACCTGGGCCACCAAGGTAATCATCAGCAGTAGAGCCCAGTGAGTCAGGCACCCCTTGGTCCAGGGAAGCAGCTTCTCATGCAGCACCCAGGACATGCGCAGCTGGGACATGCTTGGGGCACAGCGCCCAGATAAGGGAGGCTGGCCCTAGGGCACCTGCCCAGAGAGACCCCCTGCAGAGAGAGCAGGGGTACAGGCAGCTCCTTATCTCAGTCATCCGGGAGCCCAGTGCTTGCAGAAGGAGCGGGGAAGCAGCAAGTTCTGGAACCATGGCAGCAGGGGCTGTGAGAAGCCTGGCCTATCCCAGCCTGGGAACAGGATGAAGAAGGCAAGCTGCCTGTGACCAGCACCCAGTGGCCTGCCTGCCCTTGGGGAGCAAGAGGAGATGGAGGGGCTCAGCCCTGCCCGGCTAACTTATCATTGTCCCTGGGCACACCTGCATGCCTGACTCCTGATCTAAGGCTGGTCAGTGCATCTGGGAAACTCTCACAAACAGCTTCTGTCTCATGGCTCTGTAGGTCCTGCAGCTGCATGAGAGGGAGAGGCCACAGTTGGCAGCCAGGATGCAGACTCAGGGTTGCCGCCCCCCATAGCTAGGGCCCTACAGATGTGCTGGCTCTGCCACAGGCAGACCCAGGACTGCACCATCCACCTGGACTGGCAGGTCACAGCTGTGGAGGACTGGCTGGTAGAAGCACAGGCTTGGCAGTGGGACCAAGAGTTTCAGGCTTAGCTGCTGACCCTGGAGTGTGAGTGGGTGGAGGCCCTGCAGGAGCAGACCACAGGGTATTACAGGCCACAGACGATGGCCACTGGGTGCCAGACACCATCCTGGCCCTGGCGGTCACCCTTGTGCCACTTGCTGCCTGGCCCCCAACCCTATCCCTGCCTGCCCCCTGGCAGCTTCCCACCGCCCAACAGTAGCCCCGCCCCCCCATGGGCCTGGGAGCAGGTCCTGTGCCATGTCCACCACCCAGAAGACTCTGTCCTGGCTTCTGCCTTGGGTCCTCTGCCACCCAACCCCCATGTCTGGGCTTAGGTGCACTGCTTGCCCTAGCTCCACATGGGCATGGAGCCAGAGCTGCCTGCTGTGGAGTCAGGATGACACACTGGCCTTGGACACCATCTGCAAGAGGGGAAGCCACCCACACCCGGGGAACTGTGGCTGCTATCATTCCTGGGTGAGCCCCTCACCTGCTGGGCTCACTGCAGTGTACACACCTGTGGGGGAACAGCCAGAAGACGGTGCTGGCTGCGTGTCTGTGTTTCTGCCCCTAGGTATCCCGACCCCATGGTCCCCCACTCTGGAATGGCACACAAAGTACTTTGTAAATAGTTTGCACGGGGAAGAGGATGTTTTATAGGTTGGTAAGTAGTGGAAGGGCTTTTGGGGAGGGCTGTGTTTGGTGGGGAGGGAGAGGGGAAGAGGCTCTGTTTGATGTGGATGGAATAAATACTTGTTCTTCTGAGATGTATCTACAGTGACCATGGTCCTAGGAGTGGGCAGGGGGTGGGGGGTCTATGGGAAACAGTCCAGGTGGGACTGCAAGAGGAGGTCGTTGGTCAACACCTTGCATCCAGTGCGCTGGCCTATGATGGCAGGTGTGTGGCTCACCCAGGGATTCAGTGCAGGGGGGTGGGGATGACTGCCACTGTCGCTGTTGCTGACATCACAGGTGGTACCCCTGCTGCCATGCTTCCTCCATCCAGACCTCACAGAATTGCTCCCCCTAGGTCTCACAGATGTTATGCAGCACACAGGCTACAAGGATGAGCCAGGGGATATTTTCCTTGACAAGGCAGGTGATGAGGGTGTGCCAGCATGCCTTGAGGTGGCCAAGGGCACATTCCATCAGGGTGTGGGTGCAGCCCAGGCTCCGGTTTAAGTGTGTTTGGCAGAGGTCCAGCTGGCCACTGTAGGGCTGCATGAGCCAGGACAGGAGTGGGTAAGCGGGGTCCCTGATGAGGAGAGGCAGGACCACCATGGCACCCAGCTGCAGGTTCAGCGTCCCCTGGCAGGGCAGTTTTGAAACATATGGGCATTGTGGGTGCCACCTGCCCAGCCATCGCTTACATGCTTGAAGGCACCACAGTGGTTGATGATGGCCTGGATTACCACAGAGTAAAAGCTAAGTAGGGGTGGTCACTGTGGGGCAGGCAGGTGATGGGGACGTGGGCCTCATCCAGTGCAGCTGGGGAATCCCAGGGCACAGAACCTCACCACCACCTTCAGGGTGTCATGCATACGAAGCCCCAGCATGTATACAGGACAGCCTCCCTGGCACTGGCCTTGCCTACCCCAAAGAGATGGTTTATGTAGCGGAGGCTGGTGGGTGTGGCTAACATGAGCAAGGCAAGAGCCAGCCAGGTGTTTACAGGGAGGGGTGGCTGCATGGCAGTGTCCTGTCACTCCAGGTGTGGCTGGAGCTGCCCCAGGAGGTCCTGGAAGGTGGCTTGGGTCATCCAGAATGCTTCATCCTCCCAGGTGTGCTGAACAATGTGCAGCTACCAGTCCTGGCTGGCCCAGTGAGCCCATAGGTAATGGAACTAGAGGCCCAGGAGGGCAAGGGACACCCTGGTGGTGGCATGCAGCAACCTGTAATTGGCATTCCTACCAGGGTCCAACCAGCAGGATGGAGTCCAGATGGAAGCAGCATGGAGGCTATGGCTCTGGGATGCTGCAGCTGGGTAGGTGGTCATTGTGTGTGAGGGAGCCAGGAGAGCCCAGATGACCATGAACCAACTGATGATTGGTGCAGTGGGCCAACAGGGTCAACGCAGTGGCTAGCAGAAGCCTGGGTTGCTAGTCATTGCTGACAGGGCCAGGGGCTGGAGCAGCCATGGTGCAGGGAGGCAGAGGTGGTGAGGGGAGAGCTGCCAGATGCTGCCCCTGCTCTGTGCACCAGGGAAGTGTCTGGCCAGGGACCAGAGAGCAGAGAGTGGGGCTGCATTTTCAAGAGGGCTGCCAGCTGCTGGCAGCTGCAACCAGAGTCAGAGCCTCAAGCTCCGTCTGGTGGCAGCAGGGGCCCATTGCAGGATTGTAGAAAGTGGCAGCAGCTTGCTGCTCAGAGCAGCAAATCTGCTGCTATGTGCTATGTGCATGTGTAGATACCTACCCAGGAGTGTTTACTCGCAAGTAGTTCACTTTCAAATAAACTGATCTTAGATCAAATGCGTGTGTAGGCATGCCTAATGGAGAAGAAAGGTGCAGGTCAGTTGTGAAAGTGAAGAGGAAGTCTAAATGTATTCAATGTGGTGGCTCACCATGACTTGAAAAGAGCTAGCACAGAGGGGGACTAAGCACAATGGACACTACAGGCGACCCTCACCATTCGTGGGGGATACATTCTGGAGATCTCCACGAATGGCGAAATCTGTGAATATGGCATTTCGTTCATGAACGTTGTCTGTGTTCGTGAATGCAGCACCCCTGAGCTGGGGGAATGGCTGCTGGCAACGGCGGGAGCCCAGCAGCAGTAGTGGGAATCTGGTGGTGCCAGTGGGAGCCCAGTGGCAGCAAGTGCGGATCTCCCAAGATGCTCCTGTAAGTGTATTTCAGATGCGGGTTCAGCATTTGTGAATATTTGAAACTGTGAATGCTGAATCCAAGAATAGTGAGGGTTTTCTGTAACATGTTTTTTATTCAGCTGGACTGTAGTAATCTGTTCTTATGGTCATGGTTAGTGTTGGCAACATTTATTGAACTTTATAGTTGGTGTCCATTATTGACCATATGCTGCTTTTGGCAGTAATATAATGATAGACAATGTATTTAATGCAGTTTCACTGTATACAAAGTAGGATGAGGAGCCTTTTTACCTATACTGACTGGGAGTAGGGGAGGAAACTGTGTCTTATATTTGAGTAAATACAGTAAATCACATTAGTTTAGTAAACAAGGGGCAACTAAGCAAGGGGTTGACTCTCTTGATGGTTTTTGATAATTACACTGTTTACATTAAATTAGTCACTCTTTTCTCCTTCCCCCACAAAAAAAACACCACAAGAAAAAAATACAGCCAAAGCTATATTACTGATTTGTGGCTAGTTTTCCAATTCAAGGTGAATATATACTAACATAACTAATTGTAGCATAATTTATTTGGTGGGAGTAACAATTATTTGGTTGGAAAACTACCAAATATGCTCCCACTACGGAAACTAATATATTCCTGTTGGCTGTTCTTAAAACAAGACTATGCCTGGTCAGCTAATATAACTTGATTTTGGTTACTTTTTTTTAAACTTGGGAACAAAGATATCACATGACACTTTTCAGTCTCTGCTGGCAGAATCAAACAGCTGATACCAATTGGAATTCAGAGTATCAACTACACATGCTAATAGGAAATAAAGCCTGGAATATGGTGAATATCTTCCCAAGTCATCCCTGAGGAAATATAAAGACATTGTGCATGCTCAAGCATCTGTATACTGGGGGCTTCATTGTGTGCTCAAGTCTCCTCTCCTACCCAATCATAAATCAGGAGCAACTGCAAAAAAATCAATGGAGTAAGACTAAGGCAAATGAGACTTGGGTCCAATGTGACATTTACTCAGGGGCAAATTTAGACTTTGATATAAATATAGAATAACTCTTGACTTGCAGTGGCTTTACTCTGATAAATGTGATTTGTGTTTCATTGTTAAGTGGCTTATTTTCAGCCAAGTAACAATTTCTTGTGTAGGGGTGTGAGTCTTGAACTGTAATGAGCTATGCTAGTACAACACCTAGAATGAATGCTGTTGTACAGGCATAACGGTGCTGTCTACCAGTGTGTTTTATTTCCATTTTCATTGGCATGTTTACACTCCAGGGTAGCAGCCTGGGCACCATGGCTGGCAGGAGCTACCCCAGAGCCTGTGCTGGTTGCAGTTGGGAGGTTACAAACAGCTGCTGCCTCCCTGCCCCAGCACTGGCCTGGCCCGTATGAGCACAATTCTGGATCCTGCTGCTTTCCTGGAGCCCAGGGCCGGGAGATAGCCAGGGCAGAGAGGCAGCAGCTGTTTGCAGCCTGCCAGCTGCAGCCAGCCCGGGTTCTGGGTAGCTGCTGATAGCCACGGAGCCCGGGCTGCTCCCAGCAGCCGGCTGGGAGGATGGAAGCCCTGCTGCAAGCAGCACGGGCTCCATGGGAATCAGCAGCTACCCAGAACCAGCACCGGCTGCAACTGGGAAGCTGCAAACAGCTGCTGCCACCCCAACCTTGGCCCCGGCCTCGGTCCCAGCCCCAGCTGCCTCCCAGCCCCAGCCC
>NW_017728950.1:30672639-30731897 GCF_001723895.1 Crocodylus porosus
CTCCGAGCTCCACACTGCCCCGGCCACAGTTCCCCTGCAGAGGGAGCTCCCGGCCTCGGTCCCAGCCCCAGCTGCCTCCCAGCCCCAGCCCCAGCCCCAGCCCCAGACTCTGGGGAGGCAGCAAATACCGGCGATGCTCTCCACTGTGCTGCCCTCGCTGCCGCTTCTGCAGAGCAGCGTTGGAACCTGGCATGGCAGGGCACAGCAGGGGGTGAAGAAAGCTGCCTGCCACTCTGAGCTCCATGCTGCCCTGGCAACTCTTCCCCTGCAGGTGGGGGCAGCAGTGAGGGGCACAACCCTGTCTGCTGCCCACTCTGCTCCTATGCACACAGGGGAAGTGTGACCCAGGCAGCATGGAGCTTGCAGCAGCAGGCAGCTTCCCTGTGTGGCCCTTCTGTGTGCTGCCACTCTGGGTCACACTGTCCCAGGGACAGAAGTAATGGAGGATACTTACCGGCAGCATGAGACACAGCACAAAAGGGGTGGAATGAAGAGCCTGCGTGGCTCGTCAGCCACCTCTTTATTCAATTACGGCCGGCCAATGATGTCAGCTTCAGACGCTGGCTGGTGAAAATAAAAATGGTGGTCGATGCCACCAAGGAGACGGGCAGCACAGGAGAGGAGCTGGAGCTGCCGCAGGGAGCAGAAGGGATCCTCCCCGCGAGACCCTTGGAGCCTGGCAAGCAGGGGCGGATGCTGGCAGTGCAAGGCAGAGCACCCTGACTGGAGCCCGCACGGGACGGCGAAGCAGCGACAAGCACACCCACCAGAAGCAGAGCTAGAGCTGCACCCGGAGGCAGAACTGACCCCAGATGGGAGTGTTGGGACAACAGGGACGAGGAGGAAGCCACGCCAGGGGGAGAAGACCCCGGG
Organism: Crocodylus porosus; assembly: GCF_001723895.1. Lineage (NCBI taxonomy): Eukaryota > Metazoa > Chordata > Crocodylia > Crocodylidae > Crocodylus > Crocodylus porosus. Next base: position 30,673,513 of record NW_017728950.1, read on the forward strand.
AGAGCCCTGAGGGGTTTACAGTCAGGGCAGGTATCACCGCCAGTCCCAGCCGGGTTGATGGGCAGATGGAAGTGAATATTGGAGGCGACGGGTCAGGAGTGAAGCAACCCCCCCAGCTAGAGTCTGTGGAAGGATAGTAAGGGAGCAGAGGGCTGCCACATCAGGAAGTTGCTTATTATTCTGTGTTTTGTTACTACGTTTATTTAGTTACCCCATGCAAAGGGGCACAGGGGAAGAGTGCGGGTACCAAGGAATGGGACTGAGGAGAAGCCTCAGAAGGTTTACCTTTTTTGTGTTTCCCCAAAAGAAGGGGTGGAGGCAAGGAGGGCTGAGGGGTAGGCCCACATGGGCGAACATGGCTATAGGTGGCATGCACCTAGACGCCAAATCGGAAGGCATTATCCCAACGCAGGGGACTAGGCCAACAGATGGACGATGCACCAAAGGAAGCGTGAGGCCGGGATGTAGGGGTGGTGGAGCACCATGAATGACTGCCGGGCGAACCACAGGCCACTGAGTACAGTGAATGACCAATCCTGCCTACTGAAGAACAAGTCGTGGTAGGTAAGAACGGGGGAGGCGACTTGAGGGGGAGACATCTACTTGGTCTGTGACACGAGTCCGTAAGGCACTTGACGTCCACCACCAGAGTGAAGGCTGCTTGAGAGCGCCTATTCGAGGCCTGGCAGCCACACACACACACACACTGTGCTCCTGGTCCTGCTGCCCTCCCCTGAGCCCTGCGGAGCACAGCGTGTGTGACCCAGAGCCTCAGCACAGAGAGGGGCTGCACAGGGAAGCTGCCTGCTGCTGCAAGCTCCATGCTGCTCAGGTCACAGGAGAGGTGTGGGCAGCACGCAGGGCTATGCCCCCTCACTGATGCCCCTGCCTTCAGAGGAAGTGTGGCCAGGGCAGTGGGAAGCTTGGAGCAGCAGGCAGCTTTCTACGCCCCTGCTATGTCCTGCTGCACTGGTTTCCAACGCTGCTCTGCGGAAGCGGCCACAAGGGCAGCACAGCAGGGAGCATCACTGGTAACTGTTGCCTCCCCGGGGCTGGGTTTGGGTCTGGGTCTGGGAGGCAGCTTGGGCCTGGGCTGGGGCGGGGAGGCAACAGCTGTTTGCAGCCTCCCAGCTGCAGCTGGCCCAGGTTCTGGGTAGCTGCTGATAGCCATGGAGCCTGGGCTGGGGGCAGGGACATGAGCAGGGCTGGGGGGCAGGGGCTTTGGGTGGGGGACAAGGGGCACAAGCAAGGCTGGGGGGCTGTTGTGGGAGGACCTGCACAAAACAAAAATACACAAGATCAAAGGGAGTATCAAGTTTTATTTCTTGTCACCAGGTTTACAATTTTTAGACAATCTGGTATTTACTGTAAAAAAGGGCAACATTTATGATTATTAACTATACTAATATGCAGTGCATCCTGCCATGTATCCCCTGCCCTCATTTTGTTTTTCTGGCATGCCAGCACTCCAGCACCTTCCAAGGCAGGCATTGTGGTGTTTCTTGGCACCCCAGTCAAAAAACATTGCCCATCTCTGGTGTAAGCCCTGAAACTGGACTTCTATCACTTGATGTGGTAGCAAAAATTGTTCTGTGGTTAGTAAAATCCATTTTGCAACTTTCTTAGTGACAAATTCTTGTAACTAAGCAGGTATCAATATATTGGGGCACTGGAGTTTGAACTAATAACTGTTTCAGTTACATTTTCCACCATCTCCAGTCAAAGCCAGTAGATGGCCACTTCACTGCACTATTCCAGTGAAAATCCCAGCAGTATTGGTCTAATAGAAAAATGACTTTAAAAATACAAATTTAAAAAAGGATCAAAGATTTGAAGATTTAATTTCATCACTGAAATTCACTTTCACATGAAGGGCTTTCCCATGGGAACTGGGTGCAACTGCAAAAAAAACCTGAAAGAATGATGGGACTTAATATCAAAGGATGAATTTTCATCTGTTATGGCTCCTAGTAATTACTACCTCACTGCTTCAGTGTCTTACTCTTTTTTAAAATAAGAAATTGAAGTTAGCAACTTTTTTTCTCTATCCCTTTTCATTACGTTTATAAAAACTGCTAAGGGCCAAAATTTGATATCTTTGCTTCCTCAACAATGCCATCACTTTTATTGTGACAAGTTGTAAAGTAAAGCTATTCAACTCTGTCTAAATTAAAATTTGCAGCATGTTCAGACCACAAGGCAAAATTTTGAGGCTTTACACTGGATTTTATTTATCCAAGGAAAATCCCAAACTGATGCTAATCAGCAGGAATAAGGATACCGCAATTAAGACCAGAGAGATTCAGACCAAGACTTTTAGAAGTAATCTGGGGAGTAATTTGGATGCCCCAGTGTTTAGGAATTGCATATGAAATCCTTCAAAGGGGTTTTCAAAAACAGCAAAGCACTTACATTCTGAAAATCAGGCCTCTTTGAATGAACACTAAAAATTATCAATCACTTAAACTCTTGGCCTATGAGACTTGCCCAAGGTGACACAGTGGCAGAACTGGAATCTGAAACGGCTCTTAAATGTGTTATTTTTGTAAAGCTTTGCTGCTCGTGCCTAAAATATCTTTTGTCTATTGACTTTGAATTGCTGAGTCAGCAGCTGGGTTCATTATATAATTCCAGACAGCAAAGCCCTCATGAATATATTTATAATGCACTGAAGCACTGACGAAGATATGTGAAGATTTATTTCTGTAAATAAGCAAGAAGAAAGCATCCTGAGGAACACAACACTGTCAGGGCAGATTAGAGGTTAAATCTACAAATCCAGGGCCTAGGTTTTGACCCAGAAAGGACTCAAAACCTTATACTCCCTCTCCCACCCTAAACTGGAGGAGGCAGGAAGGAATGGACAGGAAAGATACCACCAACAGCCAATCACTGGTCTGATATCTAGCTGGCCCTGCCACTGCTCACTTGCAGCCTACTGATTACCTGATTACCATAGCCTTCGTATCTCACTGGTCTATTCCTCATGTCCATCCAATGGGAGGGATGTAGAACAATACCAGTTACAGGACAATTCTTTCCCTGGCTTGGACAAGGGAGGCAGAATTCTTTCTGGACTCAACTATTCTGGGGCGAAGTATGAGTATTTGGAGGGTAAAAAGTGGCACACAGGGGAGGCCTGGTGTGTGCCTTGTGCATGTGGGTGTGAGGAAGAAAAACAGCACAGGAGCAATGACTTACCATCGTATCCTGGATTGGATGCGGAGGAGACCAGAGGATGTAGGCCAAAAAGAAGTGAAGTGCATGTATGTCTGTAAGGAGCACACTGCATGAGATATAAGAAGGTGTGTTATGAGGCAGAGGGTTCACAGTGTTTGCATATGGAAGAAAGGGATATAAGGGACTGTAATTCCCTGAGTCTCTGGTTTGGGTGTTTATGCTATTTCTGCCTGGGTCTTGTTCAGGTGTGAAAATCAGTGTGAGATTTGCCTGGGTGAGAGCTGCAGGGTCAAACCCAAAGGATCTGCAGCAGGAGAGAACTTCTTGGGTGCAGAGGTATCTGTGCCCTGCACTGTGTTTGGATTTAAATGCTTTCTCAGAACTTAAGGTACAGATCTTGTAGTACAAGTCCAGAATCCCATTGGCATTCATTAAAGAACCGCAGACCAAAGGAAGATTTGCTAACTTATATTAGCAGAAGATCTGGGCTCTCTTCCCAAAGACACCATTCCATTTATCATGTTGCTGGGAACAGCATCCAAAAACAAGTGCACATTAAAACAATCTATGACTCTGAACAAATATTTGCCAGTATTTTTAAATCCAGAATCTCATTACTAAAAATTATTACATTCTGGTAAAGCTGTTATTAGAATTAAGGTTTATATGCTTGCTTTCAATTTTATACCAAAAAGTACTCAATATTTCATTGTACTTCCTGATTTTCCTGCTCTTATCTTCAGTGCATGAGTGACAAGGCTCAAACACTTTACATTTTTATCTTTTCCTCATTTCCCGTTGAATCTCCCCTCTGCTGCATTTTTTAATACTGTTTATCAAGATAAAGAATTCTTGGTAAGGAATAATTCCTTTTCCACCTGTCATCTTGCTAGGGTTTATTCATAAATCCCACAGTTAGGTATCCAGGAAGATTAATCCATGAATATGTAGTCTTTCATTCAATCTTTTTAGCAGTAACTTATTTGTTAAGAGAAAAGAACAATTTGTAGATTAAATTTCAGAGGCTCCTATTTTAAACAAAATGTAGGCACAACATTCTTACTAGCCCAGAAGAAAAAGGAGGCTGGAATTAAAACTGAGTTGAATCTGGCTTTTATAGTACTTGAATGATGCAGCATGAAAAGTGATTTTTTTAATTTTTAAAAAAAATTTCTATGAGAAAAAATAAAGTACTTCATTATATCATTTGTCAGACCCTTTATGTCCATGTTTCAACAGTCCATCACTAGCCAGTGATGCCTTTAAGCTTTCCCTAACTAAGCTTCTGTTAAGCTCGGGGACATTGATAGAATCAGTCATGTACCTCAGTGCCAGGCCCATTTAAAGATGAGACTGCCAGTATAATTGCTTGGGTCATTTAGTTTCAAATATTTGGTAAAAGACAGTGGGTATGTCTACATGTGCGTTTGACTGTGGGTATGTCTACATATGTGTTTGACTTGCAAGTAAACTACTCATGTGTAAATGCTCCTGGGCAGGCATCTACACGTGCAGGGACATGAGAGCAGATTTGCTGCTCTGAGCAGCAAACTGCTGCTGCCTCCTGCAGCCACCACCAGGGGGAACTAGAGGCTCCAGGTGCAGTTGCATGCAGTTGGAGGTCATCTTTAAAAGGCAGCCCTGCTCCCTGGCCAGCTGTGTTTCTGGCCAGGAGTGGCAGTACAGCGCAGTTCTTGCACACGTGGCACTTCTTGCGCCACAGCTTCTGCCTTCCCACGCCATGGTTGGTCCAGCCACTGCCCCTGGTAGTGGCATCCAATGCACTGGACTCCTGCTGACTGCTGCACTGGCCTTACTGGCCTGCCACTGTGGCTGCCAGCTGGCCCACAGCTGTCTGGGCCCTGCTGACTCCCCCATGTGCAGCGACTGCTTGCCCAGTCCTACTGTGCCATCCCAGGGTCACTGCCATGGTGCAGCTGCTGCCTGGACTGCATCCTGCTGGCTGGACCCCAGCAGGGACGCTGATGATGGGCTCTAGGACACCACTGCCGGGGCCACCCTTGCCCTCCTGGGCCTGCAGCATCGTTGCATCTGGACCCACTGGGCCAGCCAGAACTGGTAGCTGCACATCATCCAGCACATCTGGGATGATGAGCAGTGACTGGAGGCATTGTGCATGACCTGGGACACCTTCCTGGACCTCCTGGATCAGCTCCACCTGCCCTTGGAGTGGCAGGACACCAACATGCAGCCACCCCTCCACATGGACACTCACCTGGACATCACCCTGCAGAAGCTGGCCATGCCCACTGCCTCCGCCTCGTGGGCCACTTCTGCAGTGTGGGCAAGGCGACTGCTGGGAAGGCTGTCCTGGAGGTTTGTGGTGCCCTCCAGGACGTGCTGGGGCACGCAGTGCTCCACATACACGATCCCCTAGAGGTGGTGCCAGGGTTCCCCCAGTGCATCGGGTCCCTGGACAGGACCCATATCCCTGTCACCTGTCTGCCCAACGGTGACCACCTCTACTACAGCTCGAGGAGCTTTCACACCATTGTGTTCCAGGCTGTTGCTGATCACTACAGCACCTTCATGCACGTGAATGCTGGATTGGTGGGCAGTGCTCATGATTCCCACATGTCCTACAACTCTGCCATGCCAGCCCTGATGCAGAGCGGGCATTTTGTGCCAGGGATGCCAGACCTGAAGCTGGGCGCCATGGTGGTCCTGCCCATTGTTGGGGACCCCACCTACCTGCTCCTGCCCTGTTTCATGTTGTCCTGTGCTGGCCAGCTGGACCCCACCAGACCCACTTGAACTGGTGTGAGGGTTGGACACATGCTGGTGTAGTGTGCTTTCGGCTGCCTCGAGATGTTGGTGCACCCACACTGCCTGCCTTGAGTTTGCCAAGGACAGCATCCCGTAAGTCATCATCGCAGCCCACATGCTACATAACATATGTAAAGCCTGGGGGAAACTTTTCTGCAAAGCCTGACTGGAGGAGGCACAGAGGTCAGAGGATGCTTAGAAGCATCAGCACCAGCTGTGGCAGCAGCGACAGTGGTGGGTCCTCCCTGCCAAGGTCCCAGGTGAGCCACACACCCGCCACCAGGAGCCCAAACCCTAGGTGCGAGAGGTTCTGGCTAACTACCTTCTCTTGCACTCCATGCTGTAGCCTGCCCGGACAGCTACCCACGGACCACTGCCCAACTCCAGCACCACACTCACTGTGGACAGTTCTCAGAAAAAACACTTTATTGCCCTCACCACAAACAGACTCCCTCTTCTCCCTAACAACAGAGCTCCTCTACCACCACCCACGCAAACAACCAACAATAAAACACCCTCTTCCCTGTGCAAACCATTTACAATGTAGTTTAAATGTGTGCCCTCCTGGGGTGGGTGGTATGGGGTAGGGGTGCATAGGTGACGGAGCCTGGGGACAGGCGGCCAGTACCCTAGCCTCTGGCTGTGACTCTGCATATGTGTATTCCATGGTGAGTCCAGCAGGCAGGGGACTCATCCAGGGGTAACAATAGTTGCCGGTTCCCTGGTGTGGGCAGCTCCCCCTTTAGCAGCCAGTGTCCACAGCCAGCAGGGCCAGTGCACAGTCCTGGCCCCACTGCAGGCAGCTCTGGCCCTGTGCCTGCATGAAGTCAGGGTGAGAGGCAGCACTGGGCCCAGGCAGTGGGTGCTGTGTGGCAGGGGATGTGGGGCAGGGGCTCCTGGCTGGTGGAGGAAGCCTTGGACCTCCACCCAGGCCCATGAGGGGGCCTGGTGCTGGGCAGCAAGTGGCTGCCAGGGGACAGGTGAGGCTAGGGTCAGGGTCAGGGCAGCAGGCAGCACAAAGGCAACCACCAGGGCCATGACAGTGTCCAGCACCCTGTGATTCTTTGTGGCCTGCACTGTCCTGGTGATGACTGTGTCCTGCTCCTACAGGGCCTCTACACACACTCCAGAGCCAGAAGCTGTGCCCAGAATTCCCAGTCCGGGTGGTCCCATGCATCCCCATGGGTGACATCCTCCATCTTCCACCTGTCCTGCTGGTCAATGTCCTCCACCTTCTATGTCCATGCATCCACCTACCAGTCCTCCACAGCCATCACCAGCTGGTCCAGGAGGAGGGTCCAATCCTGGATACTCCTCCTGCAGAGCTGATGCATCCCCAGGGCCCCAGCTGTAGGTGGCAGTGACCCTGAGGCTGCATCCCTGCTGCCAACCATGGTCTCTCCTCTGCATGCAGCTGCAGGGCCTTCAGAACCACAAGAAAGAAGCTTTTTGTGAGAGCTTCTCAGACAAGATGCTCTGTACCAGAGGCCTTGCAGTGGTTGGCCTCAAATCAGGTGTTGGGCATAGATGGCTGCCCAGGGACCATGGTTAAGTCAGCCAGGCAGGCCTGGGCCTAGGCTGCTGCCAGCCAAACACCCCTGCTTAACTGAAGCTGGGTCCAGATGCTGGCAGACCTGGCAGGAGCCTGTAGCAGCCTGCAGCAGCCTGCAGGGCTGGATGGCACGGGCCTGGCAGCTGCATGGGACTGCAGTGCTGGGCAGTGGCACCAGGGTGCAAGTAGGCTGGCACAGGTAGCTTAGGACTTGTGCAGGGGCAGCAGAGGCCGAGTTCCCCCATGCTCCCTGCTTCTGTGCCCCAGGGCTCAAAACACCAGTAGGCTTTTAAAGGGCTCGGGACTGCCCTGAGGCTGAGCTCAGGCTGGATCCCTACTGGCAGGGCTGACCCGGAGCACATGAGTTACTGTGCTGTAAGTACCTGTTGATACAAACTTTGCTTGAGTTGCTTGCTTCCCTAGACATTCCTGGTAAGGTTTGCTGTCTCTCAGAAGATGGATGGTAGTTCAATATGGAAAAGGCATCAAGTTATCAAGAACCTGGTCTTTTCAGGAGTATTTAGCCAAACAGGCCTAGCAGACAAAGCAGCAATGAAACAGTTTTATGCCTGCAGCACACATTTTAGTCTCCAGTGGATTGAACCACTTTAGCTTAACAAAGGCCTTTGGGATTGAGATAGGCCATCTGGATGAGGGGTGTTGGCTTGTGGTCAGCAGGAAGGTCAGACAGATGATTTAATTGTCACTCCTAGCCTTAAACTCTCTCAAACACAAACAACAATGTTTGTTTGGCATTGCTTATTTTAAAGGGGTTGCTGTGGTACACAGATTGCAGAAACCTTCTGCATGGGCCTTCTGTTGCCGGAGCTACTGCCACCGTTACAGCTCAGTTCTAAGCAATCCTGTCATGGGCATTAAAGTTCTGTGTTCCTGTATTGTGTACGAGCCATGCGATGGAAACTGATTTGCATGTTTCTGTAAGTTAACTGATAGAGATCTGAGCTGGATCCCTAAATGGCATACATTTTCCATGATAACAAAATCAAATGATACTTTTATCCAGGTCCCCTCACCTTAAAGCACACCAAAGCACTCTGCAAATGTCATATTTACTCAGATACCACATGCACCTTTCCCCCAAATATTGGTGTTCCAGAACTGGGGTGCACGTCTTCAGTGGCAAACCTGATTTTTCTGCCCAAAAAAGAAGTATGGAAATGTTGTAATATGGCTACTGCTTCTTTTCTTTCTGCTTCCTCCAGCAGCTGCATGGAGGGAGGTGTGGAGTCTATTAGGGGCCAATCCAGGCAGGGTGCAGTTGTATCGCTGCAGCCCATTTTGATTCCTACTTTACCCAAAGTTTAAAATGAACTGCCCAGGAGCAGCAGTGGGATTTCTATTTAGGCAGTGTTGTGGAATGAACTTCATGGTGTTACGAATTGTGCTCTTTAAAGCCACGTGCAGTTTGTTCTCGGCTGGGGCAATGATCACGCAGAGCAAGTATCCAAAGTCAGATACAGAATCTTTATTTACTGCAGCGAGGTGCCTGTGAGAAGGGACCCCAGCTACCAGTTAAAATACTATTTTATACCTTGTTAGTACATCAGCATTAGTTTGTGATTAGCTCGTGCTTGTAAGAATACCCAATCATCTACTAAATTACTATTCTATCCAATCAAGTGACATTGTGCGCGTGAACACCAAAGTTTAACTCTCGCGACTGCATGTTTTATATATTCTTGCCAAGTAGTCTGCTTGAAAGAAAACAATTTTTGTACTGCTTTCAAGGTTTCTCTGTTGACGAGGCTTCTCTGTTGATTGGATTCAGCTAGTTTCATATCTTATCAGTAACCCTTTACACAGCACTTCTCTTCTCACCCATCTAGTATGTGCTGTGTCTGCTTCTATATATTGAGATTACAGGTAAAAGAAATAGCCTTACTTCTATATTGCAAAATCCACACACAACAATGGCTCATACTTGATTTCTGCTAATTGCTCTTCAGTCCACAAGTGGTAATGTTCTTTAATGACCTATGCTTTATTTGGCAATTTTGCTGTCTCCTAGCCTGTCTCCTATTTCAGAGCCCTGCAGACCATTTTTAGCTCTTTTCATGGCGCTAAAAATGGAATTCAGTCTTCAGCAGCAACTACAGTTTCAGCTTTTGGCAGAGAAGCCAAGAGCTGCTGACAATTCAGTTGTGAACAGGTGAAAAGTAGCCTTTACTTGAATAGGAAAGGGAGGGTGAGTAACCTGAAGTTCTGGCTCTGGCCTTATTATATATGACCATAACTCTGGAAAAATCTTTTCTTCATTCTGTCCTCCCCAAAGCAAGATGCATGTCTTCCTTGGGGGTGTGGCAGCTGACCCAGGGAGCCAGCAGGTGAAGCCAGCATTGCCAAATATATGGTAATTACTGTGTTTGTAGGATAGCATCAACCTATGTGTAATATACAATAGATATACCAAAAATGTTCAAAATGTATGATAATTTTTTATGCAATTAATTGATACAGCATATACAAAACCCACGTCACTCTCAGGGAGTCTTAACCAAATTTTGGCTTCACTATTAGTGCTTTCATTTGACTGCTTGGCTCAGAATAAAGCAATGCTTCAACTTTGAGACCCAGTTGTCACTCACTCACTGGCGAGTTACAGTGAGCAATATAAAGTAAGTGCATAACAATCACATAACTAAATCTCATTGTGTAATAATGCTAAGAGCTTTATTTTAAATGCTATGGACAATCTTAAATCAATAGAAAGTTAAAGGGGTTTTGTGCTTGCTTCTTTTGTAAATTCCAGGCATGTACCTAATACAGTAAATTGTAAAATGAAGGATAGAAGATTTACAATACACAGACCTGCAAAACAAAGAGAAAAGAATAATCATAGTAATAAACTCAGTTTAACCAGTTGGAGAAAGAGTTAAACAAAAGGTCATAGCAGGCAATGTCAAGCAGAATGGTGCAGGATCTGATGATACTAGTAAAAGGCAACATGGTGCTACTTAAAAAAGAATATGACCTATCTGCTTACTTATTTGCATGCTTTTTCCAGTGTATGATACTTTTTCAGAAAATTATGATAATTTGAGCTTCCAATATGATGTTTTCATATTTAAGACCTGGCAGCACTGAGTGAGGTTAAGTCTGATAGAGGGAGTTACCTGACTCAGGAGGAGGGCTGGGCTTGGAGCAAGTATAAGCCCAGGTCCTGAGAGAAGCCAGCAGTAAGATCTGGAGCCTGCTGAGAGAACATCATCTCCGTAAGAGGACTGCAGTTCTAGAGCACCGGTACAGAGAGGACAGCTGAAGCAGTCTGGAGGTTTGGGTAGGAACTAAGGAGCTGGAGGAGGTTCCTAGGGACCCAGGCTAGGTTTTGGGTGAGCCCAGAGAGAGGGGCTCAGAGTCGAAGACCTATTGTGAGGCCTGGGGGTGGGGAGCAGATTGAGGGGCTCAGCACAAAAGACCTGTTAACGGGGCCAAGGCCAGAGAGGGTTCAAAGTTTAGAGGGAGATTGCTGGAGCCAGGGAGGGGCCCAGAGTTCTCCAGTGGCCCAAAGCAGGGCTAGGGCCTAGGAAAGGCCATGGTCAGAGAGGAGGGGGAAGCAGGGGCCTACAATCCAGAATGAGGACGGCCAAGCCAAGGCTATCTGAAGTGTAGTGGGGGGTCCAGGAGAGGTGGCAAAGGGAGTGACTCAGAGAATCTCATTGGCCTGCTAGTGGAGCCATGGCCCAGAAAGGGGCTTGCTGGGGCTGGAGAGAGCCCACAGTTCTCAACTGGCCTCAGGCAGGGCCAGAGCCTATGAGAGGATAAGGAAACTGGTGTAGCCACAGCCAGAGAGGAAGGGGCTGGAGAAGCTGAGGTCCAGAATGAGGATGGCTGGGACAGAACCATTGGATGAGGAGGAGGGTCTGAGACAGCACTGAGACCAGGGGCCCAGAGGTAGGAGAGGAGGAAAGAGAGAGCTGAGCCCAGAAGAGGGGTGCCTGAGAGCTGCTGAGATCAGGGCTAAGAAAGAGAGAGAGCTGAGGCCAAGGGAGCCCAGAGGGTAACATCAGTATGGGGCTGAGGAGCTTATAGCTTGGGCTGTTGTCCAGGCATGGCTCTGGGGACAGAGGCCAGGGCCTAAGCTGGTCCTGGGTCTGACCAAAAACTGCACCCTGCTGGGGCTTGGGGTCATGGTGGTGGGACTGCTCAAGGTGGAGCAACCCCTAGAAAGTGCCACCAGGGCCAGATCCCTGGGGAGGGTGAGTCTGGAGTACCCTAAAACCCTACCCCCTGCTGCTTTGCAGGTTACCCCTTGGTGGGATAAGGCTGGGGGAGCACACCACAAAATAAAAATAAAGGCAGGACCAGATGGTCGGGTGGCCCAGGGAGAGGCTGAGAGTGAAAGTTGGGAAAGGGACAATTTTGGCCAGGGGCATCTGCTCTTGGCAAATGACCCTTCGCCTCTAAGCTGTAGTGTGATCTTTACAGTCAGCTACCTGCAGACTAGGTGTCTACGTTGAAGTAAGTTCTCATTTGAACAACCACCGCATTGTGGATGTCATGAAACTGTTTGTCTTCCTTGGAAGAGTGCAGGGCCAGAGTGGACCTGGTAGAATATAATGCTGGGTCTCAAGGGTATTTGGATATTTCAAATCTTTTAGAGTATTGCCTGTTTCATGTCTTAGTTGTTATAAAACAAATGCTGTCAGCTTACAAACAATGATATATGGTAGTGATGGGTGTGATGGGCTGGCTGGCAGTGACCTGGCCCAGGGGTTTTGAAAGGGCAAAAGATGATTGGAGGACTTGGGATTCCCTTTCCGCACCAATCAGACCCCAGAGACTCACCCCCCGTGTCCCCTGATTCGCCCCTTGGGTCACCTGGAGGGGGATAAAAGGGGCAGCATGGGCTGACTCAGGAGAGACCAGTGAGGGACAACAAGGAAGGAGCTTCACAGAGCTGAGCCGGTGGGGCAGGAGCAGTGCCCCAGAAGAGCCTGAAAGAGCAGGACCTGCAAGGAGCAGTGGGACCCTCAGCAGCGCGGCGTGCGGCCGGCAGGAGAGGCTCCCCACTGGGCTCCAGGATCCCCCGGGAGAGGCTGCAGCCAGCAGGAGAGGCTCCCCTGCTCCAGCAAGGATCTGAGCAGCGACCTGAGGGGTTCCCAGCTCTGCTTCCAGCTCCTCCGATCAGAGGCCAGGCAGCTCAATGTGAGGACGGGGCTCCGGGAAGGTCAAGACCCCTAGCAGGCTGAAGCAGTGTCACCAGTGGTGGCTGTGGCAGCGTTCCTGCCTACCACATGGGAGATCTGGCTTTACGTCCCACTTGGCGTGAGTGAGGAAGCCGTCTTGCAGTGGAAAGGGCCCCTGTGTTTTCTCCCCCTCCAGGTACCAAGGCCCTATATTTCCTTGTCATTTGACATTTTGCATTTTGTGCCTTTTTTATATTTCACCAACCCATATTGTTTGTTCTGCTGTTTGTGTTTTATATTTTGTTAACCCTGTTTTTTTGTTAATGATTGTAAGTGTCTAACCTCTGTTGAATCCTGCCCCCTTGGGGCATTGCGGTGTCCACTATATCCTCTGATTTATGCCTGTTATGTTCCCAGTATTAAAGGTATATGGTTAAGTCCCCATTGGTGGTCCGGCTGTCCTTTATAGGGGGAGGAGAGTCCCTACACCTTCCACAGTGCTTGTATACCTGCTTTGATCTCTTCAATTGGAGAAGGGGTACCTCTTGGAGTACCGCCTGGGTTACATGGGTTAATCCTTCTCAGGAGGACATGACTTCAACCTTCATTTCAAACAAGCATTATCTCAATTAAGAAGACTATTTTTCACCCTGTGTATTTGATAATCTTATCTGAAATAAAGGTGTCCATATACATAGATGAAATGTGGACTTTGATATACGCCTAATTCTCTCTTCCATCAGAGTTGCATGAAAGACTGATACTTGAGATCAGCCAGTGGATGACCACAGAGGTGTAACTGGCCTGTGCCTTGGACAGTGTCCCTCCCCTCCCCCTTGCACTTTCCGTGCACATCCTCTGGTTCTGGCTGTGGCTCCAGAGGCTCTGGTAGCAGGAAGGGGAAAAGCAACAGTGATAAGAATGGAGTAGCAGCTGGAGGTTCACTGCTGCTACAGGAAGATGTCACCTCCATTTTTGTTCCTGCAGATGTCTATCCAGTGGCCAAAAAACCCAATGGCTTTTCGCCCCACAAAAATGAAGTGATATCTCTCCCACTCTCCTCCCCCACAACAGAAATGACATTTGCCAGAATTCCCTTTGCTGACACATGTTCCTGCTCTGCTATTACTGTGCCTTCCCTTTACTGGAGTTGGAGGTGAGGAATAGGCACCTCCAACTCCATTCTGGTACCTGCCACCCTCTTTTGACAGTGCCCAGTGGAACTGGGTGAACTGGGTGAACAAGTAGTAAAAGAAGTGTGTCCAGATGAAGTGTGTGCCATTTGGATGAAGGGGGAACAAAGTTTTTGGTGAATATTCCAAATGGAGGCCACTTGTGATGGGTACTAGACTGACAAGGGGGTATGAGCAGAAGGACAATAATTCTGGACTATCTGAAATAGTATATAAGATGGGCTATCTCCAGTTTTTTATATGAGGTATCATTAACTGTAACGTTTCTGAGAAGCCCAAAATGTCCCTGTTTGTCTTGTAGCAATCAAAATATTTGCCTTTTTTGTAACAAGGGTATATTTTTTTTGAGACAAAGTGGCACTCTTCATGGCACTCTTCATTTGCCGTGAAGAAAAGGTCCAGTGGGATAAGCATTCAGTGCAGTGAACAGTGCTTGGGAAAAAAGCTGTTGGAGCTGTACTTTTCTGAAATTGAACGTTATTGACACCATCTAATTGTTTTCTGAATAACTCATTCAGAACATGAGGGAAAAAATATCTGTTCTGGGAAATGTGCATGTGTTGCTGTCTAGTTAAAAGCTGGAAGGGCTGAGAAAAGTGTATAATAATAAAATAAACACAAAGGTACACTTTTTATTTAATGAGTCAGGTTTATAATGTTAGCCCCTAGAGAGCAACCAAGAATGAGGCTCTGTTGTGCTTAGCACCTTACAAGCAGAGTAAATAGTTACTGTAACAAATACTTTACAAATACAAAATTGCTACATTTCATTTTAAAAATATGATTACCTTCTAATTCAAATTTAATACAAAACCCCCAAACCCTGAATTTTCAAGATTAAAAATTGAACAAAGTATCTGTACCAGAATGTATTCATGTAGGAGGTGAGGAAACCAGCAAGAAAAACTAGAAGTTCGTATTGAGTGCAAAAGCCAATGTTCTGGGTAGGAGGTCTGAAACTTGGCTGATTGATTTTTTTTATCTATAGCGTGTTCCTGTAGATAGGTAAGCAAAATCAAAAGAGTCAGTGGGCAACTTTAGATTAGAATGAATGAATAATTTTGTCTATAAGGTCATTTTGTGGAAGGAAGGACAGTAATCTATCAAGACCTGTAAAAGCACTCAGTTACCACAATGGTCCCTAAACAAAATGGTCAGATTCTCAAATGGATGTCTCTGGATGCTGAATGCCCTGGAAAAGTTTAACTAGGAATCATTAGTCCATGAACTCTGTACAGTCCTGCCTGAATGAGTTATATGACAATGGGGTTTTGTAGTGAGAGAAGCAATTCAAAACTTTCCTGAATGCTCCAACGTGTGACACCTGCTAAACTAATTAGCGATGCTTTCAGATTCCAATGTACTGTGTGGTATTAAATGCAAATTGAAAAAATAAATAACAGAACTAGAGCAGCACTTACATTTCTTCCAAGCCTGTATTGCTAAAATGCAGTTTAGTGAAGATGGGAGAGTGCCATATCCATAGCCCACCGTTATTTTTTTCTATTAAAGTGTAAAAACGTGACTTGTTACACTTCCATTTTTATTATCTCTTTCTGCATCTAAGAGGATATTATCTGAACAGTGGAGCCCTCTGTACTCTGATCATAATGAATTAATATAGGAAATGATGGAGCTTTTCATGAACAAAACAAAAGAAAGCACTCAGTGATAGTTTCTTCCCGAAAGAGTCATCAGGCTTTCTGTTAAATTAATCACATCCAAAGAAAGACTTTGGGGGAGTGCTTTTATGTGTCTATATATAATTACTCAAAAATTTACTATTCAAACTGCTAATTTTATACGTCTTATATAAATAATTATTCCCATCAGTTCTCATCTCTGGAGTGATTTATGAGAAATTAACTAAAAGATTTATATATGGCTGCCCCTTCCTGCCAAATTGTACAGGCAAAGAAAACCTGCACAAGATGTATGGTGAAGGATGAAGTCATAAATAGCTTTGTATTTGTCCAGACCAAACAGAAGAACTGTGAGACTTTCAAATCTTCCTAAGGGGTGTTCAAGAGAAGGCTGGACAAGCACCTCGTTGAGCTCATTTGAGCCCAATTACCTGCTGCCCATGGCAGTGGACCAGACTTGATCTTACAGGTCTCTTCTGGTCCTTCTTTCTATGACTCTATGATTCTAGGGAGTTCTGATGACCAGCTTCCAGTGATTTTAATGGGAATAACTTGTCTGAAGCCCTTGGAAGTCTTAGGACATACACATTTGGTTTGCCTGAGCCATAGAAAACTGGCCAAACTTTTGGAGATTACGCTATATCCAACAATCCTGAAGTATTTTTATTCTCCATTTGCCTTTTTGCAGATACTTCATGTTACTTCTCATCATTAACATATTTGAAGGAGCTGGCTGCATTGCCTTTTAAGCACTTTTCAATAATCTGTCCAAAGAAGTTAAAACCTCTTTTGGGTCATTAATTAATGCCATTTACTCTGCCCATAAGGTAAGTAATACAAATGGAAGGATGTAGGTGAATTTTGGTATAATACACATGCTTTTGGAAGAGAACATTTTAAAATGAAAAAAAAGTTTTTTATTTAATTATAGGACAACAATATTGTCATTGTGTTAGGTACAGGACTAAGTCAGTGCTGACAGACCCTACCATGTAGGGCACTGATCACATGACAGGTTCTACCTGTGCAGGGCCTTTTCTTTACATTGGTCACTTGGGTGAGGTAGTGAATTAAAATTAGACCACAATAAAGGCACTTAATATGAGTGTCCATACGTTTAAGCTGTGTCCACCTGTTACAACAAGTGCTACAAGTTACAACAAGTGCCTCTAGGCATCTTGGCATCAGCAGTGAAAGAACAGGTAAGGGACTATTTAGAAAAGCTGGACATATACTTCACAAATAAAAGTAAAGTTTGGGTCAGACAGGATGCACCGGAGGGTGCTGAGGGAGTTGGCCAATGTGTTTGCAGAGCCATTGGCCATCATCTTTGAAAACTCATGGCGATTAGGAGAGGTCCCGGATGATTGGAAAGGGGCAAATATAGTGCTCATAATTAAGAAAGGGAAAAAGATGGATCCAGGGAACTACAGCCTCACTTTAGTCCCTGGAAAAATCATGAAGCAGATCCTCAAGGAATCCATTTTGAAGCACTTGGAGGAGAAGAGGGTGAATAGGAACAGTCAGCATGGATTCCTTCATTAAGGGCAAGTCATGCCTGACCAACCTGATTGCCTTCTGTGACGAGATGACTGGCTCTGTGGACATGCAAAGACCAGTGGATGTGCTGTACCTTGATGTTAGCATGGCTTTTGATAGGTCTCCCACAACATCCTTGCAGGAAAACTAACAAAGTACAGGCTGGATGAATGGACTGTATGGTGGGTAGAAAACTGGCTGGAGCATTAGGCTCAGAGGGTAGTAATCAATGGCTCAGTGTCTAGCTGGCAGTTGATACCAAGTGGAGTATCCCAGGGGTTGGTCCTGGGGCTGGTTTTGTTCAATATCTTCATCAATGACCTGGATGATGGCATAGAGTGCACCCTCAGCAAGTTTGCAGATGACACCAAGCTGCGGGAAGTAGATATGCTGGAGGGTAGGGCTAGGATTCAGAGTGACCTAGACAAACTGGAGGATTGGACCAAAAGAAATTTCCTGAGATTCATCAAGGACAAGTGCAAATCCTGCGCTTAGGATGGAACAATCCCATGCACTGGTACAGGTTGGGACTGACTGGGTGGGCAGCAGCTCTGCAGAAAAGGACCTGGGGGGCTACAGTGGATAGTACGCTGAATATGAGCCAACAGTGTGCCCTTGTTGCCAGGAAGGCTAATGGCATACTGGGCTGCATTGGTAGAAGCATTGCCAGCAGGTCAAGGGAAGTGATTATTCAGCATGAGTGAGGCCACATCTGGAGTGATGTATTCAGTTTTGGGCCACCCACTAGAGAAAGGATGTGGACAAATTGAAATGAGTCCAGTGGAGGGCAACAAAAATGGAAGGGGGCTGGGGCACATGACTTATGACAAGAGGCTGAGAGAACTGGGCTTATTTAGTCTAGAGAAGATAAGACTTAGAGGGGATTTAATAGCAGCCTTCAACTTCCTGAAGAGTGATGGATCTAAACTATTCTCAGTGGTGACAGATGACAAAACAAGGAGCAATGGTCTCAAGTTGCAGCAAGGGAAGTTTAGGTTAGATATTAGGAAGAATTTTCTCACTAGTAGAAAACACTGGAACAGGTTACCCAGAGAGGTTATGGACTCTCCAGCCTTAGATGTTTTTGAGACCTGGCTAGAGAAAGCCTTGGTTGGGATGATCTAGTTGGGGATGGTCCTGCTTTGAGTAGGTGGTTTGACTAGATGATCTCCTGAGGTCCCTTCCAACCCTAACTTTCTATGATTCTATCTTAAAGTTGTGCCACTTGGAGTGAGGATTGTCTACCTAGCTACCTAGCTCGGGTTACCCTAGCTTCTTGCTGCTCCACTGAGATAAAATGATCTATTTGCAGTCTTTTAACATCCCAGGAGGCATCATTCCCAGCATGGCTTCACTATTCTCTACAACTCAGTGCCCCTGGACTGACAGCTGGGGACAGTGAGGCAGTAGTTGAGTTAGGTGGGGGGAGTGAAAGAGTTGGAGGGGCAGGAGTGGAGGGGGCAGGGGGAACTGGGGAGGAGAGGTAGGAGTCGGGGGGTGAAGAGGTAGGGTGCAGTGGGTGGGCAGTGAGCCTCTGGGCAGTTGTGGGAGGTGGAGCATCTTGTTTTTGGAAATAGCTGCTGCTGTGGGGGGAGGTGTCAGTGCAACTAGTAGCTAGGGGTTAACTCAGCAGCCACCAACCCTTTTACTTGCCCTCACAGCAGTTTCTCTTTTCTGAATTTACTATTGCCAATAGCAGCCAGCAAGGAAAATCAGTAGTTCTCAGGCCTGATAGGGTGAGGGTTGGGGACAGGCTTCCTACACCTAGAGGTTGTTGTGGGTCATGCCAAAATCACCGCAGCAGCAGCAGCTCTTCTCAATAGCAGCGTGCTGTTGGCAAATACTGGCACAAGGCACATGCATGATAGTGAGTGTACATGGTTCCTTTTAACCCCCACATTGATGCAATTTGTCTAGCTTCTTTGCAGGGTATAGGATTATGGGTCCAGACTTTGAATGAAACTTTCCCAAATCAGCCTAATTTTCAATGCAACGTTTGGTTACACTGTGCAAGGGGCAACAAAATCCCCAAACTGCATAATAAATTTAACTGTACTGTAGGCACGTGAAATGTATGCAGAAAAAAGAAAATTTACTTTCAACTGACTGTCTAAGAAAAAAAGTGAGGCGCTTTCCCCTCTTTGTTTCTCTGGCAGTAAACTATGCTGACTGCTGTTGGAGCCAGAGCTATATTTACAGTGCTTTTCTTTTCCATTCACATGTCATTCTGGGAAAGGCTCCTTTTATTGCCAGTCTGAGGAAATTAAAAGTTGTAAGTCCATCAGCCTAAATCACAAAATTGATTGAAAAATCAAGAGACATTTAAAAAATATATAGTTGCAGCTAGTCACCGTCCTTATCTTTTGTGGGTTGTGAGGGAACACTTTTTTGCATGGTTTTAGTTTCCCAGCCTGTACAATATGTGCCTACTTGTTTGTTAGGTTCAGAGGCAGTGGGTCTTGAAGGCTGAGAACTGAAACTTTGTCACAAACAGACTTTCAGAAATCAATTAACCCTTGCTGTTGCCCTGGATCATTGTTCTAATGCAATATCTACTCTACCTACGAGCCAATTCCTGAAAGCAAATCTCTAAATATTTTCTAGCCATCAACAAGCAAAACTTGTTTGGTGTGGCTTGTTTCACTGAATGGACAGACAAAAGAGACAGGGAGTGAGGGAACAAGGGAAAGAAGGAACAGACCTGGGTTTACCAAGGAAGTGCTTTATTACTATAATGTTTGAGGAATGTCTTTCATGAATATTTCGACTTTTCATTTTATCAGTGAAAATACTCAGGTCTTTTATGATTACAAAATGTTTGGTCAGAAGGCTTTCCAGAACCATTATCGATTGTGCTTTATGCTGTTTTTTCACTTGTGCACTGAGATGTGTTGGGGCCCAACCACTGTTCAAGGCCAAACATTTTTATAAGTTCTTTCATATATTTTAATGCCAGAGGAGATTAATCTGGCCTATTATCAGAGGCCAGGCACTTTCACCCAGGTCCACCGTGCCTGAACCAATAGCTTGTGCTTGGTGAAACTGTATCTTCCCAAAAAACATCCCGCCATGACATGAAGAGCAAGAATCTGCCACTTGTTGCAGCAGTTTGTTCTATTGATTAGTTGTTCTTGTTAAAATTTGAACCTTATTTCTTATTTGCATTTGTCTGGCTTTAAGTACTGGTTCCCATTATACCCTTCTCTGTTAAGTAAAAGGGCACTTTAGGGCTTGCTATTTTTTTCCCCCCATGATGGTACTTACACACCATAATCGGTCACCTCTCCATCTTTATTTATTTATTTGTAATAAATGGAGCTCTTTGAGTCTCTTATAGTAGAAGGCACTTTCTCAAGGCATCAAATAATGTTTGTTGCTCTCTTCTGTACTCTCCATTTTTTTCAATAACTTCTTCAAAATGAGGTAAATAGAACAGGGTATAATGTTTTAATATTTATCTCACCCATGCTGTAGACAAGGGGTATCACTCTCCCCATCCCCCGGGGCAGATCCATACTGCAGGGGTCCTTGTGGGTCACATCCAGACTGCTGCAGTGGGGTGAGCAGCAGTGGTGACTGCTATCATTGCTTACCTCCGCTGCTGACATGTCCCCAGTGGGGCTCCATGCCCCACAAGACTGTGACCAAGGAAATACAGATAAACCAGGTTCAAGCTTTTTGTTCTGTTTATTGTCCCTTTGCTGTCTTCTCTGGCAATCCCTAACAGCTGAGGATGATCTTCTTCCATGATTATCTGAAGATGGCCAGGATTGACAGACTCTGCTGCAACTCGGGCACATGTTTGCGTGTGGGGTGGGTGGCTCTGGACTCAACTCAGCCTGCGATATGCTGTTTCTGCCGCTCCCACTTTTCTGTCTCCTGTTGAGGTTATAAAGTTTCAAAGTACTGAGATCATTGCAGCAGACCCTTTCTTCATTTGAGGAGGTCCTGGACAATAATCTCCCATGAGTTGATGCCTTCATTGTCTAATCTCTAAATAAAGCAATAGAAAACTAATGGCTGTAGCTGTAAAGGAAGAAGTGCTACATTTTTCTCCTCTTACGTTCTTTATTATGTTACATACACTTGTGGTGAAATACAAAGATACACACTTTACTTGCCTCCTGATGCTATAAATTCTAGAAACTGCAGTATAAGCATTCTTCCTACTTTTCTTGATAATTGCTTTAATGGATAGTAAGAGCTAGACGAGCAGCATAGCATGTACAATTTATTGCAGTAGTTAATTGCCTGGAGTCTACAGGGTGGCCACATTGTAAAGAATTAAATGTATACGAGTGCATGCCTATACAGTTATATACTGAGATCATCTATCTGATGCGTGATCCTAATGAAAATTCTTTAAATACTTTTAATCAAAGGATTCTGAAGAGTAATCAAATCTTAATATGTTTAGCACACTTCCAGAGTAAACTTTTATGGCCAATTTAAAGTGTAGTTGGCTGTATCTCATCATTTATTTTTAAGTACTTTGAACATTTTAAGTCACAAATTCTGATATCCTTTAAAGAAAATGTGAGATTCCAATTCTAATTGCGTGTTCCAAGAACGGAAGAACCTCACCTATTACTTAATGGCACAGTATCACCATTACTTATGTCAGCCAAAAATTTATGTTTCTATAGCTCCTGCCTCATATACAACACTTATTTTTCTATGGTAACTGAGCCTATCTTATTCCATTTAAAATGATGACACCTAAGTGATCAGCAAATATCCATTTAAGTCTGCTGTAGTTCTTGACTGCAGCCTGATGTTCTTTAATTAAATTTTAAATTAAATATTATGCTTCCCCAATATTAACAGTTCCACAGCCACACAGAATTATTTAAACTAATTACTCAAAGAGGGAATTTGCAGCATAATCAATTCATGATGTAGCACAGCTTATGTGAGCCTGATCCATAGCCTACAGGTGTCAACAGCAGTTTTTCAATGGAGCTCCAGATATTAATGGTCCCTGGAGGTTGTGCATGTGGTTTGTTTGCATGACTGCTGCTCAGTATCAATCTGGTATGGCTAGCATGGCTGAAGGCAGGTCCATGCCCTGCTGAGGGAATGCTTTCTAATCTAAGCAGCTACAAGAAGTAGTGATGAGTTTCTTCCCTAGAGCCATTGACTCATTTTGCATTAGCCTGTCTTGCACAGGTAGAACTGCTCCAGGAACCTTCGGTTGTACCAGACTTTTTATTCTCTGGTGGGCTTCTGGAGTCAAAGTATTCTGACTTTCTGTGCAAGATTAGGAAGGCATACAGGTGGAAGAATTGGTATGAAGCCAGGGACACGAAGGAAGAGGCTTCATCACTGCAGGGGGAGATTCTTTTTAACAATGTTACTAGGGGTGCACCAACAGAGATTTTTTGGGCTGGTACTGACGGTCAATTTTTAATGAGGCATATCAGCTGATACTGATCTGATTCCTGATATGCAGCCAGGCAGTTGGCAAGTCTGTTGTGGGGGAAGGGACAAGGAGGAAGTGAAGGGGAGTGGCGGGGAGGGAGCGGATCGAGGCCCCTGCTGGGAGGGAGGGAGTGGGGCTGGGGAGGGGAAAAGCTGGACAGCCAGAGCAGGGGGTAGGATGGAGCCACAAGTGGCTCATCCAGGAGCTGCGGGAGGTGGCTCCCATCACTGCATGCATCTTGGGAGGCTTGTCGGGCATGTGCCCTGGATCTGCACTTGGGGTGAAGTGGGTTGCCATTGTAGGCTGGGGCGACAGGCGGTGCCGAGCTCTTCCCAGCAGGGAGACTGGGCCCAGGCTGTTCTTGGGGTGGGTGGTGGTGGCACTGGGAGGGGAGCTATGGGGAGGGGCGCTGCAGCCACCCTAATATTCACTGTAGCTCTGCTCCCAGTGCCACCACTGCCCACCCCAAGTGCAGCCCAGCCCAACCCCCCTGCTGGGAAGAGAGCAGTACAGCCTCTGGCCCCAGCCCACAGCAGCAGCCCATCTTTGCCCCATGCGCAGATCTGGGGGCACATACCCACCATGTACTTCCAGGGTGCACATAGTGGCAGGAGCCACTCCTCTCTCCCTGCACCCCCTGGATGAGCGGCTCGTAGCTCAATCCCACATCCTGCCCCGACTATGCAGTACCTGCCTCTGCCCCAACCCCAGCCCCACTGTCCCTCACCACTGGGGCCTCAGTCTGCCCCACCATTCCCCTCACAACAGACTTACTGTGGCAGGGCACTAAGGTGCCTGCTACTTGTAGAGCCAGAATAACTACTCAGGTGCCAGTTGTTAGGGTGATTGGAGGGAGCCAGTGACTCACACCTGCTAGAGGTCAGCTGACTGGAAGGGGCAGTGCCTGGCTCCCATTTAAACCCCAGGACTGAGCCCAGGTAGGCAGTTCCCTGCTGGCAGCCAAAGGGGGAAGGAGCTCTGCTGGAGTGAGTAAAAGGAAGAGGCTGAACTACTCGAACAGCCCCAGAGACTGGTGAGGGATGGAGCAACCCCGGGGGGAGGGGCTTGAATGAGATTTTAGCTGGGTGGTTTGAAGTTATGTTAGAGCCTAGGGGCTTGTGTTTGTTTGCTGTTAAACTGGAAGTTTGGGTGAGGCTATTAGGGGTTGGAGGAGGCCTCATAGGGGACCCTTGGCAGCATGGGAACCCCAGCCCCAGAGGGGGGGCAGTGAGAAGCCCCGGGGGGGGGGGCAGAGAGGGGCAATTTTAAAAGCCAGGGAGCTCTGGTGCACTTGTGGTGCAGCTTTATTGGTTTGGGGGTTTTTTTGTGTGGCCTGGGAGGCTGCAGGCTTGGGGTTGTCCCTTGGTTTTGGGCTTGTGGCCCTCCAGCTATGGGGTGGTGCCCGAGCCTCTGGACCAGGCTCCAGATTGGAGCAGGAAAAGGGGCCCCAGGCCTAAAGACAATGGAATAGGCTAGAGCCTCAGAGTCAAACACTGTTTAGTGGGTTTACATGGGGAGGCCTAGTTAGAGAAAATCAGGGGTCAGTCCCACATAGGGAAAAGGCCCCAACATACCCAGTACAATAGGCAACCTCCTGCTTGCAAGAACATCATCCTAATTTCCATCAAGATGTGGCAGGCGAGCATAGGGCGGGACTTAAGAACCCCAAAGAAGGATCCAAGGGTGCCCCACGCAAGGCATGGAGTACTAAGAAGATGGCACTGGGAAGGGTGACCTGTTACACTTACCAGCCCAGCCCAGCTGCTCACCATACTGCTGGGCTGTGCTCCTGGCTACCTGTGTGCTGTGCTGCAACTGCACCCATGCACCTGGCATTGATCAGCAACCTTATCGGCCACATCAGCCAAAAAATGCTGATTGCCAATACTGTCAATCTTCCTTATATCAGTGCCGATTCAATATGGGACTGATGTTTGGTACACATGTAGTGTTAGTCTAATGAAAAAAAACACCTCATCTAGGATAGAGATCCTGATCCTCTGGACCCACCAGAAGTCTCTTTTTAGAGTTAACTACAGTGTCAGTTTCTCATCCTCTTGCTGTATTCTTCTACCTCATTCTGCTGAAATACTAGCTAGTCCTTTTAGGGTCATTAATGGATATAAGGAAAAGGTCCCCTGAATCAAGGGAAAAGAGGTGACCTACTGGTCAACAGCATAACTAGGAGTGCTGAAGAGGGGCACCTTCCCTGGGCACCAACTTAGGAGGGGTACCAGAATTGCCCCCCACCCGAGTCTGTGCCGCAGCAGTATTCCCATGCTGGGAGCTCCAAAACAGTCCCTAGCTGCTGGTGTTGCCATTTTACGAGCAAGAGCCAAGGAAGACAGAGCAGGGCAACAGCAGCTCAACCAGGGATGATTTAGGCGTTCCCAGCATTGGTAAGACTGCTTCCCTTCCCTGCACCGTCCCCTGCTCTTGGAACCCACCCAGCAAGGTTTGCCTTGGGCGCCAACTCTGTTACTCTGCTGCTATTGGTTATTTGTCAAAAAAAACCACTTTTTTTTTATATTAGGTTCCTTCCAAGTCAAACTTTCCTGACACCTTTCAGGAAAGTAGTCTGTCAAAGTCATTGCTCCTGGCACCAGTAAATTTTATTTTGTAATCGTAGCAAACGTGATTTGGTCCTAAATTAATTGGATGCTGTCCCAGTTCCTACAGATGCTTCAATAACTCCTGTCCATTTTAAGCAGAATCTTTGATGTCAGATTGAAGTAACTGAATTATTGTTCAAGATATGGTATATTTATTTGCCCATTATCTGCATTCTCTCAAAGTACAATCAAATCTCTTTGAACTTTAAGCATTCAAACAGAGCACTTTGCATCCTGCTATTTCTCTAGCCTCCCAGGGCAAAAATGAGTATGAGCATATTTTTCAATTAACTCTCCCTGTATGGCTAAAAACTGCAAATTGTGTCTTCCAATCATTAGATTTTCTGTCAGGGTATTTAGCATTTGGATTTTAGCTGGAAAGGTCATGGGACTTAATTTACCTTGTTATACCTAAATTGAGAATATCTATTCCAGGTGTCTATCATGGGGAACATTACAAAAGTTCACAATCACACATCTGTCCAGCTGTATTTATAATAAATATCAGTGGGAAATTAACCATGGCTTAGAAAAAAAATGGGGAGAGCAAATCAATGCTTCTCCTGCAAAGCAATGATTTTTACCTACCATCTGCCTGTCCCCTCCCTCCAGAGTATTCATCTACATGGCCTTTCTTTCCTCACGTTGCCTTCCATCTGGACCTCCTAGATCAAAGCCATTTTAGTATGAACATAATTGTTATAACAGATAAGAATTTCTCCAGTATGTATTAATCCTAGAGAAGACTGAAAGCAGCAATAAATGAAAGAACAGGGTGAAGAACGTCCAGGGTCTAATACACCATGAAACTGATTACTGGGTGCAATATTCTGGCCTTAAATATTTCCATGCATCTCTTTTGGATATAAAAGAGTGCTATAATAAGCATTTGAAAGCTGAATATGGCCCAAAGAAACCTCAAATAAACTGCTTCTTCAGTGAAAGCTTGCGTGAACGTACTTTAATTAGTCTTTCTTTTGCAGTTTCTCTTTCACCCTTTCAATTAAGTATAGAAGTAATTTAAAGGTCTCTTTGGTAGGGAAAAACATTATAAAGTTGAAGCTGGACGTTTTGTCTCTCTGGTACGTGAGGCTGGATTTTCAAAGGTACTGATGTTCTTGAAGATGCAGATTACCACTAAGTGGGATTTTCAAATGCAATTAGACCCATTGAAATTAGAGTTCAGATCTTAGCCTGCTTGGGAGCTTCTAAAAATCCCATTATGACTTACACCTACATCTTTAGATGCCTAAGGATGTTTTAAGGTTTGTTTTGTGCTTCCTAATGGAGTCAGTGGGTGTTTATGTTAATTATTAAACATTCATATTGTGACAGCACATAAAGACCAGCCTGGGTTGGGTCAATTTGTGGTAAACTAGAGGCCATAATGCAACTTGCTTACAACCTGAAAGACAAGACTTAAGAGGACAATGGAAAAAAAAAAGGGCCAGGGTGAGAGTTGGGTTTAACAAATTGAATAAGACATGTCAAAGAACTATAGGATGGAGCTATTTGAAGGGAAAATGTTATACCACCCCTCTGCCCTTTAATTATTGTCACATACAGCCAGTGATCCATATAAGATCACATTAACATCAAAGAGAGTTCTTTGTTTCTTTGTGTGGCTTGAGGACCATATGTGACTCTTTCATTACAGTCTCTTTCCAGTGCTAAAATTCTGTGGAAATCAAGCGAAACAGCCAACTTGCAGGCAACAAAACAAACTGCTCCCTGATTGTGCTAAAGATTTGGATTGAAACAAACAGACTCTTTTCCTTGATAGAAAACCTTTGCAAACAATTTGCCCCAAATAGGTTTACAAAGAGCAAACTATTTCAAACATAATGCAGATACAAGAAAAGTATCTTTTGAACAGGCTGACTTTCAGCTCATTTCATGGACAGGTTTCAGTCAATTGTATAATGAAGCAGCATTAACATTAACCCTACTTCCTAGTGTATGTTTGTAAAGGGGCAAGGGGAAGGGAAGGGGTGTCATCAATAACAAGAGGGGCCAATTGGACCAGTAGGAACCTGTGCAATGGAAGGATGTGCCAGAATGGTTTTATTTGGCTTCCATTGCTGTTCTCAGCATCTGTATCCTTGTACAAATCAGTGTAGTGCCATTATCTTTAATAGAGTGAGGCCAGCATATGCTTGATAAGGATCCGGCCCTCATGTTTAAGGCACGAAAAAAGCCTGGGAGTGCATGAACACTTCTCTAGGAGATGGTTGGATTGACTTTGTTCACCATGTAAAATAGCTCTCTGCTTTTGTTTGTTAACAGGTTTCAAAATGAATGCAGGGTAACTGTGATATACGGGAGATGATGTTCTAACAGTGGAAATTTTATTTCCAATTGTAAATTCCTTCACCAAATCATGCGTGCATTTGAATGAATAATAAAAATGATACCGCCCCTGAGGGAAAAGGCTAGAGAGGTCAAGATGGGAATGGGTTTGATTGCCATGGGATCTATTTGTCTTCTTTTTGAATCTAAACAGAATACCCTAAGGCAAACACCTAGGCACATGAGGATATCACTCCCATCAGTAGCCCAACTGGAGTCTCTGTGATGTGTGTGCAAACCTGCTCACTAGCGCAACTGTTTGCAAGATCAGGCCCCCATCTGTGTAGAGCAGATTTGCACTGCTTACTAATCTGTTGCATCACTGCCACCTTTCCATGCCCTTGCTCACAAGGGGAACCGTAGCCATTTTAACACCCCAATGCACTTGCATTGAAAAGCCATGACTATCGTTAGGGGTCACCACACTGACAAAGCAGGCATCTTGCCGTGCATTGTGACTCAGGCTGGTGGTACTTGTGTCAGCTCAAGAGCACTCACTGCTGACATATGGAGCAGATGTGTTTGAGGTGGGCATTACTGAACAATTTTCTGCTGAAGGGAGCAAGATATGTAAAGACAATAGGCTTATTATGAAGAGCTAGCATGCATCCATGCACTTATGTGGGGTAGGGGGAACAGGTCTGCAGTATCTTTAAACTCAAATGATCAGCTGGTCTGGATTTAGAGAAATACAGTTGCTTGTACCATATTTACCCCCACTATTTTCATATATTATATTAAAGAATCTCTGTATTATTGATAAAGGCCATCAGTATACTCTAATGATCCATCTATGGCACCAATTGACCAACCAAATGACAGAGATACTGGCTATATGGTGAGCAAGACTTTTAAAAAGGCAAATGAGTAGTCCAGGAAATCAGGATGGGATCTAAAATATAAGTAGCATCGTTTTAGAGGTTACTTTGCAGTTAGAGTAACCATCTGATCACTTTTTTTTAACATATGTATCATGATGTGGTGCTATTACATGCTAATTAGCATTTGCTAAGAAGTTACCCTTTCTCTCTTTATGAAAAATAATGTTCTGTATATTGTTTTGTTCTTTAAGGCTAAGTACAGGCAGTCAAAAAGCCCAAGGTGGAATTGATTCAATCTTTGTAGGTCAGTCTAAGCTGTGTAGATAAGCAAGTGAACAGACATTTACTTTTGATTCTGGAAATGCAGCCACATGCCTGCAGTGGTGCAGGCCTGGGATGCTGGGGGATTGTGAGTTAACTTGAATCTGGAGGGGATCAGGGACAGAAGTTCAATAAGCCGATTTAACCAAATCAGTTAAGTTTGATATTACATCCATCCAGGTTTATTTTAAACCAGGTCTGGCCATTTTGAAAACAGTTTATGTGCACTGAACTTCTGTTGTGTTACAGATTTGAACTGGTTTCTGATCACTTATACCAGTTTGTGTGTATTTTCTGTCCCTAGCTTAAATGAGTCTTTATTAATGGATGTCAAAAGAACTGTGTCTGAACTATAAAACTGTGATGGATTTTTTTTTAAGACTCTATTCCAAAAGACGCTTTTTTTTTCAAAAGATTATTGTAGTGCATCCAACTTTTCAGCATAAGCATCCAGGCAATTCAGGTCAGGTATAGGGATGTTTCATGTGACCAAGAAGCTTGTTATTTTCCTTTGAGTAGCAACTGGCCTACAGTATATTCCAAAGAGCTCAGCTAGAGAAGCAAAGAAGTGTTAATAACACTTATAGGCTAAAAGCAATCTTTTGGATGAGAGAGGCATTGGTTCCTCTCATGCAGTCACTGCTTAGAAATAGGTGTAGTCTGTGTCCTCCTCAGTGACCTAGTTATAGAACAGTGAAGAGAAAAGAGTACATGGGACCACACAGAACATGTGTTACTATGTTCTAGATCAGGGGAGTAAGGAGAGCTTTTTGGTAGGCATACCACAAATTAAGCCCTAAGTGCCACTCTGATCAGGGTTGGATACAGGATTTGGCAAATGGGGTTGTGGGAACAGCCCCCCTGTGATGCAGGGGTAGCTGCATCCTTGCTCCCAGCCTTCTCTTGTCCAACCACTGGTGTGAGCACACTGTGCTGTGGGAGCCTCTGGGGTCTATTTAAAGTTCCCAAAGTAGGTAAGCATCCCCCACCTTCTCCTCCATGCTCAGAGACACATCCTCTCCCCTTCTCTTCTATCCCTTCCTCCTCCAGTTGCTGCTGCTTTCCCTGCTGTCTCATTCCAGTTGGGCTGTGCAGGGACTGGGCTTAGCTGGGAGCAGCGGCAGTGAAATGGGGTATAAGAAGAATAAGGTATGCTGTAGGGGAGATTGTCAAGTGTTATGTTAATTTAGCTTCTTTTAATTGTTTTGTAATTAAAAAAAAAATTTCCCATCAGCATCTTGGTCTTTTGGCTAAGATCACGTAGAGCATTTATAGAAATGCTCTGGGAGGCTGGAGGTGCTTTAATTAGCCCAGGTCCAAGACTCATGCTAATTAAAAGCTCCTGGAGTGTCATGTCTATCAGCATCCGGGCGCTGAAAAACGGTGGTAGGGAACTTTGAACTAAAGCTTGTCAAATGTCAAATAAGGTTTAGTTTAAAGTACCATGCCACCATTTTTCAGCATGGGGATGCTGATACACGTGATGCTGGAGTCTGCTGGAGCATGGTAAGTGTGTTATTCTGGGTTTTTGGAAGAAGCAGGGAGACTCTGTGTTCTCATTAAGCCTTGATTATAACAACTAACCTCTGACCCAAAATGGTTGACTGACCACTTCCTGTGGATTACATCACTCTTTAGTAAGGAAGTTAACCCTTACTACTTCATCCCCCTTTCTCAGGGAATAACTTGATACACACTTAGTTACAAAATGAACCTAAACAAAGCAAAAACATTGGTAAGTCTATTTGTTTAGAGCTGACTAATTTACAGGTCTAATCTCTTTGGTGGAACTGAGGCATGTCTAGACCTAGTGTGGTAAACAGGTGGGATTTGGCAGAGGTGTTCTTGATTCCTATGGAGAAGATTACTAGGTGTCTCCACCCAGTATGAATGAGGGGTATCTGCCCTAGCCTGGATGGTGCCTTGGACCCCTGGCTCTGGGATCCAAACTTCCTATGGGGGGAAAGAGCTATGTTGTTAGACCCTGACTCCATGCACTGCCAAAGGACTAGGGAGACAATGGATCGATGTCATTACGCATCACCCGCACACACATTTCATCAACAGCTTTATTCAAAATGGAGACAGTTTAGAACTAGCTCCAACAAACCAGGGAGCTGTAGTGAACATTAGTTCTTTCCATATTTATACACCTTGGTTCATACTCATTAACATTTACTCCACCTTTGTCCCTCTTTTGTTCCACCCATATTGCCTCCTATCTTAAGGTCTGCCTCTGTTTACTGTTTGTTTCATTAGCGTGGGATCACCTATGAATTTAACTTATTTACATGTCTTTTGCTATGAGCGCATATCTGAAACTATGACTCTTACTGATTTCTTCACCATCTCCAAGGTCTTGCTTCTGCTTATCTCCTAACGATAGCTGGTGGTCTGCATCCTGTTCTCCATACACAATGGGCTATATATCTTACAACACTACTATAGTTAGGAAAATGCTTGCCTAAGCATCTTGCAATGTTACTTTTAATATATCATTCTGCCTTGTGGTTAGCAGCTTTGCTAGGCCACAGGTTATAGCCTTCTATTCAGCTGCAAATCCAATGCTCCCCAAGATCCAAATACAGTCACCCTAACACATCTTGAAGCATGCTGAGTGTCACGGCTCCATCTGTGATGGTCCCTTATCTGTTTTTCTATCTCACAAAATGCCTGTGGTGTCCGGGAGTTACCCGGACTAGGGGGCTGCAGGAGGCTCCTTCAGCCCAGGTGCAGGGGGTGGAGCAATCACTTCCCCGATCCAGGCCCCCGGATCAAGCGGGAAGTTTAAAAGAGGGCCCGCGAGTCACACGGTGGAGAGAAGCGGCGGGACTGGAAGTGGAGGGGCGGATCAGTGCCTCCCAGAGCACGAACGCTGAACCAGAGCTGCGCGGGTGGTCCCCAGCCACCGCAGAGGAAGCGGCAAGGCAGATCCACGCTGCCCAGCACTGAGCCGGGAAGCCGGCACTGCCAGCGTGGCCTTTAGCGGTTGCAGAGGAAGCGGAGGGGCGGAGGCACCCCGCCCAGCGTGAAGCCGTGAAGCCAGGGCTGTCAGCAGCAGTTCCAGTCGCTGGTAAGGGAGAGGAGGGGCAGATCCGCCCCGCCCGGCGTGGGGCCACTGAGCCGGAGCAGCCGTGGATTCCAGAAGCTGGTGAGGGCGTGAGGGGCGTAGCCACCACGCCCCACGCAGAGCCGCCAAGCTCTGGCAGACAACGTGGTCTTCGACTGGAGGCAAGAGGGAGATGGAGCAGATCCACGTTGCCCAACGAGGACCCGCTGGGCCAACGTGGCCGACGGGGATTGCGGTCGCAGACGGAGTCGCACGAGAACGACTACACGCCATCCAATACGGTGCCCACACGTTCTGGCGCAGCAAGCAAGGACAGCTGACGCGGATGCGGGGAACCGGTTGTGAGTCAGGCGTCCGGGAATCACAATACTCAGTGGGCAGAGGGCGCAGATTAAGCCGGGGACTGGCCAAGGCGGATAGACCCCAAATGGTGGCCGGGCCATACGACGCAGGGGAGGAAACTATGGGAACCTCCCTAGACTGAGGATAAAAGCAGCAGGGGTTTACCCCACAGCACCCTGGTAAAAGGGGGACTGATACTTTGCGTAAGGGGGAGCAGTGAGGACGCTCAACCCCGGAGGACTGGGCGAGGGTGTAGGGGAGGAGGAGCCCTCAGAAGTCCCTGCTGACCCACCAGTCTCATTACTGGACACTTTGGCATGCGCCGCACAAGAAGATCCAACTGAACTGGAAGTTACATCAAAGTTGTGGCAGGCGAGCGTGATGGGCGCAAAGACCAAGGGAGAAGAGACAGAGACTGGTGACCTAAAGCGGGGACACGGGAACCAAGTCACCTAATGAGGGACTGGACTCGTTCACATGTGGATCAACAAGTTTTGGCACCAAGTCATTGCTTATACTTGGGAGGGTTGTATAGAGTTGACGACTCATAAGCAACTCAGCTGGACTCCACCCATGCTGCAATGGTATTGAATGGTAGATCAAGAGTGCCTTGTAGGGATCTTCATTCCTTTGGAGCAAATCCTTCATAGTCCGCACTGCACCTGCTGCTTCTCCGTTACTATAGGCAAAATGTGGACTGCTGGTAAACTGCTGAAAGTCATGTTGTGCTGCAAACTGCTTAAACATGGCTCCACAAAATTGTGGGGGATTATCAGTTCTTAAAACTGAGGGTATGCCATGGTGTGCAAATATACTCTTTAATGCCATTATAACTTTCTCTGTTGTGGTGCTCTGTAATTGCACCATCTCCAAGTAATGGGAATAATACTTGATAGCAATGAGGTAAGCAGAACCCTTCTAGTTGAATAAAGCAGTCCCTAACATCTGTCACAGATGATCTGGTAAATCAGTCATGAGGCATGGCTCCACATGGACTGGTCAGTGTTGGGCACAAACCTTACACCTGGCCACCCAGCTGTGTATGTCATCACAGATGGAGGGCCACCATACTGTCTGGTGAGCCCTGATTTGACACTTTGTAATGCCCTGGTGAGCATCATTAATCTTCTCTAGGATTTCCTGGAGTAGTGAGGAAGGTATCAGTACTCTATTGTGGAACATAAATAAGTCTCTGACAACATGGAGTTTGTGTCTCTCTTGTTGGTACTTTGCTAGTTCACAGTCCTTGAATCTTACTTGAGGCCATCCTTCCAAGAAATATTTCTTTATATACTGGCAAGAGGAATCAGCTTGTTGAGTTTCCTGAATTCTCATTTGTAGTGAAGCAGATATGGGTATCCCATCCTCAATAACGTCCATGTAAACAGCAATCTTTTGCTGCTGGTGGAGTTCCTTTGGAGACAGTGGAGTCTGCAATTGTGCCTTAGATAGAGTATCAGCTGTTTGTAACTTTTCTAGGGATATGTACTATATTGTAGGTGAATTTCAGCATTCTGAGGCGAAATTGCTGGATTCTTGGTGGAAGTTCATTGAGAGGTTTGTCTCCTAACAGAGACACAAGTGGCTTGTGATCAGTCAGGCCCACAAGGAAAGATCTGAATTGCTCACATGTCCATGCAATTGCTAGTGCTTCTTTTTCTATTTGTGCATATCGAGTTTTGGTGGAGAAAGTGCTCTTGACATCAAAAACAATAGGGGCCCAGTAGCCCACTTCCTGATGTTGTAACAGTACTACAATCCTGTAAGATGAAGCATCTGCTGTAATACAAGTTTCTTGTGTTGGATCATATTGGGCCAGTATCAGGGATGAACTGAGTATAGATTTGATCTTGTTGAAGGCCAACTGCTGTAGTGGCCTTCATGTAGTCATATGTTTTTGTCACTTAAGAGGTCTCTTAAAGGCGTTGTTATTGTTGCCAAGTTTGGCACAAAATGGCCCAAATATGTGGCCATGCCTAATAATCTGTGTAATTCAGGGACATCTTTGGATTTTGGGAACCCCCTGATGGCTGCAACTTTCAATGGATCTGGCTGGAACCCATGCACTGTAATCCAATTCACCACAAACATGAGTTTTGAAGTAGCAAAGGTGCACTTTTCATTAAGCGTAATTCCAGTTTCTTGGAGTTTTCTGAGCATTGTATCCACTATTGCATCCTGGTGTGCCTTGGTGGTACCAAAAATCAAAATATTATTGGCATGTCAAAGAACTGCTTCTAGGCCATCCAATATCTGTGACATCAGAAGCTGAAAGAATTCAGGAGCTGATGAGGTTCCAAAAGGTAGCCGTTTAAACTGGTAGTGTCCAAATGGGGTAATAAAAGTTGTTAGCTTGGATGATTCAGTGGCTAGAGGAATCTGCCAGAACCCTGCCCGAGCATGCAATTTTGTGAAAACTTTGGCTTTGTCTACTTGAGCCAATGTGTGTTCCACAGAAAGAAGAATATGCCTTTTTCTGCATATGTAATTGTTCAGCTGTGTGAGGTCAATACGTATCCTAATTGTACCATTGGGTTTTGGCACAACTACCATCCCAGAACACCAAGGAGTAGGTTCTTCAGTCTTTGTAATTACTCCCATTTCCTCCATGTGTGTTAGCTCTTCTTTAACTTTGTCCACTAGTGGCAGTGGTACCTGTCTTGGAGTAATTAATGCGCATGGATTGGCAATAGCTTTTAGGTGTATCTGATATTCACCTGACGTTTTTTCCAGACCAGAAAAACATTATGGATATTTGGTTCCATAGTACTGCTTCAAGGATTTCTGGTCCACTATTTCATCTAGTTGATGGACAAGTTGCAGTGCCTGTATAGCAGGTAATCCAAGTAAAGGCATAGCAAGATTACCAATCACATAAATTTCCTGGTCTCTACATCTCTGCTTCAGTGTCATCTTTGCATTAAAGGATCCCAGTGCTTTGAGGGTAGTGTCTCCTGGTCCCTGTAACTATTTAGTAGGGGTAAGGAGAATCCCATTCCTGTATGGGCTGTAGTAGGAATCGGGGATAACTGCGACTGTTGCTCCTGTATCTATTTTAAATAGTATTGTCTGTCCATTGAGCTCAATTTCTGTCATCCAGACTCCTATAGAGAAGATTTGGCCAATGTATACAAAGATGTGATGAATCTGTCCACAGGTTCTGAAGGCTCCTGTTTACAGATGTTGAATCTAGCATGTTCATAAAACATATTTCGTTTGCCCAGAAAATGATCGGTTAATGCTTCTATCACTGCAGCATATTGCTTTTTCTCAGCATCTGTAAGAGGCAGTGACAGCAGAATTTCATCTGCCTGATCTCCCATAGAGTAGATAAGAGTCACTTGCTAAGTTTCCAGCTGTTTGTCCAGGCCTGACACTTCCCTGAAGTGATTAAAATGCCTGATCCATTGAGGCTATGTTCCAGGGGATTAGAAATCAAACTGTTCTGGTGGTGCAACTTCAAGTGCCTTCATGCTCTCTGTAGCCAGCCTCAGTGCTGTGCTGCAGGTAGAGTCACCTGGCCCTGCTTTGCACTGGATTCAGCTGTTGCTAGAGTCAGATCTATCAGTTGGGAATCACACGTTCGATTTCCTGTTGGTGTCAGGATTCGCCACTTTTGACACCATGTGTTATTCTGGGTTTTTGGAAGAAGCAGGGAGACTGTGTTCTCATTAAGCCTTTACTGTAACTAACTACTAATCCCTGACCCAAAATGGTCGACTGACCACTTCCTGTGGATGACATCACTTTTTAGTAAGAGAGCTAACCCTTACTACTACAGTAACTACTGATTAATCAAGTCTGCTCTGATGAGCTGTAATTACAGCATGTTGGAGCAGCCTTCCTGCACATGTATAAGAGCCCCTAGGTGCTCAAAGGAAAGGTGTGGAAAACAAGAAACAGTGGGAAGTGTTTTGGGAGTGTACAAATGCAAAGAAGGTATGGGAAACAGTCCACCACTTCCCAAGTGCCAGCAAAATAAAACTGTTGCTAGCATGAGAGATGGTGCTTTATGGACTCATGCCAAAGGGACCAGAGGAAACATTATGAAGAATTTAGCATGTT
Organism: Crocodylus porosus; assembly: GCF_001723895.1. NCBI lineage: Eukaryota > Metazoa > Chordata > Crocodylia > Crocodylidae > Crocodylus > Crocodylus porosus. The sequence continues at coordinate 30,709,556 of NW_017728950.1, forward strand.
TTACAACTAGTTGATGGGAAATAAAGAAGCTCTGTTTTTTTAAGAGGTTGGCTTTCACTGATAAAGAGTGCCTGAATCTGGGCTGCATGAACTAAAATGCTGCATTGATTGGGACAAGGAAGAGACTGGAAAGAAAGAGGCAGAGAAGAAGTGGAGGAGAAAGGACCAGACACACTTGTTTCACTAAACCAACAGAGAGGACAGATGGGAGGGAGGGGCAAAGAGTTTTAGGTCGTTATTGAGGTAATCATTTTTCATAGGTTTCTATATGAATACGAAGGGTTCTGTAAGGAGTTCTTTTGTGGGCAGTTGATATATGTTGTTTAAGGGTTTAAATATATGTAGTTGTATGTTTTTGCATATGTAGTTGTTTTTGAAATATGAAGTTTTGGTAAAATAAGGATGTTTAATATGTGAAGCCTTGTAAGTATAGTATGTTTTAAATAGAATTTGTAATAAATAAATAAACTTATAAATAAAAGTTTCCCATCAATATGTTTGCCTTATATGGGCCATATATTTTATATTCATGCTCAGTTTTTGCTATATTTATTCAACTTATTGGTTAGTTTCTATTATTGAGCTTATGCTGCTTTTAGCAACAACTGAAAGATAGGCAAAGTATTTAATGCAGCTTCCTGGTATGCAAATATAATATTACTCTTTCCCCGTACTGATTGGGGGGAAGAATCTTGTCTTACATTCAAATAAATACAGTATTTACTTTACAGATCACAATAATGTCAAGTATTGAGCAAGTATATAAGGGGTACACATCAAGATCTGGGGTAATGATCTAGTATATAAGGGGTATTCATGAAGATCTGGGGGAACGCCTGTTCACCAGAGCGCCCCATGGGATGACAAGATCAAACAGTCATGAACTCCTCCAACAGTGTTTTAGGCTGGACATAAGAAAAAACTTCTTTACTGTCCAAATCCCCAGTGTCTGGAATAGACTGCCCCCAGAGGTGGTGCAAGCACCTACTCTGGACACTTTTAAGAAACATTTGGACGCTTATCTTGCTGGGATCCTTTGACCCTAGCTGCCTTCCTGCCCTGGGGCAAGGAGCTGGACTCGATGATCTTTTGAGGTCCCTTCCAGCCCTAATGTCTATGAAATCTATTAAGTCTGTCAACTCCCACTTACTGAATTCATTTGCACTGCCATTTTTTTCCACAGTGGGTGTTATGTGGTGCAGCAGACATGGCAAAAGGACTCTAACTTGGAATCTTCCCATAAATTATCTGCTAAGAAACCAGCAAGGCATAGTGGTTAATACACATTGGGCACATCTATATGAGACATTTCCTGCAGTTGCCTAATTAGCTCCTCAATAAATGTCTCAGCATCTTCACATGCAGTGCTATTAGGATGGAATAAACTAATTAACTCTGCCATAGTTTAGTTTCTAAACACAAGTACTATCCTATTGTGGAGTGTTTTACTCCACAGCAAGACGCATGTAGATACTGATGGGGCTGGCTGGAGTATGAGGGTGCTTTAGTGTCGGAGCTGCCTGCTGGCCAGCCCCACACTGGAGCACCCTTGTGCCTCAGTTAGCAGCATCTTGAGCCTGGTTGGAGAAGCCTTGGGCTGGCAGGCTGATGCCCTGGACCTTTTGCCAGCTAGGGATGCCCTGCTTTGGTTCTATGTGCTATAGTCCCCGACGTATGTTCAAATGCAGCGCCTGGGAGCAATATACTCCAGCATGAACTCACCAGAGTTTATTGCTTTGTATTAATTGCACATGTAGACGCACCCATTATAAGTGAGTATGGCAGTTCCTTTCACTTCTTGTTGGTATGTTTTGAAATATGGTTGAAGCCAGCGTCAAAAGGAGCTGAATGTATCCATTTTCAAATATTCTCTTCAGTTCTGATTTGCTGTTAGGGGAAAAAAAATCTCCTGACATATGCTTTTGTGTAGAACAAAGAATTATGGTGTCAGGTGAAAAATACACACTCCGAGTGGTATAATTTTAAAAGGAACATATCAAACCACTGTAAACTTGAGGGCAGCCTCCCAGAAGCCTCATACACATCAGTTTTTGAAACCTGCTGGTTTCCATGGTTACCATGACATGGCTAGGCTTATTTATAGCCATGTATGATATACATTGCCCTCCAGAAGGAAGGAAAGCGAGATCTGACTGTGAAGGAATCTGAGGACTGTGCATTAGGAAAGACATAGGAGAGAAAACCTAATTAGATCTAATTAAATATATTGATTCTTTGGGCTAGATTTGGATTCTTCTAGCACAAGGACCCTTTTGCTGACACCCACATTTCTGCATCCATAGAGGACACAGTGAGAATGCTATTGTATGTGTGCCATTGGCCTGACCCAAAATAGATTGCTATCATTGGAAATACTCCCAGGAACTCCAGTGGGATTTAGATGAGGATGTCTTGAACACAAATGGGATCAGACTGACAGCGCTGCTTCCCACTTTAAAGAGGGATGATAGAGCAATACAGGGTCGGTATAACAACTAACTCGCAGCCAGTGGTGATAGTGGGATGGGGATGATTGGAAGGAAAAGAAGTGGATGTTAATATTGTTCTATCCATAGTCCCCATAACACCTTTGGAAGCATTTTAGTGCCTTCACCAAATCCCTATCCCCAACTGTTGATGCCCAGTTTTAAGCCATAGTGGATCATCCCAGCACAATCTTGTTTGTTTGCTTGTTCTGAATCAGGGAAAGAAAGAGAACTTTATTTTAAGGAAGGTGGACTATAACAATCAAAGCACTGATTTAGTTTTCTCTGTCACTATCTGGGGTTATCAGTGAAGTTCAAGCCAGGAAGATCTGCAGAAACACTAATATTTCACTTGCTCAGCCTCTCTGATTAGTTTTCTTTATAATAATGTGCACATTGAAGTCTCCATTTATTTTCTGAGATTTTGTTATTTGAAAAGCAAGCAACAACACTAAAGTGCAATATTTGAAGGGTATAAGCATCTAGAAGGGAGAGGTCTTGGGAATAACAAGACCCAGATTAAGGAAAGTTAAAATATGAATGCAAACTTTGGATACATTGCTAGGAGCAAATCTCTTAGCAGTAAGGTGTGCTAGAATATAGGAGAGAATATAGAAGGGAAGAGACAGAAGATTGCTTACTGGGGAGACTTAAGCATGACTAGGAAAAACACTGAGAGGGATTCCTATTACCTTATGTTACCACTGGCTAATACAGTAAAACTCTTCTATAGAAAAGTATCCTGTACAAGAGTACTCTTCTGTAGAAGAAGTAGAACTCCTAAGGCATTTCCTTAGTAGTGCCAAGGGTAATATCTCATGTCACATGGTATGGGACATGGCATATGAAGTGGTTGCAGTGGGAAAGTTCCTGTGAATGCTCCCAATATGCCTTCATCTACAAATATCATCCCTCCTAATGGTTTCAAATTTTGTGTTTTTGATAAGTTATTTTGCCTTAAACCGACAAAATCAGAGATGAGGTGTGGCAACAGAACGAGTGCAATGAAGTGTGATGAAGATGGGGTGCATATCTCCTGTGGGTGTCTTTTTAAAATGAAGGAGGAAGCTTTAGGAAACTTTGGAGGGTGTTATTGATATAAGAGAAGGCACACACTTTTCCCCCTTATCTTCTTTCTTCTGTGCTTTTATACATCCAGGTAGAAGTAGCATGTCCTGCTGCAGACATAACCATCACTAAGCATAGCTTTGTGTGCTAAATTCTTAGCTGTGATGTACCTCCCCCAGAGATGGGAAGAAGAGAAGCTGTAGCTGTCTGGGAATCAAAGGGACAAACCATGCTGCTGAAGCTGTTCATGTGCAACTCCTGAAGTGTGTTATAAGCTGTGACCTATCTCTGAAATATTTCTTTTACTGCATCTTACTCCCCTTAGAAACTTCCTAAAAGGAAGTGCAGCAAATGTAACCTCTATACTTAGCAATGATGACATCCTGTCAGCTGGACAGAATCTCCAAGAAACAAGCTGTAGCTTCTGGGCTTCTTGAAATTGGATAGTCCAGGGTGAATGTGTGAAGCAAGCTGTTGTACAGCATGCTATCTTTTCCTCTGAGCTAATGCCCTCGCTAATAGAGCTACAGGTAAAATTGTTACCTGTGGTCTAAATCAGGCACTGGAGGACTGACATTCTTATTCCCAGTCGATCACACCACAGTTTTCTAGTCATTGATAGAACATCAGTGATCAGGACTGTGGGAATCTGGGAGAGGAGTATGGTTACAGTAGTTAGAGATACAGTCACTAAACTAGCACAGTCATTCTGAAAGTGAGTGAAATAGGTTAGAAACGAGGATTCTGAACCTGAAAACCTGAGAAACTCTTGCTAACTTACATAAATGGGCTGGGATGTAACATTCAGCTCTCTAGCGGTTAGAACAATCCCATGCACCACTATAGGCTGTGGACCGACTGGCTAAGCATCAGCTCTGCAGAAAAGGACCTGGGGGTTACATTGGACAAGAAACTGTGGACAATAAGTTGAACCAAGAGTGGACAATAAGCAGAACCAACGGTGTGCCCTTGTTGCCAAGAAGGCTAATGGCATACAAGGCTACACTGGTAGGAGTGCTGCCAGCAGATCAAGGGAAGTGATTATTTATTCCCTTCTATACAGCACTGGTAAGGCCACATCTGGAGTACTGTGTTGTAGGTCTGTGCAATACAGCACCATTTTGTTTCAAGTTCTGTTTTATCACTTCGAAGGGACAGTGTTTTGTTTTGTTTTGTCATTTCATTTTGTTTCAAAGCACTGTTCAGTTTTGTTTTGCCAAAACTGTTCCACTGTTTCAATGAGTTTCAATGTTTCACCCATAGGCTATAATGGGGAATCATGACAATGCCTAAAACTTTGTCATTTCTTGCCTGGTTCAGATGAAAATTGCAGGGATGATAGCTCCTTCTGAGGGCATGAAGCCTGCCACAGTTCAATGAGAGAGGTCCAGGGATTTCTGGGAAACTGTACCTCAAACTGCAAAAAGCAAAACTTGTGCCATTTCCCGACAGTGGCAGCCTCCTATCATCCTGCATGCAGATCTGGGGGCTTGCACCCCCAGGAGGACTATGGGGCTGTGCTGGACTCATTCCAGGGGTGTGGGCCCCTGGATCTGTGCTCAGGATTACAGGAGGCTGCCGCTGCCACTAGACAAAGCCTTGGCTGGGATGATCTAGTTGGGGATGGTCCTGCTTTGAGCAGAGGATTGGATTTGATGACCTCCTGAGGTCCCTTCCAACCCTCATTTTCTATGGTTCTATGACATGTGTTGAGGTTGATAAGTATAGCTAATAATGAGGATAGTAAATTATATTAGGAATTTAAATAGCACTTAGATGAAGTAAAATTCAAATTCATAACCTCAGTCAGTGTGCTAGAGGCAATATTTTTTTTAGATCAGCTAGACAGTTGATTCTTTTTTCTTTTTTTGGAAGCTTTTGGGCACACACCCCCTTCTTCAGGCATAGGAGAATGTAAAGATTGTAAAATTTCTCCAAGGTAGAAATTAAAATTCATATTGTACAGGTGAGCTGGAGGGTGGTGTCATCTCGCCTGGTTGGAAAAGTTCATTTTATGCAAATTAAGCTCAGATAAAAGTTGGGGCTGTCTATTTACCTCAAAGCAGGATGTTGAATTTTGCTTCTTTCTTGTTACAATGTTTCATATTTCACAGGAGAATTGGTGATGGCAAGACATTTCTGTTGTGCTGTGTTGAGGCTGCTCTGCAAGTATGCAAATTTGGCTCAGAACAAAAGGCTGGAGCAGGGAGGGTAGCTTCCAGGTCTTAGGAGCTAACACCCCTGCTCCAGCCTTCTGTTTCCAGTCTTTGAAACATCATAACAAGAAAGAAGCAAAATTCAACATCCTGTTTGCCATCAGACACCTTTGAGGAAAATTAATTGCTCTAACTCATTTCTACCTGGGAGAAATTTTACAATCTTTGAATTCTCCTCTGCCTGAGGAATGGCACATGTGCTCAAAAACTTACAAATAAAGATTTTTTTTTTCAGCAGTCTAGTTGGTCTAATAAAAGATATTGCCTCTAGCACACTGACTGCTTGTACTTTTAGACCAACATGGCTACAATCTGTATCCCTGAATTCATAACTTCTGCTTTTCCAGGTAAGGGAACTTCCCCTAAACTACAAAATTTTAGTGAGAAAGGATCTCTCTTTTTGGTCCCTGGAAAAATGGGTGTCTATTCACAAAGAAACAGATTTGTTATTCATTTAGGGGGTTCACACTGGCATACATGTTTTCTGCTCAAAGGTTCTAAAAAGCTCTTTAGACAAAAAATCTAGAAATCTGGGGCTTACATTTTAGGTATCAGCCTACAAAAAAATGGCCAAAGGACAGGTCCTATAAGGCTCTGCATTTTTTTTTGCAAGAGAGATACAAAAAGTGAGATACTCAAGCAAAAAAATTGCTAAAATTGAGATTGTTCTCTTTGAATTACCCCATGTTTTGTCATCAAAGCACTAAGGAGAAGTAAAGTAGCCCTCACATCACATGTTTGCTTGTTTACTTTACCAAAAGAAAGGTTAAAAGCCCCTGTTAAAACTCAGCTGTGTAGCACGACCACAATTACAGAAGAAGTGTGCAGTAAGTTCCACTCCATTATTACACCTCACTGAAATTTCTATCGCAGTTTTGACTAGTGTCACCAAGCAGTCCTGTTCCACAGTGTTTTCCAAGGCATTTTTCCAAACACACTGACAGTAATGCCTAGTGTCAATGGCTGCTCTGCTCCTTTGAGGAAGGTAGGCTTAGCACAGCTGAGTCTCCTTATCTGCCTCCCCAGGTGAATAGGCAAAACTGTTTTGTTAACTGGGAGAAGAAACGGATGCATACAGCAGGATGTAACTACCTGCAGAAGAAGAGTGCTCTCAGTGTGGAAACCAGCTAGGTGATTGGAAGACTTTTTAAGGTAGGTCTGAGAATGATGTTGTAAGTGAGCCCTATAGAACCAAGGACGGAGATAGGATGAAAGTTGAGACATCCTGAATATGAAGTAGAAGGTCCAGATAAGCCTGAGATGTATCAGTTTTGCTTGCTTGGTTTAGTTTTTGTGCTTGTCTTGTAATTCTACTTGCTGGAGTGATAACAGTTAAAACGTCTCCCTTATTTTGCTTTAAAAATTCCTTGTACCAGGCTTGGGAGGTAAACAAAATAAAACCACCAACAAAAAACTTGAAAGTGTTCCAAGAAGCATGGACATCACAAGACAGATGAAAAAAACTTCCAGCCTGAAAGACGTTCCAATTCATTTCAATCCCCTCTTGACTTTCAGGGCTTGGCTGGACTGGTGATTTCTATAGTCAGAAGTTTGGGAAAATGCCCTGGCAAGAGGGGAGAAAGGAATATTGAGCCTGGAGCCGAGCTAAATATCTGGAGTGCAGTTGCTGGATTCCTGTTTCTCAGCTGAAAGACTAAGCTACCTCAGTGCCTGATGGTACAAAGAAATGAAAACCACCAGGGGAGGCATAAGCTTGACTGGAGTAGGGAAAATGAGGCAGATGCCTGACTGCTGCTGAAGGAGGTAAGGCCATCTTGGGATGCTACTAGTGCTCAGGAAACAGTTAATGCCATTTTTCAGTAATGTTGGCAGTTTTAAGTGGTAGGAAACCTGTGGGGCTGAAGAGAAGAAAAGCATATAAGTGCCTAGTATTTGGATGTCTATAGAGCTATGTAAGGGTGTGAAATTCAGAGTTCTAATACCATGTCTGCACTGCCAAACTTGGGATTCTCATTTAAACGAGGTTACCTAGGTTTTCAAAACATTGTTCAATTCAACTTTTGTTGAATTATTTTTCTAGTGTTAGAGTAATGTGCAAAAATCATAGCTGACATTAAGGCTGTGTTGTACTAAGGGCTGTAGAATTAATTAGATGCTCTGAGGCACTGAACTGCAAGAGGGAAAAGGAAATGAAAAGAAAAACAAATCTGTGAAAAATATTCTGAGATCTCCAAGTCCTCATTCCTCTTCTGGCCTTTTAAAGCTTTCTAACATGCAAATTGGATAGTCTAATAAAGTGCTGGGAAATAAATCCAGTTTATGGTAATCTGGGTGTGATCTCTCACTTCAGAGTCTGTGCTGGACCTCCATAATGACCTTATAGCTGTGAAAAATCTGTACAAAAATGGTCAGGTTGGCATTAAATTGCAACTGCATACAAAATAAGAGTTAGAGTCCAGTCAATGGAACTCTTATATTCACTAGGCCTCATCCTTACTGATTCCTGGAGGAAAATATTGAGGTAATGGGGACTGATTGTATTATATATAAAGGCAAAACTGCCATTGAACTTAATTAGTCTTATCCTATAACATAGTTTATGTTAATATTCTTGTAATCACAGAGCTCTTTCTGGATTCTAATAGCTATGATTTGCTTTGTCTCTCTAAATAAACAATAGTGCAAAGGAAAAGGGGGAAACAATCTGATAATCCTCCCCCCACTAACTTAAAGAAAAAAGAAAGAGTAAGAAAGGGAGGCGCATACAAAATTGCATAAAAGAAGAAGGCTTGTGGGTTTATAGAAGTATAAAGCCGAAGTTGCCTCTCCCCTTCATAGAAAAAAGCCCCATGAACTTAAAAACAAAATTAATATGCTTCTACAAAAACGTAGCAAGTTTCTATAGAAACTAGTTGTGCAAAGGAAAAGGGGGAAACAATCTGATAATCCTCCCCCCACTAACTTAAAGAAAAAAGAAAGAGTAAGAAAGGGAGGCGCATACAAAATTGCATAAAAGAAGAAGGCTTGTGGGTTTATAGAAGTATAAAGCCGAAGTCGCCTCTCCCCTTCATAGAAAAAAGCCCCATGAACTTAAAAACAAAATTAATATGCTTCTACAAAAACATAGCAAGTTTCTATAGAAACTAGTTGTAGCTAGATTTTAATGGAAAATGTTGTCTCTTTCTACAGTTTAAAATGGAATTTCTGACATCCCTTTCCAAAATCAGTGGCATAATTAATCTGTATTATGTAAATGGGTGTGCTTGTTATGGAACTCATAAATGGGGGTGGAAGGTTGCAGGGATCATCTAGGAACTGGGGAGTTGAGAGCTCTGGATCTAGTCCTATGAAGGTGCTTTCTGTCATGTCTTTGGTGAAGCATATATTTAAGCTTCATTGGAAAAGATGGACTTGAGTACTTTGCAGGACTGGGGCATAACACTTGCTATGTTGTAGAAATGAACACTAATAGACTAGCTGAAAATATGCTGATGTCAGTGGATCTTTGTATTAATTTCAGTGGATTGAAATGTGGCTTGACTTCAATGGCATTATCTGCATGTTTCATGTGCTAGGTATGTACTATGAATTGCATACCTTGCTAAATGGTGGCAGCTAAATCTTTCCTATGGTGTGTTTTAACTACTGTATTTCCACTTAAAGTAATTTTAACCCTCCCCTTCTGTATAGTTGGACTTACAAAGCCAGCATTTCAAAGAGTGATGTACAGCATTTCAGAAATCTAGTCACATCTAGAAACTGAGTGTCTACACCCAGTTTCTACACTGGGGAGTGGAGGAATGCTCAGATAAATTTCCTGGAGTTATGTTTTACGTGCTCAACGTCTGATCTAAGGCTGTCTGCCCCAACATTAGCCCTTGGAATAAAATGTTGTGCCTCATAGAAGCTCTGGAATTTTTTGTTTTTTAAAAGAGTGTTGGTACACAGTATTTCAAACAAAATAGAAAAGCCAACAGTAAACTGTTATGAGAGCATGCTTAAAAAAATCAGATTTTTTAAGGAACATGACATGTTACTAGTAAAACAAATCAACATAAAAGCTACTCTTACATAATGCTTCATCTGTTGAATATACTTTTGGTGGGGGGAGGAAGGCAAAGAGGGAAGATGTCTTTTCATATAAATCCATTTATTTTTACAAATGCAATAGAGTTTAAAGTGAAGTAGGTTATATAGGAACAAGAGCAGAAAATGTCAACCCGCTGATGAGGAAGACTGCTTCTCACCTTTTGTTAGCAGTGATAAAGTGCATAATTAAATAGAAATTCTTGCAATTAGCAATGTCTGTACAAAGTGGCTCTGCTTGCATAGTAACTGTCTAATTGAATTGCTGAATTCATGATGCTTGTATTCTAGGACTAGATAAAATTCTTTTTCTATTTTAATTCAAGACAGTGCAGCTAGGGGTGTATCTTGCCCCTCTACTTCTACTTCTTAGAATGTGTTAGAGAACACTGAAGTGCCTGTGTTGCGGTGTTTTTTCTTCTCCAGAGTTGACAGTATGCCTTTCATATCCATCAAGCAAATACATATAAAATCTAAACCACAGAATTGGACAGTAATCAGTGTCTTCCGTTTTTAATCCTCCATCATTACAAATAACTTCACTGGCACTCTTTAAGCCATTGTAGGCTTTGTTCTGGAATTCTTGCTCAGTTCAGTTTACAGAGGGAATCAAAAGCGTCTTTTGAATGCAGTCTTCTTTTTCCTCTGAGCTAGCAATGTACAGGAACAAAATAATCTTCTAGATCTAGGAAATGCTCTGACAGCTGAAAATCATCTTTGTGTTCTAGTCCTGTGACTAGTTTACACAAACCTTTTCCATAACCCCTAGACAGTGATGTAGCTCCCTGCCTGGTATTCTCGGGGAGGGGATGGGGACAGGGGTAGGGACACTCTTCTCACTGTTAATTTAGGGTTTAGTAGAAGGAGGTAAGATCTGGTTCAGTGTATTCAGAAATCAAGCTGGTGTTAATTATAACTAGATGAACTATTCCTGCAGACTGGAGATGCATATCCTTTTTACTGAAGTGGACACCTAGGGTTTGGGGGGCAAGTGGGGGCAGGGGAGGGAGAGCCACTTGATCCATCAACTCCTGGGCTAGGGACAGACATTATACACAAACCAGTTTAAGTCATCAGAAATGGGTTTACATCTGAACGGAACAGATGTTCAGTGCACATAAACCAGTTTGAGAATTATCTCAAACCAATTTCAGCCAAATCTTGTTGAGCATAGTATCAGACTTAACTGATCTGGCTCCAACTGGTTTATTCAATGTCTGTCCCCAACCCCTTGTTGGTTTAAGATAAATCGGATACCCCCAGCCTCTTGGCATGCTCTCTGGGCTGGGCGGGGCTCTCTGCTCCACAGCAGGGCTGGCCCCGCCCCTCTGCTCCCTGGCCAGAGGTCCAGAGACTGCAGGCTGCTTTCTCACCTCCAGTAGCCACTCTGCTAAGCAGAATTCCTCCCTCTCCTCTGCTTTGCTGAGGTGTCTGTGTATTAGCTAGCAGACTACATGTTGGCTACACTCTGTGCTGAATCAACAGGCAGAATCCCCAAATAGCTGGTAACATCCCTCTGTTTTCTTAATTGGGTGATAAACACTTACCAATTCCCTTCTGGTCTAATCCCAGCATCCTGCCAAGCCTGGCCATGTCCCCCCTCCGCTCCATGCTATTGAAGGAAGGGAAGGCTGCTCTAGCGCCCCACAGTTTCTGGCCTGAGCCGCTGCGGGCATGTGTCTGGTTACAAAACTGATTTAGCCTAGCCAGATTAGACTAACTTACAAAAATGTAATCAATTCAGGCTCAGGCTTTTTGAATGTCTGTCCCTAGCCCTGGAGGTAGTAGTCCTAGAGAAGTAACTACTAAGCAGATCAGGAACACCTTGGGATTTAAACTCGGCAGGAAGGGGGGAAAATACTGATTAATGTATTCCCCGCTGAGACTGTATTTAGTGCATTGGTAATGTCATGCTTCTGCCTGGCCAAAGAGTTATTCTTAGATGAAAATGTCCTCTGTAGATCAGTGCCTCTAAATGATATTGTTTAATTCCTGTTTAGTTTTTTCAATATCAATATTAATCATGTAGTTTTAAAGTCACACTTTTTAATGTGTGAAGCATGTTGCAGTTCCTAGAAATCTCCAATCCCTTTGGCTAAGCACTGTCCACATGCTCAAAGCCAGATGCTATTTGGAAGAGCTTTGAGTATTCTATGAGGAGGAAAATATTGTAGATTTGGCCACATCTAAGTAATTTGACCAAAAGCAGCGTGTGTCAGAGTGCAGAGTAGATCCCTAAATTCCTGCTTCTCTGTTCTTGGGTAATTGATTAGCCCATGCTTTTCTTCCAGAAGTATGGAGATAAGAGAATGCTAGAGCTACTCCTTAAAAAGAGAAGTTTGTTTTCCTCTTCCTTCATAATCACATTTTCTACCAACTCTGGGGAGGGGTGGGGGAAAGTATCTAGATTAAGACATTGTTGACTCTGTGCAAAGAAAAGGCCTTGCACGAAACAAATGTCAGGAACCTGGAATATCTTATGAGTGATATTTTTGTGAGCATGGTTAGGCAAGAAAACAGTGGTAAGTCTTTTCAGAAGGTAAGTTCTTTATATTAGTGAATTTGTGTGCTATCAAGAACTGTACCTATGAGTGGGTTGACTTAAGACATATACAGGAACAATTTCAAACAGAACATGGTCCCTCCAGGGCTGATGCTGCTTTGTGCATGAAGAGGCTTTCTCTTGGGAATCTTGTCCCTCAATGATTATTGAAGGAGGGGTGTGTGAATAACTTGCTTCTGTTCAGCTACTAAACTAAATAGCATTTCTTTTTATTGGAGTTAAAGTTTTGTCTTCTGAGGGAAGACAAAAGTTTTGGATCATGCAAAACACTTTGTGTGGATTTTAATTCCTATTTAGGCTTTTCTTAATAAAAGCAAATGAAGTGCAGACCCCATCAGTAAAAGAAGTGGGGAGCAAGTAATGGTGGTGTGTAGATATATCTATCTATATATGGGGTCGGGGTATACAAATACCCTTGAGCTTGGAGGGTATAGCACTTCTCTGTAAGACACAGCATTGTAGCTGTTCCATAGTACTATAGTACTTCAGGGCTAATGACCTGCTTATGATTGTCTGATTTTTATACACCTGTTTGCTTTTTGTCATTGTGTTAGCCGTCTCAAGCATTCACAAAGGTTTCTGACGGGTGTACCTGGAACTGAAGAGCAATTTGTTATCTCTAGAAATTGCTGGGTTCCCTTCACATCTTTTGTTCTGACAGCTACTCGACCTCAGAACCCAGCAGGAGTCCCTCAGGTGAACAGATAAAAGGGACCCAGCTTCTTAGATCCTTACATGTCTGTGTTATATACAGACATACTTAAGCTTATCTGCTACTGCCAGACTACCTGTTTCTTGATGTCACCTGCTAAAAAAAGGATGTTGTTAGTTATGGTCTTAATGCCCGGAGTTCTTACAGTGTCTACTTCAGTTGATGCTGGAGCACCCTGGGAACCCTGATGATGTTGGTGGGCATCCATACCCAGTAGCACCTATCAACGTGTATTGAGAGGCTTATTTAGCTCCCATATGGCAGACCTAGTCTTGAAACCACAAATCACAAATGACCTTTTTTTCCTGTATAAACTGGGTAGAATAACACCTACTACTCGCTTCTCCCTCCCCGTTAAATATTCCTGTTCAGTAGCTTTGTACAAACAGATCCTCACTTTTAAGTGGAGGATTCATACTACTGCTTTGTTCAGTGCTACTTTCAGTGGGTATAGTGATGCACCTCTGCAGGCTTCCCAGTTTTGTCTTCAGTACCAAGGATCGGGGCTAATGAATTTCTGTTTTGATGTCTTATGAGGAGGTATTGGCATGCAAGTGATAACTTCAGCTTGCTTTCTGTGTGTTTATCTCCTTGAAATATCCTTAGAGTCTGTTAGAATACTAGCAGGGCTCATAACAGTGAATTTCTCTCTCGTGGAATGAAAGCAATCAAAGTTTGTCCTGCCCTGCAGTGGGCAGGACTCTTATGTGTCCATGACTATAAACTCCAAGGAACAACATCTCTTGTTTCTTTTTTTTTATTACTAAAATCACTAGCCTGAATTTATCTTTGAATGCCTTTATTATATCACCAGCGCTTGGTCACACTTCTCAAAGCTGATCTTGTTGTGTAGCTGACTACACGATCCATCAGCACCACAGCAAATATTGGAGTTGAAGACTTCACTGCTGCTGTTTACAGTCTTTGCACTATGTACATACACAGTGGGCATGTCTACATGTGACGCTAGATAACCGTAGCAATGTGCTATGGCAACATAGCATCAGCATGCAAAAACCATGACACCACAGCTACATCACTGTAGGAATGTACTCCCTTGGTATAGGGCATTGCTACGGTGATGTGGCAGCTAAAAATAACTGTGCGCCACTGGCACAGCACAGTATAAGTTGTTACTGTGCCATCATTTAATACTTCCAAAGCGTACAGAGCAGTAGCAACAGTGCCATAGCAGCACATATACACATGTCCAGTAAGTTATACTGCATATCTCCTTTTGTTGGGAGCTGCTATATTTTAAATAGATGCATGTGCTGCTTTTTCTACCTGAAGAGCTTCAGTATAGGCAGAAGCAGCAAAGGGCCTGGTCCTTTTTTTCCTGTGGAGTCTGGCTGCCCCTCCTATGATTGGGGGGTGAATTAACAGCTGCATTGTTTCAACCTACAAAATTGGAAACTAAACTACATCTGGGTGTAGTTTAGTTTGCAACAATGCAAAGTCATTTAACCCCCCCAAAAGTTTTGCACATGTACACTGTGATACCATTAAGATACATAAAGTGACATTTTTGTCAGGTGTATATGTTAATGGTGTCAGAGGTGCAAATGCCTCTTGTGACTGAATTATTTGACCCTTCAAAGCTCATACAAATTCAGTCTGTCAGTCTCATCTAACCATGGTCCTCTCTCAAATGAAACAGTTTACAAAGGTGTTTTTTTCACTTCCTTGTTCTCTCTTGATGAAAGCGAATTAGGGTGAAGGGATGCTTTTCCCCAGCTCTTCATGTAATCTGGATATGGCAAGCCAAGATGCCCAGCTGAAAGGTGCAAAGCATGATATACTGCAGTAGCTGGAAACTAGAATTATAAGGTGCAGACCCTGTATGTTTGAGCCTCTCTATAGCAGTATAAAGGCTCTTATTATACATGAGAATAGGCTTCAGGGGGAGGCAAACCTGTATTTTGGCTGCTAGCTGTGTGGGAATCTAGACGGACCCAATTCACATCATGCCTGTAAACCAACATTCTCCATTAAAAATTTCAACTTCTTCCTTTAATATAGAAGGGCATTCTGAGGCCCTTATCACAGAAGTTTTAATTACTTCATTCAACATAAAAAACATTTAGATTACACACAGAACAGACTTCTTTCACGTCCCTCTACAGTAGTTTTGTCTACAGATCCCCTTTCTACTGTCTCAGTGTTTGAGCTGCATGCTTATAATAGTAATAGCAGTTTTATTAATTCTCTTGATACAAAAACTGAGAATTCTTTCATTCATTCCTTTTCTTACATTCTCTTCTTGAAAACTTAGTCCTGTTCTTCAGTGAATCTAGTCGCTTGCATCCTAGGGGCTTAACTGTAATCTAATGATAGTTCTTTATTTATAGGGGACCAATTTTTTGGACAAGGATAAAGTATAGTATAACATGATCTTCAACCTTTATCTCGGAAGACTGCAAGTTACAGATCATGACATTCCCAGTTACTCTTTTTAGAGTGCGCAAGCACAACCTTGCTTTAGACCTGGGGTTCTCAATCCCCGGGTCACAACACGGTCAGCTGCCGGACCGGAAGTGGCCACAGACTGGCAAACTGCGGCCCCCTAGAGCCAGATGGAGAGGCTGAAGCTCCTTCTGTAGCGCCCACAGCAGCAGGGGGTTTGGCCCACCCCCTGCCCAGGGGATGGGGATGGGGATAGGGATATCCTTACCTGTCTTCTGGCTGGAAATTCCACCTGTGGTCAGCTGCGAGTGCTGGGCCATGGTTTGCTGAGCCACAGCCACTTCCAGGCTGCAGCATATAAACTTTGGGAACCCCTGCTTTAGACAAATGGAAAACCATTTCTTCTGCTGGAAAACTGGCATTTAGGTCAGTATATTGCCTAACTAGCAATTATTACAGGACTTTATCCATAGAAAAGCCTTGCTTCCTTCTATCTTCACCTTTTTACAACCTAGGAGCTACTGCTGTCTTGTTCCAATTTTGTTCAAATAGCTGTCATGTATCCAGCTATTTTTCTTATCTAAAGCTCTTCAGAGTGGATAATACCTTGATGTACCATTGTTGTTTCCATCCAGTCAGGATTTTTTGTAGCATATATCTGGCTAGAAGGCAGAATAGGATTTACAAGTTTGATTTCTTTTGGTTCCTGAATGCATTGAAAAAGACTGTAATTCATAACATTCTTTTTGCTCATTGCATGAAATAGGCAGAATATCAGGGGAAAGGAGCTGCAACAAGTGAATTTTGGAGTGTATAGGCTTAATCCTTTGCATCCCAAAACTGAGCTAATCTTCTTGATGACTTTAACACCATTGATCACTGAGGCTGTGTGTAGACAAAACAAAGGGCATGTGTGCATGATACTTTAAAGTGGGTTAAATGCTTTTGAACCTCTTTAATGGTATTGGTGTTGGCATTCGTTGGCAGCGTATAGTGCAGTAATTCCAGCTGCTGTAGCAAATTTGGCGATATAATGTACCTTTAAATAACTTGGGGCACAGCAAACTAAAACTCCTTGGAGTTTTAATTTGCTGCCCTACAGCTGCAGAGTGAAGCACCAGGCTCTGTGAAGCTCAGAGGCTTTGCAGGAAGCCTGTGCAGGCAACCGCTTCAATTTAGGGCTCCCATTTTGTCTGTGCACACCCTGGGAGAGCCTCAAGAAAGGCATCCATGAGGTATGCAAAAAATCATTCTAGGCTTCTTTACAAAGAAACATTAGGACTTGTTGAATGAGAATAATAAGGAAATTCAGGATCTTATTGGCAGAACAAGAAAAGCTTACAAAGCATGATGGAAGGTCACCAATGCAAAACAGAAACACGTCACTTATTGCCACGTTAACACTGAAACCCAGAAGAAAATTTGAAAGCAAAACAACAACTGCTGGAAGAAAAAACTAGAGATCAATAATTTATTGGCTGCCATGGTATGCATAGTTTCTTCAGCTCATTCAAAGCTATCTATGAGCCAAAAACACAAAGAGCTGTCCCTTTTGAGGTCCAAGGATGGAACAACTCTACTGTCAATGCATGGTGGAAGGAACACGTGCAAGAACTTCTAAACCAAGATTGTAATGTCAAACAATACCATCAAAGCTATTCCACAGTCCCTCATTAAGGATTACCTTGTAGGCCCACAAACCTATTAAGAGGCATTGAGCAGATGAAGACCAGCAAAGTGTGTCATCCTGAGGGAATACTAGCTGAAACTGGTAAGCACAGTGAAAAAATACTCTCTCCTTGGCTACATGCTGTTATCTGGAAACATGAACAGATTTAGTGACTTGAGAAATGCCAGAATCATAACCATATCCAAGAAAGGAGATGGATTGCATTGCAATAAACATGGCTTGAGCTCCTGTCCACAGCTGAGAAGATCATCACCTGCTTTCTGCTCAGTAGACTCACTCCCCTTGCTGAGGAGATTTTACCTGAATCCTGGTATGGTTTCAGACCATTCACAGGTACAGTAGAGATGATCTTTGCTAGACAGCTGCAGGAGAAGTGCCCCAAACACTGAAACCTTTGCATGGCCTTCATTGACCTGACTAAGGCCTTTGATTCAATCAACAGAGAGACCCTATAGAAGACCCTGATGAGGCTTAGATATTCACCAAAATTTGTTACCATGATTAGACTACTTCGTGATGACATGACAGCAACTGTCCTAAGCAATGGCTTACAAACAGATCCCTTCACAATCAGAGCTGGACTCACTCAATGATGACTGATTTTACCAAGACTTTTTTGCCAACTGTATATTACAGCTATTCCACATATCACTGCTGATAGACTTCTATCAGGAGTCAGCATCCAGTCTCTTTGGGCATGTGTAGATGGAATGGGAGTGCTAAATTGAAGCAGTGGGTTTTTTAAAAAACACCGCTTTAATTTAGGGCTGATTAAACCCCTGTGTCATGAACACACCCAACTTAACTGCCTCTCTGGTGGTGGGGAAGGGCAGGTGAGCTGCCAGTGAGCAGAGCAGTTGCTGAGGGAGGGCTGGTGCGTCCCTCCATGGTAGTGGTGGCTTGGGTTGGGCAGTCCTGGGGGCACTGCAGTTGTGGAGGGAAGCACTGGGCTCCCGTGCAGTGCAGGCACGCAGGCTCCATGGGGGAAAAATAAATATATCAGGCTTGCCACTTTTCTTGGGTGGAACCTGCCTTCCCAGGCTGCCTGCAGGGTTTTCTGCAGAGCTGCACGGAGCTTGGTGCATTGCTCCATGGCTGTAGGGGCAGCAAACAAACTCCTCCTCGGAGTTTTAGTTTGCTGCACCCCAAGTCATTTAAGGCTCAGTATGCTGCTGAATTTCCTACAGTGGCTGGAATTAATGCACAATACATTGCTGAGGTGTGCAAACACTGACACCATTAAAGCAGTGCAAAAGCATTTAGTCTGCTTTGAAGTGTCGTGTACACATGCCCCTTGCTTAGTCTACACACAGGCTTTAACATCAACAGGGTTATATTCCAAATCCAAGATAACTAACACCTTCACGACTGATCTTCAGTATGCTGGCAATTGTGTGGTGTGTGCCCACTCAATTGAAGAGCTCCAGGTCACTCTTAGTTGCTTCTGTGAAGCATGTGAAATGCTTGGACTTGCTGTCATCTTCACCAAAACCAATATTATTTACCGGCCTATCCCAAACCAACCAGCTGCTTCCCCACATATCACAATAAGAAAATGTTGAGCATTTCCCCTACCTAAGTAGTTGCCTTTCCCAAAAAGTAAACATAAATTATGATATTTAACACACAGTAAAATCTGCCAGTGCTGCCTCTGGACATCCCCAGAATCATCTCTTATCACGATATCAGGACTCAAACCAAATGTGTCATCTACCAGGCTGTTATCCCTACCCTGTGGTATGGATGTGAAATCTGGAGGATGTATCAGAAAAATCTGAAAGCCTTGGAATGTTACCATCAGCGAAGTCTTTGGAAAAGTGTCCATATCAATTAGAAGAGCAGAATAATGGATGCCAGCATCCTGGCTTAAGTAAACACCACCAGTATTGAAGCCATGTTTATATGGCATCAACTCTATTGGATGGGACGTGTCATAAGGATTCCTGATAACTGCCTTCTGAAACAGGTCCTATATTCCCAACTCACCAAAGGTTACCACTGTATAGGTGGGCAAAAGAAGAGATTTCAAGGATGCCTTGAAGGCCAATCTGAAGAAATGTGATATTGACATCAATACCCGGGAGACGCAAGCACTGAATCATTCTCAGTGATGTCTTGAAATATGACAAGGCATCGACGATTTCTAGCAGACTTGCCTCATTATGGAGACAAATAGGTGAGAGAGACCAAGGGAAAGAGCTGTGACCCAACATTACCAGGATCCAGTTCTTCCTTCTGGAACTGTATGCTGTATCTGCAGTCAAATAAGCATATGTCAAATTGGTCTCTTCAGTCATTTCCAGACTCACCAGTGACTTCCCTATCTATTGGAAAACTGTCATCCTTGTACTGAGGGACTGTCAATGCCAACAGTTTCCTGGGAAATGTGGGAGCAGAGGTGGGATGCTATTGGAAAGCTGAAATGGCCAAACCCTTCTGGGATGATTTCAAAATTTAACATGCACGACAGGAGAGAAATAAAGTTGTCTCTGGACTTGAATCAAGAATTGCTTTTACAACTCAGCCAATCTGACTTTACTGGATTCTATACTGTCCAAAGGAAAGTACATTCAAGTTGCATTGGAAACTATAAATATTTCTGAATTGGTCATAGATTAAGGGGACCTAAAGCACCAATTCAGGATACTATGCTGAGATAATATGGAAGCAGGAAAATACAGTGACTTTCTTTGTGTAGACTAATTAATAGAGCTGGTCTTATCTATCAAATATATTAACTAACATTTTCTAAAATCTATTTAGCCAGTGGAGACCAAAACAGCATTTAAAAATGAGACCAGATCCATACCTGGTTCTATGAGGAGCACTCCCCTATCGCTGCCTCCTACTCTGGTGAAGATCTGGGGGACTCTAAGGCTATCTGTTATAACCGTCTAAATATCACTCTGCCAGTACCAAATAGTGTGTTGCACATACTAACATGCTGCTTAATGTGTCTTACCTCCTTTGTCTAAGCAGGTTCAGTGATCACAGCTAGTGATGGGGGAATGAGGATTTAATGAAATTAATTGGTTAAAACCCAAATTTATGTTTGGGTTTTTTAAAACTTTTATTTAGGGTATAGATTTGTATTTATCACTAATCCGTGATAATCTTATGATTAGTTGATCTTGAATAATTATGTGATTCTGGATGAAAAGGAACTATCTAACAATTTACTCATGGGTGGGTGCCCCAGGAAAGTAAAGATTCAGACATTTTTTTGTCTTCTGTATTGGACTCTTCTGTGGTTTGGGATGCTTACCTTAGCTAGGACAGTCATGTGTGCAGTAGTAATGTTTCTCTAGAACCCAAGCTCTGTTGGTGTGATGCAGACATTCAGAACTGGTTTAATTTGGTATCATTCAACTTGGAGTGTTTCTGAAAATTTCTGCCATCTCTGGGGCCTCTCAAACTCCAAAGGGTAGGCTCCTTTTAATATTGTTGAGTCATGATCGGAGTTGGATTCTCCCATCGTGCCCGCCTGCTAGTCTCTGGCTGTTCTATAGTGTGGCTTTGTTTCTCCTCTCTCTAAAGAAATCATGTCTTGTTTCAGAAGATTGACTCTTAAATCTGTATGACTTAACCAGTCCTCCTGTGGTTGGGATACTGAACTGAGCTTTGGAGAGCCAGATTCAAGTCCCTGGGCCAATCTGAATATGTTTAGATTAGAATCTGGTGTCCCACAAGCCAGGGGATGCCTACCCACTGGGTTTATACTGGCATGAGTTTCAGCCTGCAACTGAGAAACATTTCCCAGTAGTAATCTTGTATATTTCTTTCTTTTCTTTTTTTTTTAAATGCAGAAACAAATGCTAAAACCTACTCTTTGTTTCAGCAAATAAATGCTTCTGACAAATAGTTCATTGGAAATTTTTCCCCAAACTCTTCTCTTACTCTTCCAAGAAATAGTACTGTCCTTCTTGGCAAAAGACCCCACTCTGTTAGAGAATCAGTTCTGTTTCACAGGCTTCTTCACAGGGACTTGTAGTTACCAGTGCATGGTGCAGTAGTATGACAGTGTTCAATAACTGGGTACTTGGCCAGAGGGTGTGGGGAAGAGGTGAAAAATGAGAAATAATTGCTCCTATGCTAAAACCTTCAGTGATATCAGAAGCTTTTCCCAGCTCACCTTCTCGTTCAATAATCAAGAAAGAATTGGGAAGTCTCAAGTCCTATGATTCTTTTTACTTCCTTTTAAAATGCGGGGAGAGAAGGGAGGAGAATGGAAAGAAAGGGCTTCAGTATACCCACAACAGAAACACAGTTGATAATTTTTTAGTTTAGCATCCTCTAAACTAATTTTGGTCTTGCTGCTAAGATATGTGGTTTGTGTTGGGATGAGACTTCCTTTCTTCCATTTTCATATTTCCTCATACAGCAGAGGTTAAAGGAGCATTTCTGAGCCTCTTATTGTAAGTCTACTACCTTAGTTTTTCAGACTTTTTTTTCCTGTTGATTGTATATTCTCTAGCTCTACAACTGAGCTTTCCCAATTTCTCTGCCATAAATGTTGCTATGGAAACACTGAGTAAAGGGGTAATATTGTGGTGGAATCCAGCATTAAAGCGATGTGTCACCAATCCGTAGCAAAAGCTGCATGTTTTGAAACATTTGAAAGCCCTGAGTGGAGGCACTGAAATGTTCATGGCTGCCTGAATTATGTTTTTTCCACTTTCTCATCTGAAAATTTACATTTAATACCCGAATATTTACATTCATCTATAGTGGATTAGAAAGATCAGAGAGATACTGAGCACTAAATTAAAACTAATGTAATGTTTTCAATGCTTTGATGCTTGGTGGCACTGGGTTTAAAAGGAAGTCTGGTGGAAATAGAAGAAATATCTTGGGGGTTCTTCTGTAGTTTGGCTATGGCCTTCCCTGCTGGAGTAGAGGAGGTGGCAAGGTGCTTTTTGCTAGGACAGTAACAGTAGGAAGAAGATGGGAGAGATGTGTTCATGATACTATATTCCTTTAATCTACCTCCACATGGGAGATGAGAATAGCAGACAGGTGGAAGCTTTAGCACTTTGCTTGTTTAGCCTTGTGGCCTATTTGGAAGGCAACACGGAGGAACGCTGTACGCTATGAAAGGGTGGACATGTGTATGTTCGGAACCCTTTCAAAATGGCTTTGGGCAACATGCGGTTT
>NW_017728950.1:30732172-30736497 GCF_001723895.1 Crocodylus porosus
GAGTTCCAAGACATTGTACAGACATGGCAATAAACATGCCAGGCATCTAGTATCACATCACATTCCTTATTAATATTTCTATCAAACTAGTCTCTTCTAGACCTTTAAACTCTTTTGTGATGGATATACCAGACCCTGGCAGTACTGCAAGTGATATGTTTTGTCTGCAATGTCATGCCATTTTAAGAATGCCCTGTAATAGTGCATAGCTAACTTTGGAAAACCCTTTTTAATACATGTATAACACTGTTGTGGTAATACAGAACAATATGTGTGCAGAAGATAATGTGTTCTGTCATTCTGAAACTGGGAACGCTATAACAATAGGGGGAAAAGCCACTGGGAGAATGGCTACTGTAATTACTATATCCAGTTGCTTTGGTATTCATTGGTTCAGTTGAGTGCAGTTAACACTGAGTTTGCTTGGCATATGGAAGTACCACCCAAATAGCCAATGTGATGAAGTGCCACTGGAGCACAAAGCCACCTATTTATACAGAACTACAAATCATTACAAACTTGCAGACTCCGTATGCCAGGAATTAGCTGCCAGAAAACACAAGTGTTTTGCATTTAGTGTTAGAGTGACAACTGCAGCTTTCAACAGGGGCTGAAAAAATAAAGCTGTAATTTGCTGCTGTGACACATGAACACTTTGTGCCACCCTTTCACTTGTTTGACTGCTAACTAGCTAACAGGCTGTGTGTTTCAACTCCTTGCTAATCATTTTTTCTGGAGTCTTGGCTAGACTCATGCAGAATATTGTGTAATGTAGCCTATGGTAAGTTAGGTGAAGATCTGACTTTCATGTCCACTATGATCACTTCACAGGGCTCTGGAAAGGCCTTGAAGAAATGTAAATGAAGTTTGTACTTAAGCTTCCAGACATGAAATCTAGAATTCCTAGCAGATGGGGATTTTAAAGCCTGTTTTTACTGATGTGAACCCCAATGGTGTGTGTTTTGTCACTAATATATTTCTTTACTCCTCCTGTAATTTTCCATTTCATTAAAAATATCTGTATTTCAGCAGAGCATAATTTTGGAACTGGAGCTGCAAAGGAGAAGGCTCAAATGACCATCACCCTGCATCTTGTGGTTTTGTTTGGTTGTGAAGAGTAGGCAAAAATGCTAGCATGCTGATTGCATGGCACTGTACACCTCACTGTGGTAATGCTCCAAGGATCAGGACAATGGTGAATTGTGCCCATGAACTTATGCCAGATTGGTTTTGCATAGCCACTATATGTGAAAAGCTTCTGCTCCCATATACCCCTGTGGTTGATAACCACCAGTGTGCCTGAACAGTGATCGGACAGGATTCAGGCCTTCTCGGGACTACCTCTTGGGCCCTTACAATACACTGATTCAGTGGATTGATGGAGAACACCTTTTCATTGAAACTTCCTTGATACTAACTCACCTACCCTTGTGTTGACCTTCCCAGTGAGGAATAGCTGCCAGTTCATCAGTGTGGGTATACAATTTGCCTCAGATTGCATTTTGAAAGCGGGTTTCTGCCTGTTACTTCTCCTGTAAATCTGCTCTGACAGACTGTAAATGAATGGACAGTCAGAGTTTCCCTGAGTTGGAACATCTTGAATAGGCTTGTGTTACTAACAAATTGTTTTCCTGCTGCTTAATCAGGATTCTTCTAACCTTAACATAATGGCTAATTAAGAGACCACATACTGCACATACACAACTCCTAATGATGTTTTCACTGCTCAGCTTGGCATGCAGGAAGTTGCTGATGAACAAGTTAATCAGTTTGCTAAGCATGATGTCTATATCCATTATCTACAGCCTTTTATGATCATTTCACTGGTCCACAAGCTGGTGTGCTTTACTTTAGTCCTGGGTACCTAAGCAGGCTGCAGACTTCTATTTTTTTGTCCTGTGTGGTTACATATAGTAGCAAGCTACGTACGGTGAGCATGACATTGCATTTGAAAGCTATCTTAATCTTTAAATGCCAGGGTCAGTGTGCTGATACGATGTTCTAGTACAGGTGTCGTCTTGTTTGGGGGTACTTGGGAAGGCCCGAGGGGATAGATGCGGGTGGGCAGGGAGAGAGTGCCACCTCCCAGGAGCAGGGCTGGTGGGGGAGGGGCAAGGGCAGCAGTGTTCTTGTGTGGGCAGCACAGGCACTGCCCTGCCAGCTGGACGTGGGACGGTGGTGGGAGGGAGGGAAAGCTCACACATGGCTGCTGCCGCCATCACTCACTACCCTGCACTGCCACCATTCTGCATCTCGCTGTGTGCCTAGATTCCTCCCCTTCCCCCACTCTGTCAAGCTGCTGGGTGTACACTTATTAAAAAAAAGGTTGAAAACCCCTGTTCTAGTTAAGCAAACAACTTAGGACAGTCAAGACTCTGGGTCCCAAATGGATATCCTTAACTCACTTGTACCATACAAATACAGGTAGTCCTTGTCCCAGCTAGCTGACAGAGTGGGTCAACAGGAGGTCAGGCTGTTTGGAAAAAGGTCTAAATGGTCTTAATAGTCACAATAGTCCTTGATGGACTGACTCTCCTTGACTGACAACTGGGAGAATTATTGGTGACTTAATTCATGTTGATCTTTGTACTTTAGTGTCAAAACCTCCTACCAAGACCCTAGTAGCTAATTTAGAGTTAGGGAAGGTATGTCCACATTGCAAACATATCTGTGGCTGCAGGCTGTTTACATGGGATCACATGCCTGGGGCATGGGTTGGCCACACCCCTTGGAATGAGAGGCGGGAGTTGGCTTGGTGCCAGAACTGCCCCCTGGGCAGTAGAGTTTAGTGGCTGGCAAGGTTGTCCACACAAAACAGGAGCATAGGGGAGGGGACACTGCATCCTGGGGTGCTGGAGGACTGCAGTGTGGGTGGTTTATCTCTGGAGAGTGGCCACACATTAATTTAACACTAGCTGGGTAACACAGATCAGAGATAAACCTGCCTTGGGGTGGCATAACTGTAGGCTGCCTAAAGTGTGCTTAAAACTAGTTTCAGGTGTTATAATGTGTGGAGAGTTTAAGGGTTAAGAGCTCCAGGAGCTGCCTAAAATTAATGTGTAACCAAATAATTACTAACAAAATATTTACATTGAACTTCCTAGGAATCACCTGGTATAAAAGCCATTTAATAGGAATATGAATGACAAAATAAAGTCCTAGATGTATAGTAGCATTCCAGCATGAACAATGGTGTTGGAACAAGTGTATAAGCAGTACTGGGAGGGAGTGATGTTCTATGGAAAGGAGAATAGATATAATGTGAACATCCTACATGGCAATGACGCTGAGGCAGAGTTATGGAAAGGCTGTTCAAGTTGGTGCAAATTATAAGAAGCATGGTTCCTTTACCAACAACGGTTAGCATCCTAAGGGGGCAGTGTGAGGAATGAGTAGCTGATGTTGCTAGGTGGAAAACAAAAGGTAAGATTTCACCTACCGTGAAGTGTATTTAAAAAGAACCAAACATTGTAGTCTTCCATAGAATCCCTCTGAAGAATAGGTAGATAGTTGGTACGGTCCCTGGGTATTATCAAACATAGAAGATAAGCAAATGAAAAAGTCTAGTTCAGTCTATCTAAGTAGGTTAGAATCTTCTATAAAGTCCGTTTTCACTGTGGGTGTGAGAACTGGACTAGGTCCCACTCTTAAGGCATTTATACACACGTATGTGTCGCAGTGGTGGGCACCTTGAAAAGCACCCTGCGCTGCGACACTTGCAGCTGTATATGTGGTGAAATGTGCGTTGGTACTGAGATAATGGCAGCGTGCTTTTGAATTAAAACACATCAGAGGTGCTTTACTTAAAAAGCACGCTGCCGCCATTTTCTGTGCACTGATGAGCATTTCGCCGCTTACACAGCTGTACACAGCACAGCGCAGTTTGCCTTGGCTCATGTACAGAGGAGACGCAATTAACCAAGTCTGCGGCAAATTTATGGCATGTTGTGGGGCAGAAAAGTATGTGTATAAATGCCCAATATCAACTAGTTTTTCTGACTCTGGTCCCTGCGTGAGTAGATACTTGCCAGAAATGACTTGACATACATTAGCTTAATGCGCATTAAACTTAGTTGTGCTTAAATGCACGTGTAGACATGCCCTGTATACGGTATTTACTGCTTCCCTGGAACTATTATTGCAAGTCATGCAGGAGACGATACATGAGTGTCCAGTAATAAATCAGCAAGGTAAACTCCTCCTGACAGTGGAAGCTGATACTGATCAGATCAGTGCATGAACAAAAACATTTCCCAAAATCATTCATAGTTTCACCTTTTGCTTAAAGCTGGTTATCTCCATTGCAGACAAATCAGTGGTGTCAT
>NW_017728950.1:30736597-30743295 GCF_001723895.1 Crocodylus porosus
TATGTATATATGTGTATGTACACACACGTATGTGTGTATATATGTATATGTGTGTGTATATATGTTATGTATTAAAAAAGAAAAACTGGGGGTTTTGCTAAAGGTGCTGCCTCAGCTCAGGCTTGGGGAACAGTTGGCTCAGGCTGGGTGCTGCCAGCAAACTGGGGCGGCACCCACCTGCTCGCTGCCCACCTGGGTGGCCTCCATGGGCAGTGTTGCTGTGGAGGGAAGGTCCAGGACCCCCACAGCTCAGGGCCTGTCAGCAGCTTGCCCCCCAGCCACAGGTGGGGCAGGCAGGCTCCCTGGGGGAGGCGGGGAAGGAAGGATCAGGCCCCTCACTGCTGCTTTTTTCCCCCCCCCCTTTTCCCCCCCAGCAGACTGTCTGTGTGAGCTGCCAGCAGGCTGTGCAGCCCCTGAGCTGCAGGGGAAGGGGGGAGCAGTCCTACCTTCTGTGGCAGTGCCCCCCAGGCATGAGGCTAGCTGTGCGGCTGCTGCCCCAGCTCAGAGGCAGCATCCACCAGACCCAACTCTTCCCTGAGCCCTTGAGGGGAGCAGGGCCCAGCAGGCTTCCAGCATGCGGCCGTGGGGACGAGTTGCATCCAGTGTGTGCTGCCTGCAAGCTGGGGCAGCACCTGTGCAGCTAGCACTCTGTCCAGGCGGCCCTGGGGGGGGCACTGCTGCCATGGAACGAAGGACCAGGCCCCCACCCAGCTCAGAGGCTGCATGGCATGGCCCAGCAGCAGCTTGCACAGGCAGACTCTGCTGGGTGGGTGGGGAGGAGGAAAGTGGCAAGGGGCCTGTTTGCTTTTTTCGCCTACCCATTTCTCCTGTGGCTGAGGGGTAAGCTGCCAGCAGGCCCTGAGTTCTTTGGGGCACCGGACCTTCCCTCCACGGTGGCGGTGCCCCCCCCAGGCAGCACCCACCTGTTAGCAGCCCACCTGGGTGGTCCCAAAGAGCGTTGCTGCCATGGAGGGAAGGGATGGGACCCCTTGCAGCTCAGGGGCTGCTCAGCCTGCCAGCAGCTTGCCACCTGGTTGCAGGAGAGGTGGGTAGACGCCATAGTGGGGAAAAAAGTGGGGGAAGGATCAGGCCCCTCACCATAATGGTGATGGAAGCCCCTAAATTGAAATGGTGGGTTTTTAATCGTTACAATTAAAAACAAAACAAAACATCTTTTCTGTCTGGGGGACTAAACCCCCATCACATGTACAAGTGGCCCCTGAAATCTGCTTTCTTGAGTGGCAATTGTGGAACCACTACTTATCCTATTTCTCCATGACAGTGTGATTCCACTGTATTCTACTAGCTGTCCTGCACTGGGTGTGATTGTCTACATGTGTGAAAATCCGCCTAAAAATGTCAGTGTTCACTTTGTTGCCTGATCTGGCATAAATTAATTTCTTGTTAAGTCCTGCTATTGGACTTTATAAATAGCTTCCAAAATATCCTCCAGAGCTTTGCTGAATAATCCATTTTCCCAGAAGCACAAGTGGTTCATCCACTACTTCCCTGCTTTGTCCCTTGTTTGGACAGACATGCATAGCTAGAAGTATGCCAACAGAATGTGGTAGAGAGTGAAAAATACCTCTGAACAAGGGTTGTACAGGACAGGCAAGCTCTCCTATAAGGTACCTGAATGAATGCCTACCGTGGCTCAAGCTGGTGAAATGCTAAGCATCTTGGGAAATCTTATTACCAAATGCATGCCACAACAGCACCATGCTGGACACGCACCCAAATAGGTATGTGCTGAACTGCATGTGGCCCATGCACTTTTAAGGCATTTCTGCACTGTCAAAGGGCTGTGTTGGGGAATGCTGCAGTGAAATGCGGCACATCTGTAGACCTACTATTATGGGGTCCTCTGTTGCCACAGGATGTTGTGGAAACCAGTAGTATAACTGGCTTGAAAAAAGGATTTGGATATTTCTTATGGAGGATAAGTCCACTGGGCCCTTAGCAGTTATGGTTATAGTCTGCTGGTGACTGGTAGGGTATGACGGAAGTTGGATCATACTCTATGTATGCAGAGTATGGAACATACTCTAATACTCTTCCTCTAAAGCATCTGCTACTTCCATAATTGGAGATATGATAGTGGGCTAGGTGGACCTCTGCTCTGACCGAACAGGATTATTTTGTGTTCTTATGTCTGCTTTGCACATGCTGTACATCAAAATGAATGTCATGCCTCAGGTCAAGGTTACCAGTGCATCCAGCATAAAATAGGATATGCAGAGTGGGCACATTGCCATGTTCCTTAACATAGGCATGCATCCACCAAAGGCCTTTGGTGGATGCATGCCTTTGGAGGTAAGATGGCCCGTGTACTGAAACCAGTTCCCAGGTACTCCTTGCTTCAGTTTTCTTAAAGGCAACATCATGCCTAGTCACCACCTAGACTGGTGTAATCAAACAAGCACCCTAATATTTGAGACCCTTGGTGGATTGCTGGATGAAGGCACTAAAGATGCCATATGTTGTGTATGTATACGTGTGGGGGGAATCTCTCAAATGGTTACGCTCCATATGGGATGCAAATATAGTGCAAAGAAGGCTGACTTTGTTTTTAACACAAACAACGTATCTAGCTGCTAATGCTCTTGAGAGGCAACACTGTGCTGGCGTGTGGCCCAGGCCCTTCACTCATTTAAATTGGCATGGTGCCACTGAAGTCAGTGGAGCTGTGCCAATTTCAGCTACTTCTGGCCCACTGTTTGACCACATCACCAGTAGCAGGGAAAAAATACTGCATTTAGTTTATGAAACCAAGCTAGAAAGCTTGTATATGACTGCGACAACGAGCTCAACTTCTTTGAGAATTCACAGTACTTTAAGGGAAGTTGTCTTCTGCTAAAGAAGTTACCCTCTCGTTTATACCAAAGTGTGTTTGGTGGCATGGAAGTGGGGTAGGGGTGTTTTCCAGATGAAACCATAAATACTGCTTTAGAAAGAAGGGATGGCAAATGTCTTAGCACTTCCTATGGAGGCACTGTGAAGAATTTTAACTCCTGTAAGCCACAGAATGGAAGTGTCAAAGTGCAAGAACAGGTCTATACATCTGCTGCATGAGAAGCCACAGTTCATTTGCTGCTCATGTAATAGTGGCAGATTACTGCTGGTCTGTTCCCAGCATACTATTGCACTTCAGATCATCATGGCTGGTGTTGGATTCTGCACAGTTGACCGCAGCAAGGAATTGACATGCCACGTTTCAGACTGTAGCCAAAACCAATCTAAGTCATGTGAAGTCTAAGCCTGGTGACCTCAGGTTCCCCACTTAAAGACCCTTTGCTGCTCTGAAATCCCTTCTTTTGTAGCCTTTGTACCCTCTGATTCTCTATTCCTGGGCATTGTTGATTGGTCTCCCTGTGGTCATCATACTGTCCATGTTCTGTTCTCTCAGCATATTCCTTTGTTTCAACAAACCCATCACATGCACACATTTTAATTTGGGAATTTACTGGTCTCCATCTAGCAAAGCTGGAAGGGCCCAAGGGCTCTGCAGTTGGGCACTGTGACCTGGTACCAATCCTGCAGGGTCCCTTATCTCTGCTTGGATACACTGTTTATGTCTTTAATCTCCCAGCCTGTGTGTCTCCTGGTTTCAGGCACAGTGGGCCTTGAAGGAAACTGTGTCATAAACAGGCTTTTAGAAACCAATTAACCCTTGCTGTTGCCCTGGACCATTGTTCTAATGTACATCCATTTTACCTACAAGCCAATTTCCAAAAACAAACCTTCTAAGTCAAATACTGGCAGTTGTATGACTGCTGTTACATATGTTTGATATGTGTACTATATGTTCTTGTGGCTTAGAGTGACTTTTGAGCATGGTATTGGGAGGAGTGGGCTAGGGGGTGCTAGACTTTGGGCCCTGAATGTCTGCTGGTGCTGGGAAGGGGATGAACTGAGGAGGTTTTAAAATAGAAGGTCAGTGGGAGGGGCTAGAAGGCAACCCTGGACATGGGTCACATTAGCAGTGTGGATAACCTTTGTGCTTGGGGAAGCACAAAGACTGAGAGTGCCATCAAAAGAATTGTTTAGATGACATACTGGTGTTTTTCACAGTGGACTGGAGTGAGGTGTGGGTGTGGATAGTAATCAGGAGGGTTAGAGACTTGGAATTTTTTCTTTTAGTCTTTCTGACTCTGCTTACTCACCTGTCTCTGAAAGGGGGATAATATATTTCTGCAGGGTGGGTACACTG
This sequence comes from Crocodylus porosus, assembly GCF_001723895.1. Lineage (NCBI taxonomy): Eukaryota > Metazoa > Chordata > Crocodylia > Crocodylidae > Crocodylus > Crocodylus porosus. Next base: position 30,740,808 of record NW_017728950.1, read on the forward strand.
TGAGGGCTGACTTGGGAGTATCTACAAAGAACTTTGAGAACACAGTGCCATCAATACTCACAGAACAGAAGGAATAATTAGAGATCAGACTAGTATATGACATGGCATCTTGAAATTATGTATGCTTTTGTATTCCTTAAAGGTTGTTACACTCCCAGTGTGTAACCCTAGTAGAAACTACTGCTCTTACCTTAGCAGTGACTGCCAAGATGTTTGGAAAATGAAATATATTTGTGATGAGACTTTTCCCTTTTCTTCACTGTTGGCTGATTAACTGAGTGAGATTGCAGTAACAGCAGCAATCATTAGAAAGAGTTGGAAAGGAAATCACTACACAAAACAAACAAGCTTTCAAAATGAGTGAGTCCCTTTATAGTACTCTTGACAAAATGGCTAATAATGTAATTTCACTGAGAAATTAAGTATTTAAGTGCACCTGTGAAGGAGAAAAGTAATAGGCTGATGTAAAATTGTTATGAACTACCTTATTATTTTGAGCACTGCAATCATGCAGTGCATTACAAGGTCAATTCACGGATAACTGAAAGTAAATAATACTTTTTTCTTTTCCATTTCTGTTGTGTGAATGTGGGGTTTGTTTGTTTGTTTCTTTCTTTCTTTGGGGAGGAGGGGAGGTGACTCACAGTTGGCAAACTCAAATTCTCTGTACTGTACAACATGTTTCTGAAGCTATCTAGATTTCATCCCTCTATACAACAACCAAAAGACTGTATTAGTATTCCTCAAGTGTCCCATGAGAAGTTCAAACACCAGCCAAATCTTTCAAGCACAGATAGAAAAGATATTTTTTAAAAATAACTCATTTCCTTGGCAGCCAATCAAATGTAAACCTCTATGAGCCTTCCATATAACTTCTTAATTATATCTTTTTTCAGCAAAAACTTCAAAGGTTATGGTTTTTAAAAAACCTAAAACAAATTTACACAGACCTTTTTAAAAAACCTGCATTCTATGATTTATATTCCTGAAGGGCTTCCACTCATTAAATATTTGCTTCACTATTAAAAGGAAAATTCATTCCCAGCACAGAGGGCCGATACAAGACCTATGAACTATTTGCTCCAAGTCCTGTGTTGTCTGGCTTGTTTCACTTAAATGGCACATAAGCCATCTACAGAATTCATGTGTTTTGGAATTTTATGGTAAATGTTCTGGTTTATCCCCCACAATACATAATAAAAATACAACGTTACTAATGATAGAGTTATTTTGTGGGTGCCAAGCATTGGCATTACACTATTTCAGGCAATGTATATATTCAGGATGTGCCTACTTTGCAGTCAGAGTGACGGTAGTTCCTTTTACTAGTGTTGGAGTGATATTGTGGTGATAATGGTCTTGGAATGATGTGAGAGGCCAGGATTCTTGGGAATTATATATTTTATTGGAGCAACTGTATGGTTGGGATAAAGTTATGTAAGCTTTCAAATTCAAGGTATTCTTCATCAGGTCTGGGGGAAGAAGAAGGAACAGCAGTGATTTTTAAAAAATGTGTAGAAAGCTGTGAAATTAGAGAAATGTCCAGGGGTAGCAAAGCATTAACAGAAGAAAACAAGTTTGATTAATGGGGGATCAACCTATCAAAAGGGGGGAGGGTCATTTCCACCTGTGGGAAGAATTTCAGGCATCAGATAGATCCATAGTGTTCATCCAGTTTATTCATTTTTGTTCCTTTTCAAAAGTGTTTTTTAAATCTCCCTTGGGAACAACAATTCCTAACCAGTGAAATTGGTCCAATAAAAAACATCAGCCTCAAAAATCCTTGCCTCACATGTAGCTCTTTCACACATACCTGACCAGCTGTGTGCTGCTCTGGCTACATGGTTACCCATATCCTAGCTCTCTAGTCTAGAAGTAGCTTGGGAACATCGACACTTTTTGACTTGAGAACAAACTTTCCTTCAGTCTTAGTCAGGCATATGTAATCTGGTTGGTTTTACTAGAGAAAATGACCAGCATGGGCATGTCCCCATGAGTGGGAATGTGCATTTCCCCATGGACAAACAGCAGCAGCACAATATGTGCCACTGCTACTTGTCCCCGGGGGACGGGGAGGCAGAAGAAAGAGATCATTAGGAACCTGCATTCCATGGGACATGCAGCAGTACAGCACAAGTAAGCAATAAGCAGGTAAGCAGTAAGGGGCCCATTGGGCATCAGAACTGGGGGGTGACAAAGGCGCCAGTAACAGGGCTCAAGTGCCTATACACTAATGCTAGGAGCATGGGGAGAAAGCAGGATGAACTAGCACTCCTGCTTGCAGAGAACACTTACGACTTAGTGGGGTTTCATAGGTAGTAGGGTCAGACAGGACCTGAGTAGATCATCAAGTCTGACTTCCTGCCATGGCAGGAAAGAGTACTGGAGTCAAACAACCCCAGCAAGGTGATTGTCTAGCCTTGTCTTAAAGACCCCCCAGGGTAGGAGCCAGCACCACTTCTCTTGGAAGTTGGTTCCAGATCCTAGC
>NW_017728950.1:30743710-30746086 GCF_001723895.1 Crocodylus porosus
TTTTCTGCCTCTGTACTGATGAGAAGGGAGTTCCCCAGCCTGTAGTTACGGTGCTGGTTCTTCCTCCCCAGGTTCAGCACCTTGCACTTGTCAGTGTTGAATCCCAATTTATTCTCATCCGCCCACCCCATAACCTGTCTAGGTCCAATTGCAGCCTATTCCTTCCTTCTAGCAGGCCCACATCCCCCCCACATTTTAGTGTCAGCAAATTTGAACAGGGTGCTTTTTACCCCCTTGTCCAAGTCACTGATGAAGATGTTGAACTGTGCGGGCCCGAGGACCGAGCCCACTGCTCACAACCTTCCAGGTCGAAAATGACCCATCCACTCTCTGGGTGTGGCCCTCCAGCCAGTTGGAGACCCATTTGACTGTGTAGGTGTCGACACCGCAGTCCATCAGTTTCTTAATGAGAATGGGGTGAGAGACAGTGTCGAAGGCCTTCCGGCGTCTCGTGCCGTCTTCCACATCTGCTCACTGGTAGAACAGAAGAGAATATCACCTGTGCACCTATCTCCTTCAGCACGCCCCTCAGAGTATGGTAATCCACCATCAGGTGGTCAGGGCTTCTCCTGGCCGCATCATTAGTACCCACATGGATTAGGAACATGGGGTAGTAATCGGTGGGCTAGATCACGGCCTGGATCATCCCCATCACATCCTGAATCTTTGCTCTGGGTAGGCAGTAGACCTCGCGTGTCAAGGGGTCCTGGCAACAGATAGGCCCCTCTGTACCTCTCAGGATGGAGTCACCTATGATGATCACTCAATGCTTTCTCCTCCGGGACTGCTTAGCTCCATCAGCCTGTTCGGAGTGTGGAGTTGCCTCCTCTCCTTCCTTCTCCTTCAGTGTTGCCAGGGCCTTGTACCTGTTCTCCAGCCGGACTGGAGGAACTGGTACTGCTGTGTTATGAGCAGCCCTGGTTCTGGAGGTGACTGTCACACTGCAGTGGAGGGCACCTCCTGAGGTGCTTCTTCCTTGGGTGTGGCCCTGCAGGGAAAGGAAATAACCACAATTTTGTCCTCTGCTTCCCTGATTTCCCTCAGCCTGCTAACCTCCTCCTGGAGCTCCCTCACCTGCACCTCCAGGGCCCTAAGGCAGGCACTGGCAAGAAAGGTGTGGGGGTCCCCAATCCCTGCCCCCCGGGCTTTGCTGGGCAACCCCCACAGGCCAGGGGGTGGGGGGATGCCAGCTACCCCATGGGCTCTGTCTGGGTGGAGGCCTCAGACAAGCCCTATGTAGGCTGTGCCCCCTGGGCAGGGACCCTGGCAGCACTCTGCGTCGACACCATCGTAGGAGTTGCTGTCTGCTCCTGGCTCCTGAGTGCCAGGGGCTACGTTAAACTGTGGCTTTTAAAGGCCACGGTTTGAATTTCCGGCCGCTGCCCTAACAGCCAATCAGATGCTCGGGTCTTCCCGGAAGGGCCTCCTGGCAGTCCCACCCCCTATGCTCCCCTGCTGGGGGAATCCAGTGCATCCAGAGCCTGCTCCCCAAGGGTTAACCCTGGGGGTGCTCCCTAGCTTGGGAGGACAGTCCCCCCTAGCCCTCCCCTTTTTGCACACTGTTTGCACAGAGTGGCTCGGGAGCACGGCTCCCAGCTCAGCTAAGAGGGATCTGGGGGGGTTCCCAGTTAATAGAAACCTGGTGGGACTCGACCCATGACTGGGTGGTACAAGGGCTATAAGCTATACAGAAAGGATAGAGTGGGGAAGAGAGGGGGAGGGGTTGCGCTCTGTCAAGGAGCATTATACATCAACCCTTATTAAAATGGAATTGGAGGAGGAGAAAGTAGAAGGATTTTGGGTTAGGAAAAAAGGAGGTCAAGGAGAAAGGAATTTGGTGGTAGGCGTCTGCTACAGACCTCCACACCAAGGGGAAGAAATAGATTTGGAACTCCTGAAGCAGCTCTCGGAAACCATAAAGACTAGGGAGGCAGTAGTCATGGGGGACCTAAAACTATCCTGATATCTGCTGGGAGATGCAGACAGCAAATTCCCACCGTTCACGCAGGTTCCTATCCTGTGTACAGGACCTCCACCTGATTTAGGAAGTACATGGTCCCACTAGGGGGAATGCCTTACTGGACCTGGTATTGGCAACAGGGGATGACATGATAGGGGACCTACAGATCAATGGTCACCTGGGGGACAGTGGCCACCAAATAATAGAATTCATCGTCAGGCATAGGGTGGGTAAAGTAACTAGTTGGGTGGATGTGCTAGACTTCAGGAAGGCTGACTTCAGCGAACTCAGGCATTTAGTCAATGCCACACAGCAGAGTAGGAGATTTGGCAAGATGGGAGCCCAGGAAGGGTGGCTGTGCCTTAAGAAAATGATCCTTCGTGCACAGAGGGAGAGGATTCCAATGTAGGGGGAAA
>NW_017728950.1:30746186-30748474 GCF_001723895.1 Crocodylus porosus
ATAAATTCATCATAGGGGCGCAGAAGGGAATTGGTGAGGCTCTGCTCACCAAGGTGCCCCTGGGGGTCACAAGAAATAATGGCCATAAGCTAGCAGAGAACAGATTTAGACTGGACATTAGGAGGAACTTCTTCACAGTTAGAGTGGCCAAGGTCTGGAATGGGCTCTCAAGGAAGGTGGTGCTCTCCCCTACCCTGGGGGTCTTCAGGAGGAGGATGGATGGGCATCTGGCTGGGGTCATCTGAACCCAGCACTCTTTCCTGTCTATGCAGGGGGTCGGACTCGATGATCTATTGAAATCCCTTCCAACTCTAACATCTATGAATCTATGAATTGTCCCCAGGGACTACTCATGCATGCTTGCTTTGACGCACAGCATGTTACCCTGGCAGCCTTATGTGGGGTCTTGGGGGCTTCTGGGGGCTGCAGCCAGAGCGATAAAGCAGCAGGGAGCCTGCCTGACAGCTGGAGCATGGCTCCAGTCAGCCAGGATCCAGTTTAAGGTAGCGCGCACTGCCGCTATGTGTGCTGCCCTGCTTTTTGTTGTTGTTGTTTGGTTTTTTTGACACCAGGATCTCCTGGTCTCAACGCCCCCTTCCCCTCCTCAAATTGCAAATTAGCAGTGTGGGGACTGCTTGCATATGCAGCATGTGTGGTGCCACATACCACATGTATGCAATTGTCTGGATGCACACTGTGAGGGCAATACCTCTGCTGGATATCTTTAGTCCTGCATAGTCTTGTTGAGGTCATGGAACTTCACTGAAATCTACGTGTTTATATGCAGCCCAAATTTTGACCATGATTTTGAGTGGCAACTGTAGTAAAGATCTTGAATGAATAGAGAGTTTGACTAAGAATTGAAGGGATGTTGTGGCCCTAGACATTGTACGTAGATGTTTTTTACCAGTGCAGGAACTTCCCCACATCTGAGTACTGGCACTTGTTGCTTTACTTTCACTGGTGTGAATAGTTGTACAAACAGTAGTGAACTGGGCTCCAAATCCAGACTTCATTCAAAGGCCCAGAATACAGCAAAGGAGGATGAAAATAAAGAGTCTAAAATCAGGGAAACTTTGTAGGATAACTAAAATTGATCATGAACATATTAAAATATGTTCCACTGGTGAACAGTTTAATTTCCACGTAAGCATACAGCATCTATATATTACTTTAATTGCCACTTTCTCCACACATATATATATATGTGGAGAAAGTGGCAATTAAAGTAGTGCAGGAAGCATTGCCAGAATTAAGCTACCGTACAATGAAATGTGGTAATGACTTGTTATTGGACAATAATGTTTCCATTAATGTCACCAGTGTATAATATTAGCAGGAATTTTTTAACCCAAGTAACACAAAATAATTATTTCAAGGAAATTTACTTCATCTCTAATGTAAAAGAACATACAAGATAAAAGTGAGAAGCTGTAGGCTGTTATAAAAATTCAGTCAAGCATGATGGAGGGGCACTGCATTGCTATCTGAGGTCACTAATTGAAGGAAATCTTTGAAACCAATATATTTTTTTTTTTTAACAAAAAGTGTTTAGGTGGTTTTGCAAATAAAAAGGAATTTTTCAGCCTGGTAGAGAACCATATTCCCTGTAGGCTGCATACTGCTGGGCATAGTATTACTGCTGCCATGTGGATCCCTTGTTTAAAAAGGCATTTTCCTGTGAGTGAAGGGAAGAGAGAAGCTGCTGCTTCTGTTTATTTTCTCTCTTCACTTAGAAAAAAATCCCTATGGATTTCTGAACTTCCTCTCTGAACCTTTGTGGCTCCTGTCTCAGCAACAGTCCTCCCAGCCACGAAGGATGGGAAAAGATTTCCCCTTGTAGCCTTACTGCTCCCCTTCATAAAACATTAAGCTCCTACTGACTGATAGGGCTGTGCAAAGCTTCGGGTGCTGATTCAATTTGGAGGAGATTCAGCCCAATTCAGTGGCCAAATCTCCAAATCCGAATCAAATAAGGGGACCAATAAAAAGGTCCAAATCGATTCAAAGCTCTCCGAATCTTCCAAAAAGAGAGAACTCTTTGCGGAGCTGGACTTGGAGCTGATAAGTAAGGGGTAAGGGAGGGGGGTCTGGAGGAGTGGGGAGGGAACCATGCCAGGCCTCATCCCCTGCCGGGCTCCCCAGCCTCCTCCCCCCATGGCTGCCACACACCCCAGCTCCTGGTGTTTTAAAAAAAAGGTCCCACTCACTGGGTGCTGCCTGATGTGTGGGGGGGGTGATCCCCGTTGCCCCAGCTCTGGCCCTTTTAAAGACCCCCCCCGAAACCC
>NW_017728950.1:30748574-30750712 GCF_001723895.1 Crocodylus porosus
TTTTGTTTTTGTTCTTGAAGGGCTAGAGCTGGGGCAGGTGGGGTAGCCATGGTGGGAGTGGGAGGAGGAGGTGGTTGGTGGGCTCCTGCAGAGACCTCCATACAGCATGGGGCGGTGGGGATTGCCGCCCCCCCACCCGGCAGCACCTGGTGAGCTGGGGTTTTTGCTTTTCAAAGTGCTGGGAGCTGGGGTAGGTGGGGCGGCCATTGCTGGGCTGGGAGAGCGGGTAGGGGATGAGCCTGCCTGATCTGGAGATTTGGCAGCAGCCAAATCTCTGAATTGGATTCGGCCGAAATTGATTTGAATTACTGAATCAAATTGTTATCTCCCGAATTGGCTGAATCCAAAGTGAATACTAGATGCTTTGCACAGGCCTACTGACTGAGGTACTTAAGATTTAAAACAGCTTTACAACCTTTGAGATGTAGTCTTGTGATTTGAGGGGTAAGCTCATTACGTATTGCCTTGCATTCCTAGGGTGCATCCAGAGAAAAGCACACATGCAGTATGCGATGCTGCAGCCCCGTGGTGCACATGCAGGTGTTCCCTACACTGCTAATCTGCAGTGCAGAGGGGGCTTGACACTAGGAGATCCCAGTGTCAAAAAACCCATGCATAAAAAGAGCAAGTAGTGCACATGGCAGCAGCATGAAACCAGAGCCTGGCCAGCTGGAGCCACAATCTGGCTGCCAGCCAGGCTTCCTGCTGCCGGATTGCTGTGGCGGCAGCCCCCCAGAGGTCTTCAGGACCCCAGGTAAGGCTGTTGGGGCCAGCACAGGTGGTAGCTCCAGCCACCCTTACCACACTTGGGGCAAAACCATGCTGGATGCCAGAAAATGTGCATGGGTGTTTCCTGAGGACAAGTAGCTGCAGCACATATTATGTCACTGCTCTTTTGTCCGTGTGGAAATGCATGTTCCCACTCATGGGGATACGTTCCTGCTATTGAGGGGAAGCATTTGAGCAGATGCATGGCTTGTTACACTTGTGTGGTAGGATGTGTAAAGGATAGATGACTTTTTACCATTTACAGCAGCTTTGTAGCATAGGGGTAGGTACCACGTGAAAGACACAGAGGACAACCTGCAGGGTATCTAAATTTATTTTTTTCAGGTGTTGTACGGAATCTCAAACTTTTTAACAAATCTCAGCTATTAAAGCAGTGGAGAAAGTCTTGAAAAGATAATTGATATATATCCCTAAGTCTGCAGAGAGCCTGAAACATCTCTGCAACAAGAACTGCTTGACTTGAGTAAATAGTTCTTGAACTTGGCTTCCAATAATACTTTCAGCATCAATATTGTTCATGTTTGTTTCCCTGTTCAAAGCACGTGACTCAACTTCCAACAGATTGGGAAATAATGGCTTATAGTGTACAGAGTCGATGTTTGTTGTCCCTTTCTCTTCTGAAATCTAGAATAAAAGTGTTGTGAGCTTAAGTTGTTGAGGTACAGAGACATAAACTTTGTAAAAAGAAAAAATATTTTTGTCAGTGTTCGGTGGGGAAACTAATTTGGGTGTGCACAGACGGATCCCCCCCCCTCCCCGCAATAGACCCCCTGCAACTAAAAGGAAAAGGCAGAAGCCATGAATCTAGTTGCACAATGTCTCAGAGGGCCTAAACAAAAGGGCTGTCAGTTCCTCATGGTAAGACAGGATATTGGCCTCATTTGGGGAACTATTGTTAGACACTACACAAATCTATAATGTGAGATGATAACTGCCATTAAAAAGCTTGCAACCTAAGGATGTGTGTATCATTTCTGCAGTGATTCTGAGACCACTGCCGATTTTAAATCTATCCTGTTCACCCCATGAACTGACAAAATAACATGGGTTTGCCATTAGAGATGTGCTGGCTTCTCTCAAGAGCATACCTAAGATTATAGTTGCTTTTTGGCATATGTCTGGGGACAGTTTCAGGAAGTCTTTTTCACCTGTGGGATGAGGTGGATGTGAGTGGGATGAGCGGGTGGCATTTGTTTTACAGTAGCATTCTTGGAACGGCTGCAAAGAATGCATAGATGTACCTGCTGTTGCACAGTGGGTTAGTATCATAGTATCATAGTAGCTAGAGTCGGAAGGGACCTAGGTAGATCATCTAGTCCGACCCCCTGCCTTGGCAGGAAAGAGCACCG
>NW_017728950.1:30751683-30760934 GCF_001723895.1 Crocodylus porosus
TGCCGCAACATGGTTAGGTTGCTAGCATGCTGGAGGTCTAAATCCCCTCCCTGGCCTACACAGGACACTAGCCCGGGGCTGCCTGGGTGGTGGGGGGATGGAGAAGCTGGGCAGGCACTATCACTCAGGAGCTCTATCTCTAGCACATACATGTCTGGTCCTGCAGGGCTTGGACCTGTGCTCATAGGTGGTAGGGGACCAGTCCCTCCAGCTCTGGTTCCCCAGCCTCTTCCTCTTCTCCCATGCCCTGGGGGAGCAGAGAGGAATTACACTCCCTCCCCTTATCAACTGCTTGCCACAGCATCTGCCAGAACTGGGAGGGGGTGGAGTCTGCTGGTCTCCTGCCAGCCTTCTGCCAAGCAGACCATGGTTGGGGTCCCATTCAGGTGGGAGATAGGGGTTTAAACTCCCCTCTGCCTGCCTGCCCACACCCACTGCCCCCTCTGCTTCAGCAGGGAAAAGTCTGGCAGGGGCTACCTCCTCCACCCCGGCAGACCTGGCTGTAGTCCCTCTGGCTATGTAGAAAAGTGATATGGTCCCAGTAAATTATGATTGCACAAAAAATGGTGTTATTTCAAAACTGTTGTTACTTTCTGAAACACTGTCATATTTTAAAGCTCAGTTTAAAAGCAGTGGGTGTTTTTCCCCAAATAGTCATTTATTCTGTTTGTGGAACTGATGAATAAGGTGCCTCTACAAATGCACAAAAGGGTTATCAGTTGCCTCCTCCCCCCCATAAGTAACTTTTCTTATTTGATGCAGTGCTCAAGCATCTCTAGCATTTCTGAAAACAACTCAAGATACTGCAGTTTGTCAGCAAATCTGACACACATGCATATGCATCTACATACATACATGTATGCACACTTTTTCAAACTTATTCTTGGTAAGTGCTAGTAGGGAAACTTACACTATTGCACATTTGTAAGCCATTACCCTGGTGTGATCAGATATGAATTGTCCCCACAGGATTTATTCTACCTACCCTCTGCTCTGCAAAAATTGCTGGGCTCTTTAATTTCAATAGGCATGTAGCCTACCTCACCTCCTGTCTTTACACAAAGAGAACATCCCAGGCAGTGACTCAACTCACAGGAATCTGCTGGGATTGCGGTGCAGATGTTAGCATTTGCCTTTTGAGACAGGGTATCCCACAAGAATGAAGAACAGCTTCTGTGTTAGGATTGTAAATGCCTGGAATCCAATATAGCCACTTTGATTCGCAATACAAACCCCACTTCCCTCTCAAAGTGGAGATGAATGACATACCACCTGCCAAGACCTCTTGATGCTCAAGGTGATTTTAGTGTCCTGTGGTTTGTCAGTCTTTTTCTTCAAAGGTTGCTGCTGTGCTCTGTCACTCTTATCTGTACCTTCTAGATAAGCTTCTATGCCCAAGTAATCGGAAAAAGCCCTGCTGTTATAGAAATCGAAAGCACTGATGGGGGGGTGTGGACTGGGGCAGAGGAAACAAGTCTCGTGTCTGGAGAGCACAGCCATTTTTTAGATAGTTTCCACTTAAAAGAAAGTCATAGCTGCTTTGCTGTTTTCACTGCTTTTCATGCAAGTTTGCATAGTTCTGTGTAACAAACCAGCTTTAAAATATTTTTGGCTTCAAAGCTGGTGAAAGTTATTGGCCTAATACAAAGCTGTCCAACTGGTGGTGTGTGAGGCACCAACAAGTGGCTTAATTGCATATGATTTGTGAGCATGTAACACGCAGCCAGTTCACAGGCCCTTGCTGCTGCGTCTTCCATTGCTGTGCGGTGGGAGGGCCATAGTGGGGGCTGCGTGCTTCGGTGCAGCCCAAGGATCCCTGGGGGAGAGCACCTTGCTTAGCATGTAGCCTGTGTGGTGTCTGTACCATGCTGAAATTGGACAGCCTTGGCTTAATAAATCAAAGAATCTGTTGTTGCGGAGCCAGATTTCCTTATGTACTGCTCTGCCAGTGTGCCTCAGCCCTAACTGGGGAGAAGGACTGTGTTCCTCTAGGTAATAACAGGGATTTTCCTTGTACTGCTTGGTCCTTCTGACAACTAGGGCAAAGCATGAGGGTGAGCTTGTGACTTGGGAGCTTGAAGTGAGATGCACAAAACACTTCTACAGAGATCAGCATGGTTGAGATATGAACAACTATTATCCCTGAAGAACTGGACTGGTTCCAAACTGGTGCTTAGCTTCAAGATGGAGCAGTCTCTCAACTGGGTTGGGCTCCCAGCTCCACTAGATTTCATTTAAAAAGGAGCCAGTTATCTTCAGTCATCCCTTGCTGAAAAGTAAACCACTCCTGCCATGTGATGGGCAGAGAAAGAGGGGCTGGGCAGCACCACTGTCCTGGCTTCATGGCAATGGTGGTTGTAGCCAGGGAAGTGGGTGAGTGCAAGGAATCGGGAGATGCAGCTGAGCCAGGTCCACCTCTGTGAGATTTATGGTAATGAAATGATCAAAAATAACTGGGACTAGCAGAAATGTGGATTCTATGACAGCATGAGAGTCCTGGCTTTTCAATGTTCACGGTAACAAGCATTTAAAATGCAGAAATAGCAACAGGGATGTATTTGGTAGCTGTCTTGGTCTGAGACAAAAAGAAATGCAAAACTCTAGAACTCTTGGTTCATAGATAAAGTATGAGCTTATATCAACAAAGTACTGTTTCTGCTTCATAAAAGCATGAGGATTAGCCTGCTGGACACAGCAGTGAGATTCAGGGAATATGGGTTCAGTCCCTGGCTCCATCACTAATCTGCTGTGCGACTTCGAGTAAATCACTGACACAGCTACTAGGTATCCTCATCAGCCCTGCTTTTCGGCTGGCTGTACCAACTGTTCATGTCTGACAATCACCATGGAAGTGTGGGGCGAGAGGTGAGACTGTGGGATAGCTTTCTGCACTGAGAGAGAGAAACCTAGCATGGAAATTAAAGACTGACCTCCTTTGAAAAGTGGAGGATGAAGAAGTTGGCAGACAAGAAACCCAGACACGGGCACAGGTTAATTTCTTCAAGGGGTAGCATTGGTATCAAAGTACAATAGCTTCTAAAGTAAAATAAGTCTTTCCAGTTTATAATATCACATAATTCTTTTATATAGTGCTTTTCATTAGCAGATCTCCATGTTTCACATCCTGCTGATGAAAAGTCTGTATGTGAAAACGTTCTTTGAGTTTTAAGTACCATGTATTAACCTCAGCACATGAAATAACAGGCAGAATTAAAAGGAACAAATGCAAAACCTATCCTTGTACTTCTTTCTACAATTGGCTGGTCAAATAAATTCTGATAAAACTAAAGTTTAGTGGGGACCAACAAATGTGAGCCCAGAACACTTCATTTAAGGTTAATATGGGTTTGATTAACAAAATTCTGGATATAGGCAACCCTGCTGCTTGGCCAGCTGTACCAACTATTCATGTCTGACAATCTCAATGGAAGCATGGGGGGAGAAATGAGGTTTTGGGACAGCCTTCTGCACTGAGGACAAAACTTGGCTGACTACATTTTCATCTTGCAATGTTTATGACACCATTTGCCCATGACAGTAGATACTGGACTTGATAACCCAGGAGGTTCCTTCTTGTCCAATGATTCAGCAACTTTGTGTTCTCTATCTGAAAAGCCTGCTGATGGTGAAGACCAGACTGGTCAGCAAGTGCTCATCTTTATGATGTAGAAATGTGTTCATCAGAACTAGTCTGAGGCAGCCTGAATAAAATGAGCGGAGAATCAAAGGCCAGTGGTGCTTTTCTATTGTGAGCCTTTGAGCCCATGTGTTTCAAGGTGAAAGAGGCTAGATCAGGGCTGTGCAATTTCTAAGTGGCTAGGGGCCACTTGTCTCTTGTACCATACTAGCATGGGCCTGGATGCCCCCCTGCTGCATTCTACATCAGGTACTTCCATGGTGCATTATGTGCTCCTCTCCTTTCTGTATCATGCTCCTGGGCATCCTCCTGCTCACTACATACCTATTGCTGTAGCTCTCCACTGCTGCATGTGCATCCCTTGCTGCAGTGCATGCACCCCACTGTACCATGTGGCCTCCTGCTGTTGCTATCCACACCTTCCCACTGTAGACACTCCCCCTGCTGCTGCTCCCCATGCACCCTCCCCTAGGTACTTGACTCGCCCTTAGCTTCCCAACCATGAGCTCCTCGACTGCACTACACCACTCAGGCACCCTGGGCTGCAGGTTCCCTTGACAGTGAAAGCTGTGCTGCACTGTCCCACTCCCTGGGTCAGAGACAGGGGCAGGAAACAGAGCCTGGAGCCCCTGTCTGCTGCTGGTATCAGATCAATGAGAGGAAGGAAGTTGTGTGGGAGCTCGGGGGATTCAATTTAAGCCTTCACAGGCCACCAGTCAGATGGCTCTGCTCTAGATGTTACCAATCCCTCAAGGCATTGAGGTCCACCTAGCAACAAATCCTGTGCTAATGAACATTCTTATTGAAATGAATACGGCTACTCAGCTTTTTTATTGATGACGTATGGCAAAATCAGCTTACTTCTGTTGCAAATTTGCAAATACTGTAAGCTAAGAAGACTGGATAATATATGCATGCTCATTGTTACCCATATCTCGTGTGTGACACCAAAAATGTGCATCAAGAAGGTAGATTTTTTTTACTGTACTTTAAAATCAGGGAAGGTTCAGTATCTAAACTGGATGAGTGAATGGATCAGGCATTTTCTGAATGGCATTGCTCTTACCCTGTGCATTTCATGCATAAATCCATTAGATGCTTCCTGGTTTCAGTTTGCAGCAAGGATCTAAATGACTGGTTCATCCTCTCTTGGCAAATCTTAATGGGAGAAATCTAAAATTTTTTCATAATCTCTTAGAATAGCTAAATCCTATTAGATAACAGGAAAGGGGGAATCAATTATTTACACCCCTACTGCTATGCGTTAATCACTTGGAAGGATACACATATAAGCAACATGCCACTCAATACTGGCCTGTTAACATCAAGATGCTGCTATTACCTAACTCACAAATGTAAGTGAGACACGCACAGGTTGAGTTATCTGGCTATCACCATGCCATGGTTTTCAATTCCAGCCGTGGTTGAAGTGGCTGGAGCTCTAGCTGAAATCAATAAGAGTTCAGTATGTGTGTTCCCGGATTGAATTTCCTTCATTTTTTTTAAGCATTCTAAATTCAGACCAGAACACTAAAACTGCTTCACTGGATTAGGTTAGATTAAGTGAACAAATGAAACCTCACCTACTGTAAAGAAAGAAAATGAGTCTGCATTGCTGCTGCCTCTTGTCCCATCTTACAAGTGCAACAGAGCAGTGCTCTTGAGTATCAGTGCTGGGTAGGTAAACACGGTAAGGTAGTACTGTTACGATCCTATATTAGGGACCACGTTAGCTAATGCTCATTAATACAATAATATCTATGGCAACTGATGATATGCATTTACTTAAACTTCAGAATGAGCAATCCAGGAATACTGAGTGGAGAAGGAAGGTAGTTCAATTTAGAAATGGGTATTTGTAAAAGCAGGGCCACTATAACCAGTTAATTCACCAGCACTGGGCCTAGGGTGGCTTGGGTTTTGATTTACTGTTTCAGAGAGGTATCGGCAAGCTGGGTTAGGGGGAAGAAGGAAGGAGATTCCTGAAAAGGAAGGAAAGGTGGGTGAACAGTTGACTGACTAGTGTACTGTAACGGGGGCTTGCTCGGGGCCAGTCTACTTATGGCCCACACACCTGTTTCTGGGTCAACCATTCACCTTCTCTCCTGCCATGCCTTGATGATATATAATTATGATATTAATTAGGTGGGAGGCTGCCCATTTCTTGCCCTGATGCCAGGGGGCACTATCTGCTGCTCCATTCCTCCCCTACACCGCAGCCCAAGCCTTGCAGATGGCATCCACTGGTCCTACTGTCACCAGCCCCACACTGAGCCCCAGAATCCTCCAATCCAAACCCCAACCAGATCCCTCCAATCAGGCAGCCTACTCCGCCCTCATTCTGAGCTGCCTAGCTCCCTGAACTCTTTTTCCCTCTCAGGTGTGTTCCCCCTGGGACCTTTGGCCACACAGGCACTGGCCTCACCTCCAAGGCCAGTCCCTCACAGTGGCCCCTGGCCCGTTTGACCATTCTGGTCCTGGCCCCAGCATTGACCAGTTGAGGGTATTTTAAGTCAGGTTTCTGAGTCTATAGCCTACTCTCTGACCTGGGTCCACCTTCTTGGCCCTTCTATGAGGTAACCCACCAGGTTGCGGGGGCTGGGGTTATTAAGGTGCCCCAACCCGCCTTTCACCAGGGTGGTAACTGGCCTGGCACTTCCTGAGGGCTCCCATACCACTAAGAGCCCCACCAGGCCACCCGCTCCTGGCAGAATGCAGTTCTAGGTCAGGCCCAGGCCCAGGAGCTTCCAAACTATCCCCTTAAGCTCCTACCCTTACCTCCAGGATGTTGCACTCAGCCTTGCAGTCAGGTGATATTTCTGCCTGCCTGCCAGCAGCAAACTGCTATGTTTATATAGGTGGCCAGAGATCTAAAATGTCTGTCACAGTCAAGCACCTGTTGATTGCTTGGCTCAGCCCTTAAAGTGGCAGGCACTGATAGTGCCCTGCCACATGTACATTTAGAAACCTGGGTAGGCTGATCAATGGAAGGAGAGGAAAGTGGATCTGCACATAGTGGTGGGAGGAGGGTTGCTATGCAGTGACTCGTGATAAAACGATAGGCCTCAGGGAAAGCAGGAAAGGTACAGCAGGGGAACTGTCTTCATGAAAGGAAAGGCTTATGACAAGGTCCATGCTTTGCAATACAGCTGTCTTGGAGCTGTTGTAGTTAAATGGTTAAAATTCGTTTGCTGTAGTGAAGAAAATTTAAGAGCAACATGTCTACTTGTAACATTCAAATACCGTGGGCCCTAAGGCCCACCCAGATAACTAGTAGCCCCTATTGTATGGGGGCTAATGGGTGAATGCTACAACAAAATACTTGGGACAACTAATGGAAAAAATAGGATAGGAGTGTTGTGTGGATCAAAGGATCAAAATGTGAAAATAAGTGTGCCTGAGGGGACACCAAGCAGAGCCCCTGGGCCGCACCCACCGGTCCTCAAAGGCATCCAAGGAGCTCATGGATGCCACCCACTGGTGCTCTGCCTAAAAACATACACAGACAAGTGAGAGGAAAGCTGCCCCACAGTCTCCAGGCACCTTCCCAGCCAGAACCTCCTTCCTGGTCAAGTACAGGGCCCACTTAGCCAGGGCCAGGAGGAGGTTGGCCAGGAAGTCCCAGGACTTGGTGAGGCCACAGATGGTGTGACCCAAAACAAAGGTGGGGGGTGAAAGTAGACCAGAACCTCAGGAGGAGGTTCTGGAGGTGGAGGTAGAGGGGCTGCAGCCTGGTGTACTCAAGGGTCCTGTGTGCCAGAGTTTCCATCTGGCCACAGAAGGAGCAGAAGACTGGGGTTTCCATGAAGCTCACCATGTATACACCTGTGGTGATGGCTCCATGGAGGAGCTTCCAGCTGAGGTCCTCAGTGGCTCGTTGGATGAGGGTAGAGTACAGACTCAGCCACTGGGGTGCCCAAGCCATGCCCTCACTGAGCAGGCCCTGCCACTTGGTGTCTGGGCAGGATGCAAGGGTGGCACGATGGACTGTGTTGTGCATGAGTGTGTAGAGGTGGTGGCGATGAACAGTGGAAAAGCAGACCTGTCTGGTGTCCTCCAGCTAGCTCAGGTGGTGGAGTGGGGAATACAGTGAAGCCAGGCGAAGCGTTGGCGCCATGACAAACTCGGGTGGGCTGGAGGACATGGGCTGGGGACTGCCACTGTGCAGGACTTGATCAACAAAGGCAAGGGTATTGGGAGGTAGGGCAGATTTCACCTCCTGTGTGACAGCTAAAAATTGTGTCTGTATGGTGAAGGCACTTGCTAAGCACTCTGTGAGGATTAGACCAGGTGTTTCTTGTCATTTGTTCATGTATTGTAAACTGGGTATGTTGCTGCTAAGAGCCTAATAAAAGTAAAAGATTAGTGAGGCCTTGTATATAGCGAGGCCTAGTAAATTTAGCAAGGCCTTGTAAAAGTAGTAGTAGGCCTTGTGGCACAGTTAAAATTAACCTTATCAAAAAAAGGCAAAGGCTTGTACTGCTATTGGTCAGTCCTGAAAAAAGTTGTAGTAAAAAAATCTAAATGGCTGTAAGTTATAAGCATAGCTCAGAAGTTATAAATTGGCTACCAAATCCAGGAATTATTTTAAAAAAATGCAGTATTGTAAAAGAAGCTACTGATTTAAAATTAGCTGCTGACCTGAATTCAGTGGGACAGTAGATCTTGAGGAGCCTGAAGACTGAATACCAGGGTCCTTCCTGGTACCCCTCAGACAGCACAGATCAGGTTAGAGGCTGAAGAGAATGACCAGCTCCAGGAAAAGGTCACTCGGTTAAGTAAGGAGTTAGAAGACGTGAGAGATTCCAATAGTGTGGTGTGTGAGGCTGTGCAAGCTGTCCAGAGTCGCTTGGAGACATTAGAACAGAAGAAGGGAAAGATTATGATCGTGTGCATGGCCACTTCCATCCAGAAGAGAGGGCAGTTAGCACAGGCTGTGGAGCCCTCCTTCAACAAGATGTGACAGTACCTGTATGGAGAGAAACCAAAAGCTGAGCTCTGGGAAGATCACAGGGCAGAGACAGATGATGGGGAGGAAATTGATGATGAGCGTGGTGCTGAAGTGCCCCCATATGTCCCTGCCCAGAGGGAAGAACTCAGCCAAGCATTTCCAGTAGTAGTAACTCACCCAGGGCTACAAGGGGGAAATCCCCAAACAGAACTGTGTTCCTTTACCTGTGCGGAGATTCTAGATATACAGGAGTAGCATTAGTCTAAGCTGGGAGAGCCAGTAATAGGCTGGCTAGTTCGAATGTTTGAACTACCTTCCTTCTTCACTCAGACACTTATCCCTGGATTGCTCATTCTGAAGCTTAAATAAATGCATATCTACGGTTGCCATAGATATTATTGTATTAATGAGCATTAGCTAAAGTGTTCCCTAATATAGGATCATAACAGTACTACCTTACCCTATTTACCTCCTCAGTGCTGATACTCAAGAGCACTGCTCTGTGCCTCCTCAATATCAGTGAGCCGTGCCGAGGCGGTCCAACTTGGACGAGGGGGTAAAAAGCACCTTGTTCAAATTTGCCGATGACACTAAGATGTGGGGGGATGTGGGCATGCTAGAAGGGAGGAATAGGCTGCAATCAGACCTAGACAAGTTACAGGA
>NW_017728950.1:30761249-30762458 GCF_001723895.1 Crocodylus porosus
CAAACTAGTCAGGGGGGATCAGCAGGCATTGGGGGAGTCCCTGTTCCCCCGAGCACCGCCAGGAGTGACCAGGAATAATGGTCACAATCTGCCAGAGGGTAGATTTAGGCTAGATATCAGGAGGCGCTACTTCACGGTCAGGGTGGCTAGGATCTGGAACCGACTTGCAAGAGAAGTGGTGCAGGCTCCTACCCTGGGGCTCTTTAAGAGGAGGTTAGAGGTATACCTTGCTGGGGTCGTTTGACCCCAGTACTCCTTCCTGCCAGGGGGTCACACTAAATGATCTACTCAGGTCCCTTCAGACCCTAGAAACTATGAAACTCATCCTGTGCCCTGAGGTCCAGTTAAATCAGTTTGGAGGAAGTGATGAAAAAGGTTCTTTGTTTTCTGCTGCACTACAGGTGACCACTGCCAGTTACAGTAATATGGAAGAAGAGCTTAACTCTGCCCCTTGGGAGTGGGCCAATTTAGAGGAGGCTGGCTGCTGCTTGTATCAGTTAACACTAACTGAAATCATTCGTGCAGCAGTTTAGACTCATGCCAGATGTGGAAGTCGTGATAGCACCGTTGTGGAGGAGGTTTTGCTGACAAGCAGCAACAGAGTGCACCTCAGCCCTGTTGGCCTTGGAGCCAGAGGCGGTGAATCACCTGGTAAGAAATGTGATCTGGTGATTAGCGCAGCTTCTACCCATTTTGCAGAAGCCAGGTCTTGCCAAGCCAATGAAAACTGCCAAGGCCATGGTGGCGGCCTCAGTGAAAGACAACCCCTCCCAACCGCCCCAAATTGTTAGGAAAAGCCAAGAAAGCCTGGTTTCAGATTCCGCGAGCAAGAATGTGGAAAGACTTGTTAACTGCCAGTTTCAGTAAAGTTCAAATCAATAAACTGCCCACCAATGTTCTGCAAGGGCTGTAGGCTCAACACTGTAGCAAAGGGGCAAGCCCGAAAGCAGAGCCTTCTGCGCCACCGGCAGTGTCACTGGAAGGATTCTCTGCCCTAAGGGTGGAACTGTCGACATTTTCCCAGGCCTTTACCTCCCTTGATCGTGTGGCCTAGGAAGTCTGGCCGGCCTGGCCCCCAAAGAGAGGGGCCATCATAGTTTCATAGTTTCTAGGGTCGGAAGGGGCCTGAGCAGATCATCTAGTCCAACCCTCTGCCATGGCAGGAAAGAGTACTGGGGTCAAATGACCCCAGCAAGATGTTCATCTAAC
>NW_017728950.1:30763440-30765005 GCF_001723895.1 Crocodylus porosus
CTAACCCGTGGCCCAGGTGTGCCTCCCCCAGGGAGGTGGCTGTTCTGGTCCCTACTTAGGAAGACGGAGGCAAAGGCAAAGAAATCGTTAAATATGTTAGCTTTGCCGTCTGGTGTGACGACCAAGTTTCCCATGGCGTCCTGCAAGGGCCCCACATTACCCGCGACCTTCTTTTTACCCCCTACATATTTAAAAAAGGGGGCAGTAGTAGTTTTAAATCATGGGGGCAGTAGTAGGCCGGAAACCGGCATGTAAAGTTAATATTGGCCCCTTAATTCTGATACCTATACAGATTCAATTAGGTAAAAGTGAAACGTCAATTGATATGCTATTTGACAAGATGTTACAGTGCTGTATGGAGAGAAACCAGAAGCTGAGCTCTGGGAAGATCACAGGGCAGAGACAGATGACAGGGAGGAAACTGATGACAAGCCTGGTGCTGAACCGCCCCCATATGTCTCTGCTGAGAGGGAAAAACTCAGCCAAGCATAGAGGATGGAGGACTGGAACTGCCACCAAGGAAGAATACTCTGCTCTGGTTCAGACCTGCAGAGAGCAAATCAGGAAAGCCAAGGTTGTGATGGAACTCCAGCTAGCTACAAATATCAAGGAAAATAAGTCCTTTTTCAGATATGTGGGGAGCCGGAGGAAAAGCAAGGGCAGTGATGGACCCCTGGTGAACCAGATGGTGCAACTGACCACTGATGCCCAGGAAAAAGTGAACTTGCTAAATGGGCACTTTGCATCAGTTTTTCACCAGTCCCATGGGACAGCCCTGCCCACTATGGGTCAGGGAGGCCTGGGTGAGGGAGATTCCTTGTCCTCCATTAAAGCTGACCTCGTGAAGAACCACCTTGACATTCTGGATACCTTCAAGTCAGCTGGTCCTGATGGGTTACACCCAAGGGTACTCAGGGAGTTTGCGAGCATCATATCATCCCCTGGCACAGATCTTCGAGAGACTGGAAGAGGACCATTGTTGTGCCTATCTTCAAGACAGGGAGAAAAGTAGATCCAGCAAACTACAGGCCCATCAGCCTGACATCTATCCTGGGGAAGGTCTTGGAAAAGATTATCAAGGAGGCCATCCTTAACAGACTAGCTGAAGGCAATATCCTGAGGGATACCCAGCATGGGTTTGTTGTGGGTAGGTCTTGTCTGACCAATCTCATTTCCTTTCATGACCAGGTGACTTATCACCTGGACATGGGGGAAGAGATCAACGTTGTATATCTTGACTTTAAAAAAGCCTTCGATCTGGTATCCCACAATCACCTCTTGGCTAAACTGGCTAACTGCAGCCTTGACCGCACCACGATCCATTGGCTGGGGAATTGGCTCTGTGGTAGGACCCAGAGGGTGGTGGTCAATGGGAGCCAATTGTCTTGGTGTGCTGTGACCAGTGGGGGTCCCTCAAGGCTCTGTCCAAGGGCCTATACTATTTAACATCTTCATTAATGATGTGGACATTGGAGTCAGAAGCGGACTGGCCAAGTTTGTCGATGACACAAAACTCTGGGGTAAAGCATCCACACCTGAGGACAGGAGGGTGATCCAGGTGGATC
>NW_017728950.1:30765298-30778422 GCF_001723895.1 Crocodylus porosus
GACGTGGAGAAGCTTGAGAGGGTGCAGAGGAGAGCCATGCGCATGATTAGAGGTCAGGAAAAGAGACTTTATGATGAGAGCCTGAGAGCCATGGGGCTCTTCAGCCTGGAAAAGCGTAGGCTCAAGGGTGTTCTGGTGGCCACCTATAAATTTATCAGGGGTGCTCATCAGGATCTGGGGGAACATCTGTTCACCATAGTGTCCCAAGGGATGACAAGATCGAACGGTCGCAAACTCTGCCATGACCAATTCAGGCTGGATGTAAGAAAGAACTTCTTCACTGTCCGAGCTCCCAAGGTTTGGAATAGAATGCAGCTGGAGGCAGTTCAAGCACCTACTTTGAACGCCTTCAAGATGCATTTGGATGCTTATCTTGCTGGGATCCTATGATCCCTGCTGACTTCCTGCCCCTGGGGCAGGGGGCTGGACTCTGATCCTCTGGGGTCCCTTCCAGTCCAAACATCTATGAAATCTAGACATGGGTGCCCAGATTTGCATTTTAGATTCTGTGGATTAGAAAGGGGAGAAAAGAACCCCTTATCAAGTAATTGGAGTTGAAGGCACTAGACGATCAGGACATATGGTCCGAGCGACCTTCATGCTACCTAATGGCTCTAAGGTAATGGCAGCAGCAGTACTACTTAAAGCGGGACCAAGCTTACTGAGGCTTACTGTACTATGAGGACAGTGGTTTGCCCTTGAGCGAGAGAATTGGCAGTTTAAGTGCGCAGTGCCTCACCAGAAACCTGAAGAAATAGCTATAACGGCTGTTACTCAATGTAGCAGGACCCCATTAACCCTTCCTCTCATGAAAGGAGTACACCGGCCCAGTATCGAACTAAGCCTGAGGCCACACAACCTATCCAGTGTATTATAAGCCAGCAACTAGAAGACAGAACTATTATTCAAACCCACTCTCCATATAACAATCCAGTGTGGCCAGTGCATAAGCCAAATGGAAGGTAGTAGCTGACTATTGACTTTTGAGCTTTAAATGCTAACACTGACCCCTTGATGGCTGCCGTCCTATCACTACCAGCCTTGACAGAAAGCATCCAGTGCTTTGGGCCTTGGTATATACGATTCATTGATATCAAAGACATGTTTTTTACTATTCCCATCTATGAAAGTCACTAGTCAGTATTTCTTTTCATGTGGATAGGACAGCAGTATACCTACACGGTATTGCCCCGGGGTGGATACACAGCCCCACCCTGGCTCATGGGGTTCTAGCTACTGTAGTTCATGAGGTCCAAGAAAAGTACCCCAACATACGCATGTAGCAGTATATAGGTGACATCATGGTGGGCAGTCAAAACAAAGAGGCTGCCACCAAGGCCTTTGAATCATTAAAAGAGAGAGTGTGTACCTTCGGATTCATGAAGGCGGTTTCGTACCTTTAGAACGAAAAGTCCAAGAAGTAGGTCCCCAGTGTGAATTTCTAAGAATAGAATGGCAAAATGGGGGGCCCACAATACCAACTGAAGCACTGCAAAGTATAGTAAAGACTCTCACCCCCACTGATGTAAAAGAACTGAAGGCCAAATTAAGAGCACTTAGTTTTTAGTGTATGCATGTTCCTAATTTTAGTGTATTAGCTCATCCCTTGTATAACTATGTAAGAAGAGGACTAAATAAAAACGAGGTCCTAAGCATAAATGTGCCTTACAGGCCCTTAAAGAAGCAGTAACTGTCCATGCTTCCCTAGCAGCACAACATCCTAGAGGAGAGCTTTTGCTCCATATAGGTGTCTCAGAAGGAGGATCATCACACTGGAGCCTGTGGCAGAAAGAGTCCTCAGAGGCAGAAGGAAAACCCCTTGGATTCTGGAGCTGAGGCTGGAGAAGAGCGGAAGCGAGGTTTACTCTCTTAGAACATATGTTGTGTGCAGCAGTGGCAGCCCTAGAAGCCACAGAAGTGTTAAGCAGGGAATTACCTACAGTTATCATTACTCCAATACCTATTCTTGGAATGGCTCTGTCGGACCACCAGTTGCCACCTAGGAGAAGAGTCCAAAACACCACGATCCAGAAGTGGATTTATTACATCTTGAGCCAGGTCCAACAAGTAACTCCAAAAGGACGACCTGCATTAGTTAAAAGGGTCACAGAAAGTACAGTTAACGTTTATTCCAACAAAACAAGCTGCAGTGAACCTTCACCCATCAAAGAAGCACCTCCTTTCTCACCTGAGATGAAGGCCTCAGCTGATGTTGAAGTCTGGTTTACAGATAGGTCTGCTTGAGGCTGTGCTTGGAGGGGAGTCACCTTGAAGATTTGAGATGGCAAGCAAGTAGTAGTACAAGGCCTCAGAAAAAGCGTGCATTATGCCAAGCTCAGCGCAGTGCTCACCGTAGCGGAATAAGAATTGTTAAATAGTCCACATCCTGTAAAAGCCCTTTTACATTTATAGTGACTCCTGAATGGTGGTGGAGGGATGCACTAAATAGCTACACCTACGGTACAAAAAAAACTTTAAAAGATGAGAACAGGACATTTAGAGCCATGAGCAATGGGAGACCTTGTAGAAGCTAGCCCAAAATGATCTCCCTCTACACATCCAACATGTGCGTGCAGCACTTGGGAATAAAGCAAAGGAAGGCCCAGAGACAAAGTAGAATAGGCGGGTTAATCCAGCTGACCAAGGAAGAGGGTACTAAAACCTTGTATGTTTAAAAAAAAAAAAAAAAAAATGAAGCAGCAAGTTAATCATTGCCCGACTCCTCCTTCCACTGCACACCTGGAGAACGAGCCTCAGAATAGCTACACTGACAACACGGGCACCCCGGGGATAATAGAACCTCTTGCTTAGCCGCGTCTTAGAGCATTCATGTAACTTAGAAAGAGGCACAAAAAATAGGTAATGCTTGAATCACCTGCCAAGAGGTCAAGATGTGACTAAAACCTTTCCTGACTGTCCCATTTTCATTATGAGGGGGAAGGGTAGCATGGCAAGTATAGCAATGCGATTTCATAGGCCCCCTCCCTCAAACTTCCCTGAAGTGACAACATGTGTTTGTAGCTGTAGAAGTTATCACAAGAATAACGTTTGCCTGCGCCTCGGTGAGAGGTACTGCCCAGGACACTTGTGTAGCACTGAAAACTCTGCTAGCTGTGTATCCACCACCCATAGAGCTACAGAGCGATAATAGCCCTCACTTCTGCAATTATATTGTGTATAACTAGACCACAACACATAACATGTTATAAACATATCATATCCCATACCATCCTCAGTCTAATGGATTGTTAGAGAGAGCCAATGGCATCCTGAAATGCAATTTGCATTGGCCGCTGGCTCAGCTCTTAAGGACTGGGAGTTGCACCTGGATCAAGCTATCAATTAGGCCAATAACCGACCTCATCCGGGAAGTAGTGCTATGCAACAGGCCTTTAGATTGGGTGGTCCCTGCGAGCCGGCAGTAGAACAACCTAAGGGTGGTGACCCAGAAAAGCTCCAGGCAGAAGATTGGGTAGTAGTGAAGCATCCTCAGGAAGATGCATAAGAAAAGACACTATTGGCAAAAGGTATGCATAATACATGGTGAGTATTTAAGTCAAATTTATCTAACAGGAGCCAAGCTTCTTGTTGTCTTGTTCCTACAGATTAGATCTGTCCATAGATGCGGCCATAGCCATTTCTAAGTAAGCCTGCTACTGAAGACAAGTCCTGTTCTATCATCTGTCAAAATCAGCTAACACCATAAAGTGGTGGACTGTTATAACTGTATTCTTCATACTAATGCCTTATTGTGTTTCCTAAGTAGGGCGTGTCTACTATCCTTCTTATTACCCAAATATTAATAAACTTGCTCCTGAAGATCTAAAGGAGTAGCCTAACCCTGAAAAGCATCTCCTGGAAACGTGCTCAGATGACGTTTGTGTGGTCCAGCCCCAGTATCCATGTTAGAAGAAACCTGCCACCCTGGAGCAAGTAAAATCCTAGTCTACAAGTAGAAAAAACAAAATAGTTGCCTAGCAAAGTAGTAACTGTCAGTGCACCCGTGGCACCAATTATTATCTTGAGTATATTCCCTACCTGAAGGCTGGAATGGCTAACTGTGGGAGGGGAGGTAATTATTGTAGCTCTGCTTGTTTATGAGTTTGTTGTTACATACTTCCTAAGGGAAACCCCACTGAGCTCAACACCCTTGATTCTGTGCCACCAATAATGCATTCTGCATCTGTTAAGCCTCTCAAGCCACTGTGTTTATGGCAAAATCGATCCTTCCCCATTCCGTAATGTAGCATATGTAGCTTAAGCATCTTAACTGTAGCTATCACAAGCAAGGGGTGATCTGAAGCTTCAGTAAGCAAGGGGTGGAGTGTAACAGTTAGGAATTGTGTCTGTATTATGAAGGTGCTTGCTAAGCGCTCTGTGAGGATTAGACCAGGTGTTTCTTGTCATTTGTTCATGTACTGTAAGCTGTATGTTGCTGCTAAGAGCCTAATAAAGGTAAAAGATTAGTGAGGCCTTGTATGTAGTGAGGCCTAGTAAATTTAGCAAGGCCTTGTAAAAGTAGTAGTAGGCCTTGTGGCACAGTTAAAATTAACCTTATCAAAAAAAGGCAAAGGCTTGTACTGCTATTGGTCAGTCCTGAAAAAAGTTGTAGTAAAAAAATCTAAATGGCTGTAAGTTATTAGCATAGCTCAGGAGTTATAAATTGGCTAACACATCCAGAAATTATTTTTAAAAAATGCAGCATTGTAAAAGAAGCTACTGCTTTAAAATTAGCTGCTGACCTGAATTCAGTAGGTCAATAAATCTCAAAAAGCCCAAAGACCGAATACCAGGGTCCTTCCCAGTACCCCTCGGACAGCGCAGATCAGGGACGTCTGACTTCACTGAGCTTTAGAGAAGAGAAACTTGTTGCACTTCAGGCATCAAAGGGAACTGCAGATAAGTTGCCAATGACCACACTCTCAATCCCAAACCCTCTGCTGGCGGCTAGAACACTCCTGGACCAGATTTGAACAGCTCCCTGATGGAACGTGGGCTTGGGTGAGTTGACAGAGCAAAGTGAACGTGTGTTCAGTCTTGAAAGTGTTTGCTGCTGTCTGTATAACTACTTTTGTCATTATGGCTAGGGACAGAAGTTACACAGTAACTGATTTAAATCTGTAACAGAACATAAGTTCAGTTCACATAACCATTTTCAGTCATTTTGAAACTGGTTTTAAGATAAACCTGGTTCAATATAGTATCAGACTTATCTGATTTGGGTCAAACTGGTTTATGGAACTTGTGTCCTGGATCCCTTCCTGGTTTAAGTTAAATCACAGATCCCTAGCATGCTTTCCACCCCTGGGTTGGGCTGGGCTGTTTGCTCCAGAGAGCAGGGCTGGCCCCAACCCTCTTCTCCCTAGCCGGAGCTCTGGGTGGCTGAGAAGGAGGTGGAGACTGCAGGCACAGCAGCATCTGCCTGGCTTTCCATTGCCTCACCCTGCCCTCACTCGCTGCTTAAGTAGGAATCTCCCCTCTCCCACAGCAGGGAACCCAGTGACATGGGTCCCAGTCAGCATCTGGCCACGCCGTCCCCATGCTAGCTAATGCTGAGAGGTGTCTGTATGTGTCTCCAGCTTCATTGGAAGAAAGGCAGACAGGACTCTGTCTGCTTAGGGCTTTTTGGAACTAATAAACAGGTACCTGGTAATATCCCTCCTTTCTTCCTTACAAATGCCTTGGGAAAAGATGTTTAAGAAGAGCTTGAACTACTGAGAGAGGCTTTTGTTTTCTTGATGGGCTAATAAGCATTGTGTTCTGATAAGCTTCCTGATGGCTTGCTTGCTTCAAAGGCTGCAATCTGTCAGTGTTCGAGAGGGGACAGAGAGAGATATGAGAAATGACCAGGTTATGCAATGCATGGGACCTATGAGTGCCTGTCAGTTTGCTGCAGACCAGTCTGAAGAATCAGGGGGAGAGGGAGATTGAAAAGCTCAATATCATCAACAGATGCATGCACTGCACAGAAGCAGTTCTTCCTCTCCCCCTACCCACCTTTGCCTCAGAGTGCGAGCTAGGGACTGTAGTCTGACAATACCTACAACACGCTAGCAAAAACAGGATGCGCTTCAACACTGACAAGTGCAGGATGCTGCACTTAGGCAGTAGTAACCAGCAGCACACTTATAAGATGGGAAACTCCCTTCATGAGAGCACAAAGGCAGAAAGGGATCTCGGAGTCATTACTGACTCCAAGATGAACATGGGCCGACAATGTGAGGTCACGGTTGGCAGGGCTAACCGCACCTTGTCGTGCATCCACAGGTGCATCTCAAGTAGGGCAACACTCTGTGCAACACTGGTCAGGCCACAGCTTGAGTACTGCATCCAGTTCTGGGCGCCGCACTTCAGGAGGGATGTCGACAACATGGAGAGGGTCCAGAGGAGGGTCACCCGCATGATCCGGGGACTACAGGGCAGACCCTGCAATGAGAGACTGTGGGACCTGAACGTGTTCAGCCTTCACAAGAGAAAGCTGAGAGGGGACCTGGTGACAGTCTATAAACTCACTAGGGGGGACCAGAAGGGTTTGTTTCCCCTAGCGCCCCCGGGAATAATGGCCACAATTTGTTGGAGAGTAGGTTTAGATTAGACATCTGTAAGAACTACTTCACAGTTAGGGCGGCTAGGATCTGGAACCAACTTCCAAGGGAAGTGGTGCTGGCTCCTACCCTGGGGGTCTTTAAGAGGAGGCTTGATGCCTACCTAGCTGGGATCATTTGAGCCCAGTTTTTTCTCCTGCCCTGCCAGGGGGGTCGGACTTCAAGACCTATAAGTTTCCTTCCGACCCTACTTCTATGATTCTATGAATACTCCTGCCCCTTTAGCAGAAAGCAGGGAAAAGCCTGGGGAGAGCTGCTACCCCCTCCCCCTTCAGGCACACCCTGGCTGGGGACTGTGCAGCCCAGGGTACGGGTTTAAACCCCTCCCTAATCATAGCATTCTGGCAGGGCCTTGCCATGCCCTCCCATGTCAGGATTGTGGAAGGGAAGGGAGGGCTCACTCAAGTGCCCCCCAGCTTCTAGCCTGAGCCACTGCAGGCAAGTGCCTGTATTTCCTGATTAAAAAGTGAATATCTATCCACTTGCAAATTGTTTGAATCTCTGCAGGTTAAACTAGTTTGCAAAGATTGAATCAATTCAGGCTTGGGCATTTTGAATGTTTGTCTCTAGCCCATGAGAGAGTACTTTTTTAGAGTAGTGTCTGCCCAGTCATATGTTCAGCTCTTAATTTCCTCCTAGTTCAAATAGTTGTCCACATTTGGTTCTGGAGTCTGGTTTTCCTAATTGGTAACATTTCATAAAGGCAAAATAACTAAACTAAACAACCCCTTTCCACCCCCCATTTCCTCTTTCCCACCCTTCCTTATCCACTTCTCTCCTACTCCAAGCCCATGGCTACTGCTTTTATTTTTTGAAGAGAAGGGTAGCTTGGCTCAGGTTTTCATCCTCAGGTTTGCTTTCCTAATTGAAATACTAGAGCTGTCAGCTGAATTTATAGTGTAAGAGCTAAATTCTGAATGTGGTACTTTCACTGAAAGATGAAAATTACCACATTGCTTATAGTAAACCAGGTTTTGTGCATACTACTTTTTCTCTTCATTAAAAATGGAAAACATACTTGCATACCACCACAAAGAATGTGGGGAATAGAATTACACTATAAAGGTAATAAAGATGAGGCACTGCGAGGGGTTGATCACCACCTCTTTCAACATGACAAACTGTTTAATTAAAGCCCCTAGCACATCAATAAGTCTGCATAGTGTTTATTCAAGATTTGTAAGGTGAAATTCATTGGCTACCAAACTCCATTGTAGGCAGTGTTATGGTTTTCTTTAAAAGAATCCAAGGGTGATCTTGAGGTTTATAGAGCAGGGACTTTAAATTTTATACAAGTGAATTGGTTATAACCATAAAGTATTTACCACATGATGTCTAGGACAGATGCATGTGTTTTTAAATTCAGGAAGAAAATTAGAGTTCCTTTTATTAAGGAAAAACACCACCATTTTAGGACAGGGAATTTTTGTTTGAAGACTCAGCTAATCATGCTATTCCTGAAAGTCACTTTAACTGTTTTCAGTTTTCCTAGCTTTGATATGAATCTAATAACAAGTCTTTGCCCTTGCAGGACTTTTCAATACGTAGGTCTCAATGAACCTGGAAAATAACTTTAATAGTTCTGCAGCATTCCCAGGTTCATAAATCTCAAACCAAATTTTCCTGTTTTAGACTTGTAGAAGAGAAAGCAATCCGTTATTCAGAAATTTTATTTGATACCACGTGACCTGGGCTAAGTCATGTGATCTCTAGGCCTCATCTACCCTGCATGCACTAAAATGGGGGAATGTTATATTACCTAAACATTTTTTAAAGACAGAGAAAAAAATAGTGGAAGAAATTGGCCTAGAACACAGGGCTGCCTCCAATCTCTGTACAAATTTCCATAGACTGTTGTACAAGAATGGCTTTGCAAAAAGTTATTCATACTAAAGTGAAGTTACTGGTGTGTGGCTAAGACCATTCCCAATGCCCTAGTTATCTCCATTGTTAGCCATGAATAAGAGTTACATATGAAAACAGATGGTTCAAAAAGGCCAAAATGCATACCACCACACTGGTAGCAGTGAAGATGTAGAATCTAATAAATGGCTACTTCAAAACAAGGAGTCAAACACTTCCTATTTAACCAATTTTCTTAAAACAAGGCTTTTTAGAGGTTATTAAATAGGTAATATACAGAGTTTTGGATACAGCCATAGGCAGTAACTTTCTACTTGTTTGTTTGTTTTTTATATTCAGCATGTGAATTTATATTTTGATTTTTATTATCAATGGTAAAGGTACTAACCAAAATGTTGTTGGGAGATCCAGTTATGAATCTTGTTTTCTTCCCAGGTGATTGACAGGTTTTTTGGTGGGAGGTGGGAGAGGGCTGGGTTATTTTAAGCATACAAATGATGCATCCCATGTTAAGAAACAAGGTGACACAGGGGACTGAAAAGTAAGTCTTTTATCACAATGGCTGATCCTGTCCATTTTTTCATACATAATACATAATCCATTGACTTTAGGACTACTTGTGCTTGTAACGTTGAGCATTAATAATATGGCTTCTACGCATCTCAGCCATTCAAAACCTATGAGTCAAGACTCAGGAAATGATGACACTAGTTTAGAAAAATAACAGTATGAAAATATATTTTTAGTTTTTATGAATATGGGTAGCCAACTTGAGAAGATGACACAAGCAGACCCTAAAGGCTCAAAACCCAGAAGTCTCAACATATTTTTAAACATATGAAAGTTGAGAGTCTCACTTAATCCTTGAAGGGCAGGAGGTGAAGCTTTAAATAAGAAACTGATGAAATAAAAATGTACTTCCAGGTTTATGATGCAAGTCATGAGATCTGCCAACACTACATTGATTTTTGGCAGGGCTGAGGCCTAAGCCATCTGCTTGAATTTGCCTCGGCAATAAGTGATCAATCGCTAAAGGCTTACTTCAAGAAAGACAGCGTAAGAGGTAGATAGAGAGTGCTGGTCAAAAATTCTCCCCTTTCCATCTCTACATTTTGAACTATTTCAAATTAGATGCTGGAAGCCAGGGTATAAATTACAAACATGGATGTTTTTTCTCCATACTTTTAATTGCAATTCAGAGTTTCAGCTGTGTGCGTGTGTACACACACTTTTTTCCCATCCACATGAAAAGTTGTTTTGGTGTCACATAACGGCATGTACTATGATGGTAAATGAAATTCCAGTTGTGAAACTAAGTGCTTGGAGCCCTATCTGCTTCAGAGAGCACCTAGCACAGATGCTATTTGCTTCTGAATCTGTGGTTGAACAAAGAACTTCAGTCTCCAGAGGTATCAGTATAGCATCTTTCAAATTCACTTGAAAAGAAAAAAAAATACTGGATGATAAATATTAGCTAAGAATTCATAAAGGCTTTGACATTTTGTAGGAGAAGCATTGGAAAAATGAGTCTCTTCACTTACAGCTCCAACTGGTGGTTGATTTTTGCCTCTCCAACAATAATGCAAGCCCTAATTTGAGTCCCATTTAAGACCTGAATATGGTCCCTTTATAAACTCTTGCTTCCAGTGTGACGATTTTAACTGTCAAAATTCATTTTAAAGACTGATGGTAGTGTTAGAATGATGTAACTGTGATGCTCTAGGAACTATGCAAGAGGAGATATCTTTTGGGGATGGTATATTTTACTGGACCAGCTGTATAGTTGGTATAAAGTCAGACAAGCTTTTGAATGCAAGGCAGGAGAATGCATTTCATTCAAATGCTTGCCAAACTTTATCCCAGCCATGCAGTTGGTCTAATAAAAGATATCGCCCCCACAAAATCCTTGCCTGTTTTAAAAACCGAAGAAGATATGCACATTCAAAATCAGACCAAAGCATCTGTACAAGCATACTTCAGGTGTACATTTTGCCAAGGTAACAGGAAGAGATTGATTCATGCTATTGTGTATGTAGGATTGGATGGAACCACCTTCTAGATATGTGACCCTGGATAAGATGAGAAGCAGACTGTAAAACCTTTGCTTACTGCTTGTGCAATCTAATTAAAGGTAATGGTTTATCTGCACTGTAGACTGACAAAAAGGTAGCTACATAATATATTTAGCTAGTTACTCCATTAGTCAAGGAACCCGTCCTTGGGAATTTCACTCTTACATCCTCAGGAACCCTGCAGAAGATGCTTTCGAGGAATTTTATATAGTAGTAGTTTATTTATTGTTCAATTTGTCACCACTGCAATAAAGTTTCATTACACATAGATGGGCAATGTTACTATTGCTTGGAGAACAGATTCAAGAGCACCAATCTTTTACATTTTATTTTCATATTTATCATAGTCCAGGACAAAATATTCTCTTCCCACTTAACGCTCCCCCCAAACATTAACACTTTAGATGTTAGAGTTCCATTTTCTTTCATCTTTAAAATGACAGTTTTGAGTATTTGCCTTCTCCTTATTTAATTTTGCCCAAGTTATGGTAATATTTTACCAGAAATATTTACCCAGGATTTTTTGGATTTCAGTTCATATTTTGGTACCATTGCTTATAACGGCTTGATGCTACGAAGTATTATACAATGCCTCTATAACACTTATCAAGAGTTTACTTGTTTGGGTCGTCTTAAAAACAAATCAATGTGAACTGTGTATAACATTAGCACTTCTGTGGACTCTAGCAAGGATCAGGGCTATGTTTAGACAGTTCATGGACTTTGCCTGAGGGAAGAGTGAGAAGTACCAGAAGTTCCACTTCTTGGGATTACATTCACCATGCCTACCTATGCAAGTTCTGCCTCCCAATTATTTGCTATTACTTCTTCTATAGGCAGGCTCCCTTTGCCCCTTCCTGGACACTGCTGGGATAATTTCAGACTGGCTGGAGGTTGTCACAGAGAAAAGATGTATGCTCCATCCACTGCAGCACTAGACTATGCATGTGAGGATCACTGCACCACCACACAACCAAGGCATGATGGGATATCAGTATGCTTCCCCCCCCCATTTATACATAGAATCGTTTGCTCAAATGGGGCTGGCTGGACTCCCCTTAAAGGGTATGGGCAATGAATGAGACAGACTTTCTCTCCAGAACTATTGTTGCCTGCTGTCTGGAGGCTTGGACTGGCATCTCTAAATCCCTTACAGTTGGATGATAGTTTTGGGAATGTCTTTGAAGCCACGTGAATTGAGAATTTGACTTCTTCATGTACCTCCAAGTGCTGGGGCTGTAGGGACAGAGCTCTGCTGTTTCACCCTTAATCCCCTTGTGCTCAAAGGCCTTTTATAGTGGTTCTCAAGATTTTTAGTTTCAAGGTGCCCCTCTATACTTTCTTGAATTTGGAGGCATCCCTGTTGAGAAGCACCATTGTGTTGCCTCAGTTTGCCTCTGGTTCTCAAACTGTGAATTGCTGTCACAGCCAGATGGAGCTGTCCCACACATTTCATGCACAGCCAGACCAGGAAGGACTGCAGCAGGAACACTGTTCTTGCCTTCATTAGCATTAGCTGATAAACCTAAAGCAGGCAGGAGTGCCTGTTCTTGCTGTCACATGTTACTCCCAGTCTGACCCTACAATCTACTCCCAGAAACAGAGGCATACCCACACCATATGCACCCTGGAAGAGTCATGTGGCACCCAGGGATGCCACATTACCCTGGTTGAGAACTACTGACTTAATGGAAACTATTAAATGACTTCTGCAGTAAGATATGGGTCAGCATGGGGGCAAAAAAGTGGTTAGTTTGTTTAAACAAACTGAAAGCTTTGGAAATCCTCTAAGCTTTTGTACCAGAAAGAGAAAATAGAAAGAGCTAGCTAGCTAGCACAGCTGCTGTTAAATGCTGTTGGAGGACAGCTATAATTTTGAAACCAGTTATGGAGACCTGCAAAGGAGCAGTGGAAGTCCAGGAAACCTGACAAGAATGCTGCACTGCGAAAAAGAAGCCCAGTCTATACTGAGGAATTTTTTCATACTTGGGGCTCTGCTGCTGACATTAATCTTAGCTCCTTTTTGCTTTCAGGCTTTCTAATGTCACAGCATAGAATGGAACAAAAGCCTTATTATGCATGGCTTGGTATACGTTGCTTAAGCAATGAGACATGACAAGCAATGAATTTCTGGGAGATTATTAGCATGCTATGGATGGTGAGATAATGCGGAAAGCTGAAGGGCCAAAAAGCTGAGTGACTTTAATCACCTGGAAAATATAATAATTGCCCTGAAATGCATTGCCTAGTGTGTCTCATTGTCATTATGAAATGGAATTAATTCATATAAAACGTGGAATAGAGTTCAATACAGGCATTAAGGCATAAACCTAACATTACTGACAACCAATTGGCAAGCTCTGTTTGCATATTGCATTTCAAAGCTGATTCATAATTACTGTATTTACTTGAATATAAGACAAGGTTTTTTTTCTCCAATCAGCATACTGATATGCCTCCAAAAATACTCATGAAACATACTGTATTTATTCACCTTCACCATCCGCCGTAAAGCTGGCAAGTCAGTCAGCAACACAGAAGTCCTTGACTTCAGAAAAGCTGACTTTGACAAGCTCAAGAGGCT
>NW_017728950.1:30778433-30791354 GCF_001723895.1 Crocodylus porosus
TAAACTCGTGCAAGACCATTTCAGGCTGGACGTAAGGAAGAATTTCTTTACTGTCCGAGCCCCCAAGGTCTGAAACAGTCTGCCAGCGGAGGTGGTTCAAGCGCCTACATTGAACACCTTCAGGAGTAAACTGGATGCTTATCTTGCTGGGATCCTATGACCCCAGCTGACTTCCTGCTCTTTGGGTGGGGGGCTGGACTCAATGATCTCCCGAGGTCCCTTCCAGCCCTAATGTCTATGAAATCTATGAAATACGAGTCAAGGTCCTCCCCACCCCAAATAAGCATGGGGTGAAAACCCTACATCTAATATTCACATTCATGAAAACCTCATTAAATACTTTGTCTACTGTTAAACTGCTGCCAAAAAGCAGCATGAGCTCAATATCAAAAACCAGAAACAAAGCTAATTAAATAGAGCCAATACTGAGCAGGACTGTAAAACACATGGCCTATATTAGGCCACAATGAAAGTTTAATGCAGTCCCTCTGAAATAAATATACAGTAGCACTCAGTGAGTGCAGTCCCCCTCAGTGCTGACTGTTTCAAGTCATGGCAGGCCACTACATTGCATACATTTCCTCTTTACTCTTGCAGCTGAGCTACACCTCTCTTTCCCCGCTCTAGCGATACCTGTTTCTTCATCAGCCTTAAATGTCTGGCAAAAATCACCAAATGTGGCCCCAGCCAATTCTCCCAGAATCCCTCTGTTGCCCCTCCTCTCAGCCCGTGACACGATTAGTGTGGTGCTACCTTTCATAATGTAGGGGCGGACTACATTGTCTTGCACCTCATCTGAATGTAAATCTTTGGAGCATTGCAGGACTCATGACAAAAACACCTGGTTTTAGTCATGCCTGGGGCCCTAATTAGGACATGAATCCTTTGTGGGAGGTATCTGAAGTACATACACATGCTGAGCTGTGTGGTCAACATGGCTTGAAAGACTGACTCTTTTGGGGCATAGCCCAATGAACTCTATGGTAAATCATACATTTTTTGACTTTGAACTAATATACACAAGATGGTAAGGATAAGGGACAGACTGTCGCCCATAGACATACTACTCAGCGACAGCTGCCAAGCTGTATGGGAGTGAGTTTTTGCCAAGAAACTGCAGAAAGAGCACAGGGACTTGAACTAGCAGGTCCTTGAACTGTGCAGGTGCTGAGACAGAGAAGTGCATTGGACTGCCCCAAGCAAACCTGGTGGTGGAAGAAGGAAACAGTTGCTAACCACCTCCTGTGGAACTGCCTGTATGCCAGTGCCAGGTAGTGTAGAGGAGAGTAATTGTACTCTTCATGATGGTGACAGGGGTCAAGACCCTGTCCAGAGAAGCAGCACTGTTCAGCCACCTGACCAAGCAGCAATGGATCCCAGCAGTCTGCTTTCATCAGTTCATCTTCTGCTTCAGGTACGCCCCTATGTAACATAGGTTCTTACATAGGGACATAGGACATAGGTTCCCTATATAAGAACCTATGTTCCTTTGTAAGAACCTACTTGTGTACAGATGCACAAACTTCCCAGGCACTGACTGTCAGAATAGGAGTAAGTGAGCTGCAATTGTATTATGGAAAGGTGGTAAAAGATGACAGGGAGAAGATGGCAGAGGACAACTGGAAGAGAAAACACTGGCTGCGATTGTTTAAAAATGAGACCACTGGAGACAATGCCAACAATGACAGAAATGAATGAAAGGACTTGGGAAAGAAACAGAAGAGTTGGGAGACAGGGAGGAAAGGAAGGGAAGGGATGGGATATGGAGGCAGTTTTTGGTAGGATTGTGATTTTTAAACGACTTGGTGACTGGCATTCAAGCACGTAGTTGTGGTATTGTAATGGGGATAATGATTAACTGTATAGGTGTGCTATGGACTCTCAAGTGAAACAGTTTGGTCATGAGTCGAGTTGTAAAGGTATAGGTGTATTTATATATTTATATATACAGAAATATATATTTTTGCAAAAAATAGTTTGTATTACATACACATAGGCAACACTTTGACACCTAAAAGTGTGTTTATAGAATACCTGTATTAAAATTTGCAGTGGTTTAAAAAAAATTACCTTGCATCAACTCTGGATGCACTAAGTCTATGGGTATTATATGCAAATTGCTACAGTTATATTTATTGTAATATCACTGTTTTCAACTTTGCTTCTCACTTCCATGTGCTCAGAGAAAGCAGTGCCTGACAGTAAGGGAGTTCAGGAAGAAGAACTTGGGGGAGGCAAAGGGCTACCTAAGGCTCAAGATTTATTTTCCCTGCTGTAGCAGTGAGAAGGGGACACATTTAAGGCAAACTTTCAATAATTAGATTCCATACCTGGAAAATTATAGAAAGTTTATAAATTTTCCATATAGTGAATCTGTTTATTTGGAGGTCATCTTATATTGGAGTAAATACGGAGTACTGTATGCAAATTATCACAACAAAGGGGCATCTCCTGTTTTAACTAAAATGGTAATAACTTGATGTTAAATAATGGAATGAATAGTAGTAGTTGGAGCAACAGTTCAGTTTGCTCCAAAAGACTGGAATGGTATGCTGATACTTAAAGGCTAAGTACAAACACTGAAAAAACCCAAGGCTGAATCAATTCAGTCTTTGCAGGCTAGTTTAAGCTACATAGATTAAACCAATAAGCAAGCGAACAGACATTTGCTTTTGATTCTGGAAATTTAGCCACGCGCCTGCAGTGGCCCAGGCCAGAAGCCAGGGGGTGGTAGAGCACACCTCTCTGCTCAGCCAGAGCAGATAGCTTGGGCCAAAGCTAGCGTGCCCAACCTGTGGGGCAGGGGAGGTGTGTGTGGGAGGTGCAACACATCCTGGGATCCTGGAGGACAGTGAGTTAACTTGAATCTGTAGGGGCAGAAGTTCAATAAATCAATTCTATCTGAATCAGTTAAGTCTGATGCTACATCCATTCAAGTTTATCTTAAATCAGTTTTGGCCATTTTGAAAGTAGTTTATGTGCACTGAACTTCTGTTGTGTTATAGATTTGAACTGGTTTCTGATCACTTATACCAGTTTGTGTCATTTCTGTCCCTAGCCAAAGAGTTCTAAAAAAAAGACCTTCCAGTGCACTTCTTTTTGCCCCTGAGGTTTCTGGGGAATCCTTTGGTATAGGGAAAGCATGATTGTCAAGCCCTTGTAGCCTCTCCTTACAGCTGCCTCCCCAATCATGTAATGGGGTGAAGCAGCCAAGAATTGGGGAGGGATGGCTTGTTTCACATGGTTCAAAAGGGATTTAATAGAATGGGCTTCTATTTTTTTTTCTCCAGCATGAGGAAAGGCCTCTGGGTACTGTGACCATTTTTGGTCTGATGGAATGTTTTGTATTGTATTACTTTTAAGTTCAGTGATAGTCAAGAGCCTGGAATCCCTCACCCCATAATCTGGCGAGGCACTGTTTCCTTCCTGAGTTGATGTTAGAATCCACCACCTTGTAAGTGGGCATGGGGGAGGAATACATTGGAGGACTAACTTCAGCTTGAGGCACTCCAGCTATATGTCTGGCTTCTGCACTGCCTAAGCAGCGTGGATCAGAGTAGCCCTCAGGGGGCAGATCTACATGTACATATTAGTGTGATTCAATAAACTCCGGCATTTATCACTCCTGGGCTCCATGTTTACATGAACACCCAGAACCACAGCATGTTGATCTGGGTCACAGCAGCCCCAGCCAGCAGGGTGCCTGGTGGGTCAGTCTGTCAGCCTGTGCCTGCTCTAACGCAGCTCAGCATGCTGCACAGGGGCTGGCTGGGGCACGAAGGTACTCTAGTGCTGGACTAGCAGGCAGGAAGCCCCCTGCACTGAAGCACCTGTGTGCTCCAGCCAACCGAGTCAGCATCCACATGTGTGGTGCTGTGGAGTAAAAAACACCACAGCAGCACAGTGCTTGTTTACAAGGGCTACCCTGTTGCAGAGTTTATTAGTTCATTCCAGCCTCATAGTCCTGCATGTGTAGATACCAAGATGTTTACTGTGGAGCTAATTAGTATACTCCACAGGAAATGTCTTGTGTAGGTGCGCCCAGGATATTCTAACCTTGCTGCCAGTGTAGAGCTTTAGGTCTCGTCT
Organism: Crocodylus porosus; assembly: GCF_001723895.1. Lineage (NCBI taxonomy): Eukaryota > Metazoa > Chordata > Crocodylia > Crocodylidae > Crocodylus > Crocodylus porosus. Next base: position 30,782,523 of record NW_017728950.1, read on the forward strand.
ACTTTACGAGGCTAAGCCAGCACAGGTGCTTCAGGTAGGGGTATGGAAATATTATACTTTGTATCTGATAAAGGTATGTTAACAAAAGGCCTGTTGTGGACACCAGTCTGATAGCGTAAGTTGGTTTCTGCCAGGCAGTAGCTTGTTGCCAGTGTCAGCCTGCAACACGCTGGTCTTGCCCTGGAAACCAGAAAACCTCCTGCTGTCAGAGCTGCCCTTTCACAAGTGGGTTCCCACTGGTAGTGCATTGGCACCATAGAGATGGCTGTAGCAGCCTCTACAATGTAGCCATAGCCTTAGGGAGTTGTTGCCAGCTTTCTGACAGAAGCTCTACTGAACTGAGCACAGGAGGGTTTCTGGTAGGGGTGTACAAAATGAGCCCTATTGGATTTGGATTTGTGTGCAGCCTGATTCAGGGACAGTGATTCGATTCAGATCACTCTCCCCCATTCGATTTGGCTGAATCCAGATCTGACGATTTGATGCTGATTTGGACAGATGCGGCTTTAGAAGTTTTTTTTCTATATACCTCAAGGTACCAGGAGTGGCTCGTGAATGCTGCCATGATGGGGTGGATGGAGCATCCCACAGGAGCGTGGGGGACCCCATGTGCTCGACAGTGAACTCAGAAGTGGACCACTTCCAGGTCTGCTGCTGAGCACTCTGGGGAGCCCCCCACGCTTCTGTGCTCCACCATCACAGCATTCATGAGCCGCCTACTACCTAGAGGTATGTAGAAAAAACATTTAAAGCTGTCTCTATGTCCGAATCGCCAAATCTTTCCCAATCTCTCCAAATCTATTCGGAGAGATTGAAGGGTCTCCTGATTTGATTCAGATTCGGAGATACAGTCACCAAATCGGGCTGAATCTCCGCCAGATCAAATTGGGGACCAAAGCTTCGCACAGCCCTAGTTCCTGGTATCATTTACAGCTGAAGGTCCAAGACTGCTTCCTTTGTAAAGTCATGTTCTCATTCAGAAACTATAACCTATTTGAGCCAGGCTTGGCCCCTTACTGAAGCTGAACTTGTTGAGCTGCAGCGGTACATTTGCTTGCAAATGTAAGCTGGGGTGTGATTCCTAAATATTTGCTGAAAAATGTCATATTCAGAAGGCAGTGAGAAAAGTAATGCAATAGTGGGCTGCGTAGATGTTTTCTCCCACTTTCACTGTGACAATTAGAAATCTTACCAGTGATTTCAGTGGGTGTGCATTGTAGCTGGGCAATTACTAAAAGATATAATGCACATGGGGTGAGTAGTTCTACCTGTCTCTTCAATCTTAAGCCTATTAATTGAATTCTAGGGAAATGGTGGAGGGGGTGGAAGGGAAAGCAATTTCTGTAGGCTTAAATGCTGAGAGTGCAACTATATGAAATTGCACTACTCAAATGGAGAAGAATGTTTAAATTCTTAGCCTTTCAAGTCAGGGTTTTGGCACAGAGCCAGGCATTTGCTATATCATTTAATTAAAGTTGGCCTACTTATGTCAAGAACTGAGAGAGATTTTCATTCAAGTTTTGTTCCCATATATTTCTAAACCCCTTGAAAAGAAAAGACTGTTCTCCTTATGCGTATTTAGGGATTTTCTTAGATCTGAGAGTGCAGCATCCTGTAATTTACAGAGGGTACATACTATGTGCAAATCTATTTTTGGATTCTAAAAGGACTCCTCATAAAAATCATCCATATGGAACTGGCATAGGGGAGATGACCTTATTCACAAACAAAGAAGTGCATGTCATTTTCTCATGCCTATTATTAGTGACCTGGAATCTTCAGGAATGGCATTTGTTATATAAATTCGGTTATGCTAGCTCAAATTTCCCCAGGAAATATTAGTACAAAGACGCACACAGCTCCAAAGCATAAGCAGCTCATTGTCTCATTCCTTGTTTAAAAAAAAAAAAAAGAAAAAGAAAAAAGATAAGGCAGCGATATAAATGATAAGTCGAAAAACGAGTAAACAAAAACATTAATTTATTACCAAACTGCAGTGTTTGTGTGGCAGGTATAAACTCGACAGATGATCTGAAGTCTTCTCATGAGGAAGATAACAGAGGCATAAACAATGATATATAGGGCATTTTTTTTTTTTTCCTTTTTTCTTAGCAAAAGCTGCTGAGTCCCTCAGGGATCTTCAAATGTCAACAGAAATGTCATTATGTATTATAATGAATCACTATTAATGACTTTACTGCTGAATTCTGGGCAGGATGGTTGGCTTTATTTCTTCCATTCCAAAATCCTGATTTCTGTTGCCTCCTGTCCCTTTGTGCAATTAGAAAGCAAAGATTCCCCAGCAATTTTCTGAGGGGAGTAGAAGTTTCATTGGGGTTTCATGGGGCCATCTTGTGGTCCAGTGTCTTGGACCAGCTCTTCAGGGCCGTGATGAAGACGTGCAGATGTACCGCAGCCAAGAATTTGGTCCCACACTAATGAGTTGAATTTTGTTTAATGTGATGCTTGAATTTTGATGATGAGTCCTGGACTTGCCCATCTCACTGCAGCATCCTAGAGACCTACCTCTTCTGCTGACTCACCCCAGAATGTTCTAAGTTAACTGTATCCATGGAAGAAGGGACTTGTTCATTAGTGCAGACATCTTGACATGTAGTTGTGATCAAAGAGGTTCTTAGAATCCACAAAGAATAGGAAAGGCAAGTATATAGATGAGCTTCTTACCCTTTTTATGTGCTAATGACACGGCCTCCTCTGAAATTCTCTGTAAGTAATCCTCACTTGTTCTATAAGGTTATTTGAGAATTCCTAGAACTTTAGGGATTCAGAGAACAACAAGAATAATAAAAACCTGCAAAGATTATCTGACTAGATGCTGAAAGCTCTTGACTATGTTTATCCAAGTTTAAACAAAATACATGCAATAAACAAATGCTCTTCATGGTAAAGGCCAGTTACTGTTCTCCTCCCTATTTCATAATGTAAGAATAGGGGGGATGAACTTATATGTGATAAGAAGAAATAGATTTTTCAAAAAAATGTGTAATTACTTGAACTTGTTGCATGAGAAGCTGATGAGAATAAGAACATAGCAAGAGGAAAGTGGGGAGGGAAATTGAACAAGTATATAAAAACAGACCATCCAGATTTGTCATAATTAATAGTCATACGTTTTGGAAGGGATGTACCTTAGGAAGGTAATAAACCACATGCTAATAGATCATGATACCTAATTTCAGGGATGGTTAACCTACATTTGCCTACCATGGGGTTCAGGCACCTCTCTCTGAAGCACCAGCTACCAACCCCTGGGAGAGAGAGGATCTAAGACTTAATATACTTTGGCTTAGGTCTGGTCATTTCTTCCTACATAAGGTAAAGATTCTCATTTTCCTGGAACAGCTCATCACTTGCAAGTCAGGGCTTATGCAAGATCAGTAGAAAGTGAATAGTGGAGCTGGGAATCAAACCTATGAGTCCCTGCCCTCTGCTCAAACTGCCAGATAAAATCCCCCCTTTGTTATATCATTTTTATTAAACGGATATCTATCGCTGTTAATGTGCATGGAGCATATAGAATAGTATAGGAATAATACTTAGCTAGTAATGCAAATAAGTCGCATAATAATAATACATTTCAGGACAAATTAATATGTTCAGCTGTCTCGCCATCTTCTCTTTGGTAATCAAACCCACTATTTTTCCATGCAGGCAAAACAAATTATCCACACCAAGTGGGAAATCAGACATAGTATTTATTTGCATAGCTTTAACCCTTGCTCTGAAATTAAACAAAAAGCAAGAATTGCCTATGTGTGCTCAGTCCAGTCACTCACCATAATTCTTTTTTAAAATGGAATCCTGGGATTGCCCTTGGAAACAAAGAAATGGACTGAGGCCAAGCCAAGAAAATGGTTTTGAGTGCTTATAACTGTGACTGCAAGAGCTGAACTAATCAAACACTGCAGCAAGCAATATAAGTCAAATGCTTTTTCTTGCAAGCAGCTTGGTAAGAAATTATCAGGTTGGTCTCTGAATCAACTAGGGCTCACTCTTTACAGTCTAACATTTTTCAGGGGTTCATTTCAAATCACTTGTTCACCCCTCTGCCCACCCTCCACTACCTACCCAGGATCTCCCCCCCGTTACATGGGTAGCTACCCTGATGGTATATGCCCCGAGCAAGCCCTCCCCTACCACATGGCAGCAGGAAAGGCACATGCACACAGCCCACAAGCCACATGGTCTAGGGACAGACATTACACATAAGCCAATTTAAGTGATCAGAAACTGGTTTATACCTATAACAGAACAGATGTTTTATGCACATAAACCAGTTTGAAATAGGTTGAAACTGGTTTGAGATAAACCTGGTTGAATGTCGTATCAGACTTAACTGATTTAGGTCAAACTGGTTTATGCTATGTCTGTCCCAGATCCTTTGCTGGTTTAAGCTAAACCAGACACACGCAGCATCCTGGCATGCTCTCTGGGCTGGGCGGGGCTTTCTGCTCCACAGCAGGGCTGGCCTCTGTTCCCTGGCTGGAGCTCCAGCAGAGACTTGCAATCACAGCAGTCTCCTTAGGGCTTTTGAGGTAATCAACAGCTCATATGGTAATGCCCCTGCATTCCTTCCTTTGGGAAAGGCAGATAAGGTTCTTTGGATAAATCCAATACCTTTATTAATCCAGCTAAATAGTTGGAAACATTTTTCTTAGTAAGCTTTTGGATTTAAAAACCCTTCATCAGGCTGAGGAAGAATCTGCAGTTGGTGTGTGCTTTTCCTGGATGGAATGAATAGTAAAGAAGCCAGAGGCTGCTATGCATTTTCCTTTGGAAAAAGCAGTTTAAGAAGAGCTTGTTATGAGAAAGGCATTGTTTTCTGATGGAGTGTTAAAAGCTGACAACAGAGCTAATAAATGCTCTGTTATCAAGGGGGGGGACACTCCACCCTAATCATAGTGTCCTGTTGGGGCCTGGCCATGCCTACTCAGCTCAGCCCTGTGAAAGGGAAGGGAGGGCTGCCTTTGTGCCCCCTGGCTTCTAGTATGAGACACTGCAAGCATATGCTTGTATTTCTGGGATGTCTGTCTGGTTACAAAACTGATTTAGCCTAGCCAGGTTAGACTAACCTGCAAAGATTGAATCAGTTCAGGCTCAGGCCTATTGAATGTCTGTCCCTAGCCATGCTGGCTGCATGTAGCCTCTGGACTGCCTAATGGACAGCCCTGTTTTATGATATATAACTAGGGACTGGCCAAAATCACATGGGTGGTGGAGAAAGCTTATGTCACCAAATGCAAGTAGGATTAGGTTTAATACCATTATAGACAGAATTAAATCCTACTCTTTGCTGTGCACATGTCCATGGGGTGAGCCCAAATACAGGGTCCTTGATGCATGCATATGCTAGCAAAGAAATCTATACCCAGAGTGCTCTCAAGCCCAGAGAGATGAGGTAGCTAACAGACTTACACCCTCCCCCCATAAAAATATGCAGAAGGTTGGGCAAGTTTTTCAGTGCCTAGGTAAATGAGCGTAGGTTGCTTTTAGTGGCAGATGCTGTTGTCGGGTATATGCTGATTTTTGTTGGAGAAGCAGTATGGTCATGCTACACTCTGTTTTCCCTGTACAAGGCAAAATGCTCAGTGGCTCTCCATTAGGCCAACTTCTTGGTAGAAGTGATCAGAAATTTTTTGATGAAACTTGTATCACCAAGCTGGATGTGATGCACTTGAAACATTTTGAGGTCTATGAATTTGTTGCCAGATCCGAGTCAGAATTCAGGTGTTAATGTATCTGGAGGTGGGGAGACCTGATGCATACATGCATCCTGGCAGTGTGAGACCCTTGACCTTGGATCTCTGGCTCAGGGTCAATCTAGGGCTGCAGCTCTCAGGCAACTAGCCAGGCCAGAACTTCTGACTCCACAGCCGAGTGACTGGCACTCCAAGCCTGGAAGTTTTTGGAGTTAGGGCTGGAGCCTCAGTTGCTGTCTGTCTGCTTGCCTGATGCTTCTGCCCTCCCCACCTATGCCCCCCTGCAGCCTCAGGCTGACCATACATTGGTGTGGGGATGGAGGGTGATGGTATCAGAACAAGGGAAAGCAATGGGTGGGGAGAGGAGCAGTGGAAGGTGAGCAGGCTTGGGAGGGCCAGGCAGCAGGCGAGGCAGTTGGTGAAAGGTACAGGCAACAAGGGGTAAATTGGTTGACCCCCCCCACTGCCTGCCCCCTACTGCCTGCTCCCCACCTCCTGCCTCCCTTACTGTATCCACGACCTCCTGCTCTTTTACCACCTACTCCCTGCCACTGTTTTCCTGCTGCAGCAAGGAGGACATGAATTTAAGATGACCCTCCCATAATTAGATTCAATGCATGGAAAATTATAACACATATTTTCCATATCTAGAATCTATTATTGTGGGGTCATATTAAATTCAGGATTGTCTTGGATTCAGATAAATACAGTCATGTAGAAATACCTTATTTTGGTTTGGGTTGTGTGTGTGTTAAAAAAAAAAAAAATCCTGTGAACCAGAAACCCTGCCTTTTGTGATGTACCATCATGTCATCACTTGTTAAAGCACTTAATATAGCTTATGATTAATAAACCTGAAAAGGGAAGTAGTTATGTTTATTTATAACCTCTTCAGTTGTCAGTGTTGTTGCTAAATGATAATGCATTTATTAAGTACTCAGTATTTTTTTGCTAAAAACTTTTATTGTGGTTGCACACTTGCTTTGTACATAAGATTCTTTCTTGAACAGCTCTTTACATTGACTGTCTGTTCCAACTTAGCTCTCTCAGAAGACTTATAGATAAAAGGTTTTTAAAAGGTCAGGTTTTAACACACAATCAAATGCATCATGTCATTGGTCAACTTGAGCTCACTTCATTTGTTCTCAAAACTACTCCTCTTCTTCCTCCCATTGTGCCATAGTTTTTCCTTTTGCTGTTTGGCTGTTTGAGAAATAATATTCACCTCTATGCTTTGGATTTTGATACTTGAAATACAAATCTCCTTTAAATTCAGTGTAATTGAAGCCCAGCATGGCCTTTCAGCTTCCTTTACAATTCATAGGTGGTACATAAACTGTATCACATAATGCTTTCTCTTTGATCTCTTTTTCAATTAATTTTTTCATTTTTTTTTCAGATTTGTCACAATTTTTTAATTTTGTGCAAATCTACACTCTATAAAATTTAAAATGATATATGCAGTACAGGTACACATTAAGGCTAGGGACAGACATTCAAAAAGCCTGAGCCTGAATTGATTCAATCTTTGCAGGTTAGTTTAACCTGGCTAGGCTAAATCAGTTTTGTAACCAGACAGACATCCCAGAAATCCAGGCACGTGCCTGCAGTGGCTCAGGCTAGAAGCTGGGTGGCACTAAAGCAGTCCTTCCTCCCTTCCATGGCATGGAGCTGAGGGGAGTGTTGCCAGGCTCTGGCAGGAGCTCTGATTAGTCCATCAGGAAATTGATAACTGTGTTTATCACTGAATTAAGCAAACAACAGAGGGACACAACCAGCTATTTGTTGATTCTGCCCATTGAGTCTACTTGTTGATTCAGCATGGACCATAGCCAGCATGTGGTCTGCTAGCTAATACACAGAGACCTCTTCAGCAAGGCAGAGGGGAGAGGGGAATTCCTGCTTAGCTGGAAGGAGAATGGGGAAGCAGCCTGTAATCTCTGGAGCTCCAACCAGGGAGCAGAGGGTAGGGACCAGTCCTGCTGTGGAGCAGAGATGAAGACATTCGAGGTCAGAGTACTGGCACCTCTTGGACTATATGATCATCCAAGGTAGAAACTTGAGGGACATGGTCATTATGAGGGCCATGAAGGGATCTGAAGACTGCTGGATGGACCACCAACTTGTGCACTCAGTAATGAACATCTGCCTGGTGACCAGACACTGCAAGACCCAGAAAGCTGTCCGGAGATGGCTGAATGTTGCAGCTCTGAAGGACCCTAGATAGTGGGAGGAGCTGCAGGCCCAGTTGTATAGTGCACTGGAGCAAGTCCCTACCACTGATAACATCTCCATCAAGTCACACTGGGAGCAACTCAAATTTTCTGTCCAAGGTGCCTGTGCCCAGACTATTGGGTTCGCATGGTGATGGAACCAGGACTGGTTCAATGCCAGTGATGCTCAGATTCATGTTCTCCTCAAGTGGAAGCGTGCAGCCTTCATTGTCTGCTAAGCCATCCATGAACTCTGTGAAAGATGGCACTACCTTCAGCTGAAGCCTGAGGTCCAGCAATTCATCTGTGACATGAAGAACAACTGGTGGGTGAAGAAGACACACGTCATCTAGGGCTACGCCAACCAGTATGACATGTATAACTTTTAGGTTACCAAGACAACCTATGGACCCTGCTCCATTGGACAAAACCCTCTCTAATCACAGGATGGCTCCTGGGTTCTCAAGGATGATGATGCCATCCATATGCATTTCAAACTCCTGCTTAACCAGGAGTCCACCGTATCAGAGGAGGCCCTCTAAGCCATCCTGCAGTGTCCTGTGGTGGATTCCCTTGGCAATCCACCAATCATTGGAGAGCTGAAGTGGACCATCCAACAGATGAAAACCAACAAAGCGTGTGGGTCAGATGGTATACCCGCAGAAGTCTACCATGCTGGTGGCTTCTGGCTCATTTAATGACTTCTCCAGCTTTATCCTCTGCCTTTGGGATGAAGAGGACACCTCCGGGGATCTCAAGAACATGACCATTGTGACCATAGATTTCATAGACATTAGGGCTGGAAGGGACCTTGGAAGATCATTGAGTCCAGCCCCCTGCCCAAAGGGCAGGAAGTCAGCTGGGGTCATAGGATCCCAGCAAGATAAGCATCCAATTTA
>NW_017728950.1:30792259-30802888 GCF_001723895.1 Crocodylus porosus
GAAGTCAGGCTTATGGGCCTGTAGTTAGCCGGATCCACTCTCCTCCCTTTCTTGAAGATCGGCACCACATTGGCCTTCTTCCAGTCTTCAGGCAGTACACCAGAGCGCCAGGAGTTTTCAAAGATCCGTGCCAGGGATCTACAAGAAGGGGGACAAATCTGACTGTGGGAACTACAGGGGGATTTCCCTGCTGTCCATTACAGGTAAGATCCTGGCTTGCATCCTCCTGAACCAACTTTATTCTGTCACCGAGGAGTTCCTTCTGGGAACTGAGTGCAGCTTTCAGCCATCCTGGGGCACTGCAGACATGGTTTTTGTTGCCAGGCAGATCCAAGAAAAATGTTGGGTGTGAAATCAAGAACTGTTCTTCACCTTCATTGACCTAACCAAGGCATTTGATTCCTTATATTGTGAAGCTCTGTGGACTATCCTCAAATACCTTGGCTGCTCACTGAATTTTGTCACCATGCTGAGACTCCTGCATGATGATATGACCATCACAATCCTGTGGAAGATCTGAAACCAATGCCTTCCGCATCTGGACAGGGGTCAAACAAGGTTGCATGATCACCCCCACCCTGTTCACCGTCTACCTGACTGTCATCATCTGCCTCATTCAAGATTATCTACCATCTGGTGTCAATATCCAGTATTGACTGGATGGGAAGCTTTTCAGTCTTGGATGCTTCCAGGCAAAAACAACTCTCCACCAAGGACATCCATGACCTTCAGTTTGCGGATGATTGCTAGATGATGGCTCACTCTGCAGACCCTAGATTTCTTCATGCTTCGTCTAAGAGACTTGGCCTGTTCTTGAATGTGATCAAGATGACGGTTCTCCACCAACCCTCCCCAGGCCAGCTGAACATCCCTCATGCTATCTACATAGACAAGGAGGCTCTGAAGCACATCACTTTCCATATCTTGGCAGCCACCTCTCTCAATGGGCTACCCCGATGAAGAAGTCCAGCATCGGGTCAACTACATCAGTGCCACCTTCTTCAAGCTGTGACAATGTGTCTTCAAAAATAGAGATCTTTGGAAGTTGATGAGGGTCCTTGTTTATAAGGCTGTTGTCCTGACCACTCTCCTCTACTGCAGTGAAGCCTGGACTGTCTACTGATGTCACATTAAGATGCTTGAGAGCTTTCACCAGTGATGCTTGCATCAAATCCTGGGGATCAAATGGGAGGACTGCTGGACCAATGTGAGCGTCCTTCATGAAGCTGCATCCATCCACATTGAAGCCTTGCCCTTGAGAAATCGGTTCCGATGGAAGGGCCACTGCATCTGGATGTCCAAAAACCACCTCCCTCACCTGATTCTCTTCTCCCAGCTCTCTGTTGGCCAATGGTCAAAGGGTGGCCATGGGAACAGTACAAAGAGATGCTCACGGTTGCCATCAAGCATGGAGGTATCAATACCAATGACTGGGAGGAGCAAACTGCTGACCTTTTGACGTGGTGCCACCTGGTCCACTAAGGCATATGCTACTTTGAGGCCCAATGACTCGATACAGAGGTGGAACGGGAGCAGCGTAGGAAGGAGAAAGAGGCCAACCCAGGACTATGAATTCCACTCCCCCATGCAGCAACATGCCCCCATTACTGAAGAATGTGTGCATCCAGAATTGGGTTCCTCAGTCACCTGAGGATCCATCAAGCTTGACGGATGTCATCCTCGACTTCAAGGGACTAGCAATGATGACAGAGCAGAGAGCCCCAACCAGCACAGCCCAGAGAGCATACCAGGATGCTGGGGGAGTCTGATTTATCTTAAATTAGCAAGGGGTCTGGTACAGATATTGCATAAGCCAGTCTGAGCCAAATCAGCTAAGTCTGATACTACATTCAACCAGGTTTATCTCCAACTAGTTTCTGCCATTTTCAAACTCGTTTATGTGTACTGAACGTCTGTTCTCTTACAGGTTTAAGGCAGTTTCTGATCACTTAAATCGGTTTGTGTGTAATGTCTGTCTCTTGCCTAAGTGCAAATACCTTAAAATGTTCTTAGACCATCTGCTCCTTAATGCATTAGTATATAGATAAAATATTCAAGAGCCTCTAAGAGTAGGACAGTTCAGCTTGGGGAAGAATAATTTTTTCAAATACTGAAATCTGTTTCATTTTGACCTGATTTTTTTAAACCGTTCATATTCTACCCCTTAACTGTACTGATAAACCATTTGTTGCTGAGCTTATGTAAAAGCAGATATTTCTGAGTGGATTGACTAATTGCCAGCAGTACTATTACACATCATGACCCTAAGTCAAGCCCAATGAGGTCAGAGGAAGGACTCTTGCTGATTTCAAAGAGCCTTGGATTAGTTCCCACATTACTAATTGGTTACTAGAATGTACAGCTTTGATTTACAAGGTAGACACTATTCCAGTTTTAATGCATTTAGTTAAAAATTCCTGACATCTCAGTTTAGCTGCTGTTAGATTCTCCTTGATGTTCCTCATGGCTGTCCCCTGTGCAGTAATGGTTAGATTTTAAAACCTGCCTATTCCCTGTAAGAATCAGGGAATCATATGTCAGGTATGGGAAAAAGACTAGCAGGGTTTTCACCTCCATTAAGAGTAAAGTCTGTACAGAATCACTCTTGTAATTTATGCAGTCTTTCCAGTGAAGACAACTGAGGAACAGATCTCTTGCTGGTGTAAGGTGATATGGATCTGTTAGTTAGCTTATCATTTGATTCCTGCTAACAAGAGATGTGTCTTTGACACTGTATCCTCTAAGCCAAAACCAAGACATTTCATAACCCTTTACTAAGGAGAAATGGATCCCATTCAAATAAAACTATCAGTGTTGTTGAAAATGTAGTGATTTTTGCCTCTGAAAATATTTCTTACATTTTTGCCATGGAGTTTTAAACAAAAAACTATGCTTTTTTTTTTTTTTTCTTGGAGAGGGGGGCAGAGGCTCTTATATACATCTGTGTAAATCTGGAGTAAGAGTTTGGCCCAGAATCCTCTGATAGCCCTTAAGTCTCTTAATAGACCTTAAATAATAGTTATTTTATTTATGAAGTGAAACAGCTGGTAATAAAGGAATGTTATGCAAGCCCATGAAACAGAGCCTGTTTTTCTCATGCCAGCAGTCATCTGGCATCTAATACCATACTGTTCAGCTAGTGGGTCAGATTCAGCACTGGTGTGACTCCACTGATTCTAGTAGTGTAGGGATCCCTCCTGTTAGGGTTAAAATTGACCTATGTGTTGTATGTTTATCTGTGTGCATGTTGTGTGTGCATGTGTGTTTCTGAGTCTGTTATGGTTGTACCTGTGAGTAACACACTGGGGACTGAAGCAGGGACCTCTTTAACTTAAGTAATGGCATCTCAAGTTCTCAGCCTAGGGCTATATCTTACTCTTGCCACATGTGGATATGGCACAAAGGAGCACCTCTAAAACAGTCATCAGAGGGTTAGTAGATTAGTTACACATCTTAACTCTAGTGCTTTTTCATTGTGACAAGTTGGTCACAAACTAAATCCAAGGATATGTTGCTAATAGAGAAAAAACCATCCTTCCAGAGATATATGGCATGATCTCACAGCCTCTATTAGTGCTGCAGAAAATACAAATCTACTTTTTGCTCCTGTAGTCCTAATTCAGTGGACCATTCCTTTTTACAAGACACTTTAGCATGGGCTTGATCCTCAAAGGGACTTTAGGCCTAGTTTCACAAATGACTGTACTGAGCCCTGCAATCCTATGTAGCTGGTCCGCTTAATTGGCTCTAGAACCCCCTGGGATGGTTATCCGGGCATCTCCTCATTTTTCTATAACACCTCAGCAGTAAGAGTATTCCTCCAGGATGTGGGAGGCCTGTATGAAATTCCCTTCTATGTTTGAGTAGCATAAGAATCTTTTATTTGTAGAAGAAAGAGCTGGTTGGTCTGAGTTTGCCACCTTCATGGACAGAAATCCCGAGTAGAGAGAAGTACGTCCTTCCAGCCAAGTCAGATGCTTGCTTACCTATCTGACAGCAAAAGGGCCTCAATCCTGGACTTCTCTTTGGCATTTCCTATTGGATAATTTAGGTGGATTTCCCTAGTATTCTGCTTTTGTTGGTCCCATTCTTAGGTTGTTACCTAACTCTGCCTAGGCTTTATATGCACAAAGCCTGACTTGGGATATGGGTGGAGATCCCACTAAGGTGTAAGATAAAGCCATTTAAATGATATTTTAGAGGGGCTCCCTAACAGGAGATTGAGGAAGTTGGGAATTGGGAGATGGTCCAAAAGTTAGGGGGCAGTGAGTTAGAGAGGGACAGAGTCTGCAGAGGTTGCCTACTGTTCCACAATTAAAGTCTGTTTAGTTCTTCTCATTCATTGTATATCTGTATTTATTGAACCTGATGGTCACTACACAGAGAGCCTAGGAGTTAGGCCAGTGGTTAGGCCATTTAGGCCCTGGAATTGCATGAGATTCTTTTAAGTGTGCTGTGAGGTGCTGCACAGTATTAGCATTATTGGGTGTGTAAACACCCACACATGGTTCACAAGATAAACCCAGGGAGTTCAAATCAGAATCTATCATATGAAATGTTTTTTCACATATCACAGTCCTTCTGAGTTCCTTGGAACAGAATCATTGCTCTAGTATTTTTCTGTAGTCAAAAAAATAAAAAGGAAAGAAAATTAAGAGCTGGCATTTTCCAAGGGGCGCCTTGAGTCTAAAAAGGTTGTGGACCACTAAATTAGGATTTTTGTGTTGAAGTCTCCATTGTGGATTTAGCTCTCAGTCCTGAAGTTGTGTTGGTTTTAGGAACAATTTAAGTGCTTTGTTGATAAAAGGCCAGTTTAAGCATGCACATAACTATTTTGAACTGGAGTCTTAATGGTACTGTGAGTGAAGAGAAAGGAGCTGTCATCCAATGCCTAGTGTTTTTAAATATTCATGCTGGCAGCCAGCACTGCCTGCAGCATCATCTCATTGGATTTTCTTTTAAAATAAGCTGTCTATGACACTTTCTTTTGCTAGCAAAAGCCACTCCTCAGAGACGGTGAGATTTGAAGGATTAGGAACAGTTGCTTTCTTTTTTGAATCATGACTTCATTTTGGCATTGAGGTTTATTAGTGACAATATTTGCTAGCCTCTGGCAAAGGCAGGTGAGAGGAATCTTTTAGTAAGGTAATGGAGCAAATTACATGCGGGGAAAAAAAAAAGAAAAAGTGTGAACTCTGAATTACAAAGAAAATGCTGTGAGAGCTGCAGCTGGGTTACATGCTGAGATGCCAAAACAGCTTGTAATTTTAGTAGAATAAAATCAGTACTAGACAGTTTCTGATGTTGCCCACCTGTCTAATTTACCTCAAGGGCATTGATGCCATGAATCCACCAAACTAAATCAGCAGTCCTTTTATTTTCACTTTATACACTGAAAGACAAATGACTGTAGCCAAGATCAATCCAGCTGTAAAAGAAATTTAATCAGAAACAAAAAGTAGTCAAGCTTTCATTGACACTATAAAACATCCCAAATCAACAAGTCCCTCTTTTTTACTTCTCTATAGGTATTGAACTTATGGATTTGTTACAATGAGTTGTAAACTCAACTTGAAATGTAAAGAACCTGCCTTTTCAGTCACTTTTGATACTGTTGTTGATTTTTAGATAGGCCCTTTGCAAGATTCAGATTCAGCTCTGAGCTCCCGACTCCCTCAGGGTTGGGAGTCCAAGTGGTGAGTTTGTTTTGTTCTAAAGCTGGAAGTTAGATAAAGATGTAGTTCAGTTTGGATTGTAAACCACCCCAAGGTCTGGGGCATTTAGACGTAGGGTTGTGGTTTCCACTGTTGGTAGGGACAACTCTATCCAGCTAGAGCCAGAACTCACAGCCAGTCATCACCTACTGGGGAGGGCATTTTGGATTTGTTGTGGTTTTTTTATAACTATAGTTAAGTCCCATCATCCTAATGCTCCAGACAGATAATACTTTCTATAGAAAAGCTTATAGACTTTTGAGTACTAGTGTTATAATTAAGGATCTACTCAATTCGCGATTTCTCGGATTTTGTGGAAGTCACAAAATCGAGTGATGTCTGAGAAATCCACCAAGGAAAAAAAACTTAGTAAAAATAAAATTCTGGCTCCCCGGAGGGAGCCGGCAGTCCTCATGGCCACTGCAGCTTGGCCATGCAACCCAAAGGGTTGGCACAAAGGGGAGCAGCCAAGATGGATGCCACCATTACCTGTTGCCACTGATTGGCTGAGAAGGTTGCCTACTGTGTGCCTCTCCCCTCTCCACCAGTCAGCAGCAAGGGAAGAGGCCACCAGGACCCCTTGGCCAATCAGAGGTGGGGGGCGGGGGGCACAATAAACCCGTGCTGGTGGTGGCAAGCCCCATGACCTGCCTGTGAAATTGGTGGCCTGCCTTCTTTATTTGGGTAGGTCCCTAGTTATAATGTTAAGAGTATCAAATAAAAATATTTAGGATCCTTGTATGCTAGCATAAAACAATTATGGATATTTGTTGAATCTATTTTATAGCAATATAATGTTCTAAATTAAGGTACCTCAAAATTTTCTTCTGTGCTGCAATTGGTGGAGACTCAGACTCAGCCTTGACTAAGGCTGTATTTGCAGTGAAGCTTATGCTTAAAGAAGGACTTTGGCTTTCGCTCTTACGAACTGCGCTGGCACCTCTAAAAAAAAAACCATGTCAGGGCAGCTGGACAGCCTAGGAAGCAAGCAGTCCTCACAGTGGGAATGGAAAGCTGACAGGAGCGGCACTGGTTTGTGGAGCTCTCAGAATGAAAAGCCTGTCAACAGTTGCCTGATGCAAAGGGAGCAGATGGAAGAGCTCAGTTTTGGATGAGAACCAGAGACATTAGCATTGAGGCTGGCTCTGCAGAACAGTGGGCAGTTTTGAGTTGGTGTCCTACAGTCAGAGGACCCCTGAGACTGGCAGTGGGCAGGAACGTTTCTTCTTTCTCTTCATTTTTGTTCCCCTGCAAGGGGTGGAGTTTTCTGCTTGGCTAGAGGGATGAATTGCCTAAAGTGCCAGTTTTTTACCTAAACACGTGAAGGTCAACAGAGGCAGCAGATGTTTCTGATTCTAAACCAGCTGTAATATCTGGTCTCTGTCAATTGAATCTAGTTTCTGCATTAAATACTCCAACTCTCCATGACCCCTCAAAAAAGGCTGAACTCTAGGTGAGCAAATAAGGGGGAAAATGAATTTGTTTAACAGTTTGTCTCCCTGAAGCTGAATGGCATCACTTTCCAAACTTATTCATGTAGGCTGCTATTCAAATGGCCAGCTGGCCTCTAAATGCCAGATGCTGTCACTCTCTTGAGCCCCTGTTTCTGCCAGGCCCTTGATCCTCTGAATGATGTCTGTTGAACCATCCAAAACCTGATTCACTCTGGTTCTCACCTGCACTCCCTTCTGCCTGAATTCTGTTCTGCTCTTCTCTAGCCGTGGTTTGTGAAATGGAGGGACAATGTAAAACCTCTTTGCAGTTATTCCCCAGTGCAGATGCTTTCTTTTGCTATCAATACATCTCCCATTTCTTAACTGTTGCTTCCCATGCTTAATATCACAATTTAAAATCAGTATCTGCACAGCACCTTTACATAGCACAAAACCTGATGGACCAAGACAAACCATTAGGCAAGCAAAAATCCAAATATAATCTGAGTACTGTATAAACTTATTCACTGGACTTATCACTGCATGTAAACACCTAATAATGCAAATTGCAATGGTTGTTAGGCATCATTTTAAAAATCTTCTGCTGTCGGTACTGACAACATTCACAAAGCAGCATCACAAAACCGCAGGGAAGACCATGCTATCAGACTTTGGAAAGCCAGTAGCTGAGTAGCCTATTACTTGCAAAGGTTCACATATTTTCCTTCCCCTCTACCCCACCAGCTTTTATTAGCTATTACAGTGGCAGTGGGGAAATACTGCAAGAGCTGCATAAAATAGCAAATTCACACAAGTGGTAATGCCCCTGACTGGAGTGGCTGGTATAT
Source organism: Crocodylus porosus (assembly GCF_001723895.1). NCBI lineage: Eukaryota > Metazoa > Chordata > Crocodylia > Crocodylidae > Crocodylus > Crocodylus porosus. The sequence goes on from NW_017728950.1 coordinate 30,800,255, forward strand.
GGAAGTGATGACATTTAATGCCTTTGGGCAAATGCTGACATTTGTAGTCATTTTAGTTACTCTGTGAAACTTACAAAACCACAGGACAGAATGATCTATGTACAAATTAAAGTAAGAAGTTCAAACTTAATAGAGCTGCATTTCTTATATATCCAAGAAATCCAGTACAGCAGATAGACAAGAAACCACATGTGTGCTTACAAGAGCATATACAGACAGTGGGGTGAGGGAAGGATTTTCACCCTGACTTACTAAGCTATACTCTACTGTGATGGCAGTGTCATTTCTGAGAATACCCTGAGCCCTTTAGTGTAACACAGTAGTGTCTCGAGTCTGTTTTGCTTTTGGATGGTCTGGTTTTTTGGATGCCTCCTAGACAAGGTCAAAATTATATGCAGCCTTCTGGAAGCTATACAGTTGGACTTGGTGAAAAACAATCTTATAGCATTAAAATATAACGTTGTCCAAGAATCTGTTGAATGTCTATAATGAGGAAAAGCATATCATTGGCAAGCAGGTGAATCAGGGTAATTTCTGGAACCTAGTGAGACAGTATGGGTAAGGGATACCATGGAGATAAATGAGTGGTTTCACATTGCTCTGTTCTGCTTCATGCTGCCACATTGGTTTTCTTCACAAATACTAAGGTTAAATAACGATTTATGTTACACTGGGAGGGAGGGAAGGAGGGAGGCACTGACCAAGGATGAAGTTACTGGAAGGAAGAGCTTGGTACAGTATGTTCCCTTACTATGGTTCTACAGAGATTTGGATTAGATAGCTGTGATAGTTTAATTCAGCAGGATTTAGAGTTTTGGTCCTCTGGGCCAGATGAATTGTGAGGAGCTGGTTTGTGGGCCAGATAAGGCCTCACGCTGCCCTTGCGTCCTGGGATCAGGCTCTGGGGGGCTCCCTGTTGCCCTTACCTGTGTTGGGATTGGCCAACACAGGTAAGGGCAGCAGGGTGCCTGCTCTGGGTGCCTGATCTAGTGAGCTGGGTGACACAGCCCTGGAGGCTGGATCTGGACTGGAAGTTGGGGTAGATCACCCCTGATTTAAAGTCATCCACACTGTGTAGCTCCATTAACAGACCACCCAACCAAGGGGAAGAGCTAGCCCGGGAATTCCTAAGTCAGCTCATGGAGGTAGTTAGGTCAAAGGACGTGGTCATCATGGGTGACCTGAACTTTCCAGGCATCTACTGGGAAGAGCAGTCAGCCAAGTCTGACCGCTCACGTAGGTTCCTAGCCAAAATGGAGGACCTCCATCTAACCCAGGGTGTGCACAGCCCCACCAGGGGAGATGCCCTGTTGGACCTGGTGCTGGCCATGGGCAACGACCTGGTGAGGGGGCTGCGGGTGCTCGACCACCTGGGCGACAGCGATCATCGCCTGCTGGAATTCACCATCCAGCACAAGGTGCCAAAGGCCTACAGCAAGGCAGCAGTCCTAGATTTCAGGAGGGCAGACTCTTCAATGAGCTAAAGAGAATAGTTGGGGAGGCACTGAAGTCCCAGAGGGGAGGGGAGTCAGGTGTCCAAGAAAAGTGGTCGCTTCTTAAGGAGATGATCCTCCAAGCCCAAAGGGAGGCAATCTCAACATGGATCAAAGGGGGCAGGAGGGTGCAAAAGCCCCCATGGCTCACCAAAAGCATCTGGGAATGTCTCCTAGCTAAAAGGGAGGTGTACATCCAATGGAAGGGGGGGCCATCACCAGAGAGGACTATACTGCGGTGGCTCAGGGCTGCAGGGGGGCGGTCAGGAAGGCCAAGGTGAAGATGGAACTGGGACTAGCTACCCAGATCAAGGACAACAAGAAGTCCTTTTTAAATACATAGGGGGCAAAAAGAAGGTAACGGGTAACGTGGGGCCCCTGCAAGACACACTAGGAAATTTGGTTGTCACACCAGACAACAAAGCTAACCTAGTTAATGACTTCTTTGCCTCCATTTTCCTGAGCAGGGACTGGATCAGCCCCCCCACCAGGACCCCCTCAGGCCCCAGGGGAAGTGCACCTAGGTCAAGGGTCAGTGAGGACCTAGTCGGGGAACTTCTGGAGGGACTGGATGTATTTAAATCAGCTGGTCCTGATGATCTCCACCCCAGAGTGCTGAGGGAATTGGCTGAGGTTATTCCAGGACCCCTGGCACAGCTTTACAAGCACTCATGGTGATCTGGTGTGCTGCCAGAGGACTGGAAGAGGGCCAACTTGGTTCTCATCTTGAAACAAGGGAGGAAGGAGGACCCAGGAAACTATTGGCCAGTTAGTCTTACCTTGATCCTGGGTAAGCTTTATGAGAGATTTATCCTGGCACATGTCCATGAGGGGCCAGTGAGGGAGGTTATGCTTAGGGGCAACCAACACAGGTTCATTAGAGGCAGGTCCTGTCAGACCAACCTGGTGGCCTTTTATGACCAGGTCACCAAATCCTTAGATTCAGAGGTAGCAGTGTCATTCTGGACTTTAGGAAGGCCTTTGACACTGTCTCTCACCCCATTCTCATTAAAAAACAAGGGGACCGTGGTGTCGACACCCACACAGTCAAATGGGTCGCCAACTGGCTGGAGGGCCGCACCCAGAGAGTGATGGTGGGTGGGTCATTTTAGACCCGGAGGGATGTGGGCAGTGGGGTTCC
>NW_017728950.1:30803283-30808002 GCF_001723895.1 Crocodylus porosus
AAGAGTTGAAATCCACCCCCCCTTTCAAGGACACAGTCAGTTGAATTCCAGCTTCTGTAATCTGCATGTGAAAGTCAGGGGGAGAGAGAAAAAGGGAGTGATTCTTAACATAAGAAAGAAAGAAAGGTCCTTGGCAGTGTTTCTCCTTATCAGGTACGAGATGCAAACTGTGCAGTTCTAACAACACTCCATTTCTAATCATATTCTAACAATACTCCATTTACTGTGCATTTCTAACAAGTGCAGAGGCAGAAAAGGATCTTGGAGTCATCATTGATGCCAAGATGAACATGGGCTGGCAGCGTGGGGATGCAGTGAGGAAGGCCAACTGTTGCAGGGCACTTACGTGCCCCGCACCTAGTGAGGTTATGAATTTAAGGGGGGAGGTGTGTCGCAGGGCACTGAAATGCCTGCTCCTAAAGAAGTACAGGTGTGGGTTGCTGGGGCAACTACAGGGGCAGCTGACCAGAAGGGGGCAGGGGCTGGCCTACATAAACAAGCCAGGCTGAGACCAGGTTCAGTTCTCCTCTGGCAGCCGATGGAGTAAGGGCTCTGTTGACACATTGCAGCCTACAGAAGCCGATGGCCTGAATCAGCTCTTGAGTGAGGAGACCGGGTGAAGGAAACCCTGGGAGGGATTTTGAGACGATAAGCTACCAGATGGTTTGGGGTCATGTTTGAGCCAGGAGGCTTTGTCTGAGTTATAGCCAGTTGGCTGGTGTCATTCTGTTTGTTCAATGTTTGTTATTAGACCAGAGGACTGAGAGAGGCTGTAGGGGTTGGAGGAGGCCTCATAGGAGCTCCCCAGTAGCGTAGGGGGGTTCCTGGTGCCAGAGAGGGCACAGTAGTTAGGGGGTGCACTGACCCCAACCTTGAGAAGGGGGTTCAGTGGATTGAGGGCCAGGTAAGGCTGAGGCCGCCTGAGCCCAATTGTGGGAAGCCCCAGTGGGCCGTAGGACCCAAGAAGGGGGTCTGGGAGCCAGGCACGGCTACGGCCACCTGAGCCCCAATTGTGGGAAGCCCCAGTGGGGCATAGGACCCGAAAAGGGGTCTGGAGGCCAGGCACGGCTACAGCCACCTGAGACTCAATTGCGGGAGCTGCGAGGCAAGGCCCTGGTGCGGGCGGCGTGATCGCGGAGACAAGCCCCAGTGCGGGCATGAGCGCAAGCAAGGTCCAGTGGGGCAGTGTTGTGCGGGAAAAGTCCCAGGGAGGGCGATGCTACTCAGACCGTGCAGAAAAGGCCTAGGGTGGGCAGCAGCCACGGGAGAAGCTAGGGAGTGCCCGTGAGGGTGCATAGGCAAATAGCCCAAAGGGGGCGCACAAGAATAGAAGCCCAGTGAGGGCGTGCAGGAATAACAACCCGGAGAGGGCACGAGCATACAGAGGAGCCGCGGAGAGGGCACGAGCTCGGAGAGAGGCCCTGGAGAGGGCGTGAGCTCAGAGGGAGGCGGGCCTGGAGGATGTCCACAAGGGTGCAGGCAATAGTAAGTTGACCCAACAACGTCCATCTGAGAGGTTTGGGGCGTGATATTAGGGGTGGTAGGAGCCACGCATAGCCCATAGGGCTGCGTGCACCAAAATCACTCTTCACAGAACAGGGACAGGGATAAATAAGAGCACCATGACCAGGGGGACAAGAAGGCAGCCTCCCTTAGAATACATATGCCATCAAAGATGTGGTGGGCGAGAATGAGAGTGCTTGACAGACAACTTGGCATGGTAGGGGGTGCCAGGAGAGATCACGGCCGCTCCTGCATCCCTGCCCTGTGACACCAACCATACCTCGTCATGCATCGATAGATGCATTTTGAGCAGGTCTAAGGAGGTGATCATTGCCCTCCTATGTGGCACTGGTCAGGCCGTAGCTAGAGTTTGGGTGCCGCACTTCAGCAGGGACATGGACAGCATGGAGAGGGTCCAGCGGAGGGCCACTCGCATGATCGGGGGCAGCAGGGCAGGTCCTATGAGGAGAGGCTACAGGACCTGAACCTGTTCAGCCTCCACAAGAGAAGGCTGAGGGGGGGATTTAGTGGCCTGTTACAAACTAGTCAGAGGGGACCAGCAGGCATTGGGAGAGTCCCTGTTCCCCTGAGCGCTACCAGCCAGGAGTGACTAGAAATAACAGTCACAAGCTGGCAGAGAGTAGATTCAGACTAGACATCAGGAGGCGCTACTTCAATGTCAGGGTGGCTAGGATTTGGAACCAACTTCCAAAAGAAGTGGTGCAGGCTCCTACCCTGGGGGTCTTTAAGACAAGGCTGGACAATCACCTTGCTGGGGTCGTTTGACCCCAGTACTTTTTCCTGCCAAGGGAGAGGGTCGGACTTGATGATCTGCTCAGGTCCCTTCCCACCCTATGAACTATGAAACAGAGACAAAACATATAGTCTTAACCCAGGAGATAATAGCGGCAGGAAGAATGAACTTACTAGGTTGCCATTGGTAAGTGATAGACATGGTACGGGTGCCAAGGGTGGATGAATGCATGTGCACATCTGGAAAGGTCAGGCACTGCTAATTGCACTCCATAACTTTTTTATGTTTCTTGTCCCCTCATTCCCCTGCCTATGGCTCTGTTTGAGTGAGTTTTATAAAAGCTATAGGAAAGTGGGTGATACCTATCACAGAAACGGTAGTATGGGGAAGAAGAAAAAGCTGAACTGTTCTGAGTCTGCCATCTTCCCCTGTTTTGCTTTTATCCGTTTTCAACACAACATCCCAGAATACATGACTTGACCTTCTTGGAGATATGCCTGTTTTATAGAGGCACAAAGGGAAAGGGTATAGAGTAAAGTGCCCAAAGCAACATGATCCAGTGGAGAAGGCACAGGATGCGGTATGAAATCCTTGCTGCACTGAAGTCAGTAGATGCCACCTCTGATTTCTTATGCTGGTTCTGTCAGTCACTCGTTATATGGGTCTCCATTTTACACCCTTTGGGATTCTTCATTTAGAAGTGTTATGTTATGTAAATGCCAAGTATAATGACAACACTGTCCCTTTATTTTGTAGAGTGGAAAATACCAATATTCTAAGGGTTAATTGAGAAATGGAATAATCATTCCTATATAAATCCATTTGAAACCATCATTAATATTATGTAGAAGCTAGCATTTATTTCAGTTTTGAGGCAATGCATGTAGCCATAATTCAGTTATGTGATAATAACAGAGGCAAGAGACTACTGAATGGTGCAATGGCACAGTTAGCGGATGATCAAAACTGAAATACTGAATTATTCTCTTTAATTCACCTATATTTTGTGCAAAGACTACACCCTTTCAGACAGTCACCCAACTCGTCAGCTCCTTTTGTAGGTACTGAAGATGAACCAGAAAAGATCCAGTTTGATTTAGATGAACATCCAGAAGCATTAGCTAGTTATTCTAAATCTAATTCAGTCTGCTTTTCCAGAAATCAGATTAGACATGTTTAAAGTTTTCCACAAGATGTCTGGGATTTCTTGGTTGCAGTCAAAAGGCTGAAATTGCCATGAGAGTGTTCTCTTTTCACAGGATTTCAGAATTTTACTCCTGGACAAAACCAGCTTGTGTAAAGACACTGGACCAGAAAAAAAAACAACACAACTTTTTATTAAAAAATTGCTGCTCTTGCAAAAAGTTTGGATTCTGCTAATATCTTTGGTAGAAGTTGACACAAGTTCTTACTTTATTCAAGTGCCTTGCTTTCTCTTATTTATACTCTGTTCAAAAGCACAACAAGTTTGTTTCATTAAATATTTGGTGTCTTTATTTTGCTAGTATATGCTGGTTTATCATTTTTCTTTTTTTTTGTATTGCTTAAATTTTCCCAGCAAGGAAACCTGATTCTAATAAATGGTAATCCTTAGGCCATGTAAAATTGCTACTTCACTCCGCTTCTCCTTTGACTCCAGAGGCAACTGCATGTGTAAATGGAGGATGCAGTAATACTATTTAAATCTCATTCTTTCTTCTGGGCTTTATCTGTTCTCATGGATCTTGTATTAAGAAGCTTGCTAGCAAAATTTACTGAAGCACTTGTTTTTTTCAAATAGTGACCCTAATGGTAGGACTTCCCAAGTTTGCATCAGAGCTGTGTTTTAACCACTGAATGCTCAAATAGCACCAGAATTTTTTCCCCAAGAAAGAAAGAAGTGAGAACTTATAAAGAACACTTGGAAAGTGCAGCATGCTACTGCTGGCAAATGTAGAACTCCCATCGTTCCCAGCGCTGGCATAATGCTTAAAAAAGTTATAAGGCTTGCGACCAGATTTCATTAAAATAGGCCTGTTTTCGTTGGCTAGTTCATTTCTGTTTACAATGTTAGTTTTGCCAGGAAATTGCTAGATTAACTTTGAACACAAGATTTAATTTCCTGATTATGCTAATTAGAAATGTATTGGGTTGGTTTCATTTACCAGCTAATTCTTTTTGTCTCTATCTAGCAGAAAAGCAGATGAACTGTTTCAGGTACCACATACTGCATAATATGAGGAATCATGTTACTTGTGAACATGAATGACGTGTGCCTCTGGGGGCTGGGGGGGCCTTGGCAACCACCTGTATGAGGTGGTGTTGGTGGCGGGAGCATGGTGATGGTGAGCAGGTACCACCAGGCGGCTGTGGTGATGTCAGTGGTGAGGGTGGGCCGAGCGAGGAGCAGCCACAGTGGTGTTGGCGGCGAGTAGCGGGTGGTGGGCAGCAGGTTGTAAGCAGGGACTGCGCACAGCCGCCGT
>NW_017728950.1:30808102-30825106 GCF_001723895.1 Crocodylus porosus
GCCAGCAGTGGCTTTGGCAGCAGCCAGTCTATGGGGGGTACGTGTCCCCCCTACAGATCGCCTATGCTTGTGAAACTAAAATGGGTCTGTATGAAAATAATTATTTACAGAATTGCTTCTACTATGTTTTGCCTAGTGCAAACAGACTGGCAATTCTGTGCATGAGTGAGAGAGAGGGAGAGAAAACAATGCAAACTTTAGGCTTTATTTTCTCTTCATTATATGTATTCACTGTACTGTCTAAGCACTTCCTATAAGTAGAGTCCTCAAGGTGTCTTAATCTTATTTTACTATATCAACCCCTAGTAGAACTTGGGGTGTCTTCTCCAAAGTCTCCTTTTCTGCCACCTGTACCTTTCCTTCCTAGGTCTTTTTGTCATATTATTATTACTAGTCTTTCCAGATAGCTGCATCTCCTTATAGATAACTACATTCTTGAAGATGTGTGAGCAGACTTTATTAATAAGGCTGGAGTGGGGGGGGAGGGTTAATGAAAAAGTGTTTTTTTTGTCAAGGGCAGGTACTTTCTTTGGAAATTAACTTTTTTTTTTGTGTGAAAAACCTTGCTTTAAAACAGTTTGTGCCACTCTTTAATGTTGTATTTAACAGTTAGCACACATTCCTATGACATTTTTTTTTTAAACATTATAAATGAATGTTACCATTTCTAACTTTACAAAATTGAATCCATTTGAGACTCTTCCGCACAATGGTGTTTTCCTGTCCTCAGCTTGCTCTGTTTACATGGAGGTGATTGGATAGTTTGGGGACATGATTCTCATTTTAGTGGGAACAGAATGCTATGCTAGGAAGGAAGGAAGAATATGAAAGAAATTGTAATTACTGCTATTTTTAAATACCTGGGTGGTGTTCAGATAATATGTGACAGGGACTTCATAAGCTCTTAGATAGATGTAACAGGATGTGATTAAGTCAGTGGGAAAAATTATACATTTTTCTTTTTATAATTTAATCTTATTAAAACCACTGATAAAAGATTCTGCAGTGAGAAATGCTGGGATGAATTAGTCCAATAACTGTTACTCTTTCATTATAATGATTTAAGCCTTCCACAAATGTCATGGCATTAACATTTTATGCAGTACCATAAAGAAGTGGTTGCTGGAAGAATCAACAGCCTTTTAAAAAATCAGCACTTTTTGACTATCTTTATGAGACTGCTGGCCACTTTGTAATATTAAATGACAACATTGCTGGGAAAAATATGACTGTAGTATTTTTCACTTGGGCATTTGGCCATTAGAGGAATGAAACTGCCAGCACATTCAATAGCGATCTTCATCATAGCTTTTGGGTATAGTTCAACAGTCCATTTACCTTTGGCAAATATCCTTAATAAGTCTCCCCAGGGCAAGTAACCTTTTAATAATATTTTCCCTTTGAATTTTATTAAATAGATATTTACTCTAATAAATTGATTGTGCAGCCATATATACCACATAATGTTGGCCTGTACTGTACTATTTTCTTTCATTCTCCTCTGTGTCTTAACTGCTGTTTCTTTCCTTCCATCTGGCTTCCTGTTTTCCATCATGCTCCTTTTGCATCATTCCAACACGGTATTATAAAAATCATTTTTTCCATCTCTCCATATCACTTCCCTTTTGCAGCTTCACTGTTCACTTCTTTCCTTGTACCAAGTTCATGATGCCCTAATGAATGCTGCTCCTTGCTTAGTCTCTGTAATGATAGAAGTTGCAATTTGGAGACAAGCTCTTGGAAGTCTGTGGAAGTTAGGATTTGCAAGATGCTGGCCAGTTAGGCAAACTTGAAGTACTGCAGAAACTTGCTTACTGCTCCACAAAAACCCCTTGCTTTTTGTTCTTCTCATTTACATATGTTTGTGTTTACTGAATGCAGTGAAAAAATAATTTGGCAGGTTTTCATCTGTAATCCTTGGCTTCTTTGAAAAAAAAGCACAACTGTTTAGTAGGGGTGTACCTATAGAGATTTGGGGGCTGATATCGATACACAATATTTAAGGAGGAATATCGACCGATATTGATCTGATTTCTGATGCAGCTGCCTCCAGCTGGTAAGTTCATGTGGTGAAAGTGGAGGGAAGGGGAGTGGTGAGGAAGATCAATGCCCCCCACAGTGAGGGAGGGAGCAGGGGCAGGCACTGCCCAGCCAGGACAGGGCAGGCATGGGGTGGAGCCACGGCTTGTAGGGGGGTGGGCAACTCCCACCACCACTTGCACCCTGGGAGGTCATGGGGGGGAGGGTGCATTCCCCTGGATGGGCAGGGTGGGGTGGGCAGGCTGCAGCAGAGGGCTGGAGCCAAAGCTGTGCTGGGTTCTTGTTGCCGGGGTCTGGGCTCAGGGTAGGCACTGGTGGGACTGGGAGAGAGCCAAAATTTTGCCACAGTTATGCTTTCAGCACCGCTCCCTCTAGCTGCCTGGCACAGCCCCAGCTCAATGCCCTGCCTCCACCCACACATTGGGAAGAGCCAGGGTTGTGCCAGGTGGCTGGAGGCAGCAGCACTGGGAGCAAAGCTGTGGCAAAACTTGCGGTGGCTGCAGCATCCTCCCAGCATCATTGGTGCCTGCTCAGAGCCCAGCCCTTGGTGAGAAGAGCCCTGGCTCCAGCCCACAGCTGCAGCCCACCTGCCCTGTGCAGATCCAGGAGGCATACACCCCCTGTGCCCTCCATAAGCCACATCTCCGTCCCATGCTTGCCCCGCCCTGACTAGGTAATGGTTGCTCCTGCCCGCTTCATCACCCATGGGGCATTGATCTGCCCCCCCTTGCAAGCCCTTCCTTCCCCCTCTCCTTCCATCCTACAAGACTTACCAGCTGGAGGTAGCTCTCCATGCTGCCGGTTCTGCTCCTCACTGCCTGAGTGCTGGGCTGCGGCTGCACGCAACATGGGCATTTATTGGCCAAATTATCCACCCTATCAGGCCAATTCCCGATGCAGCCAATTTTCTTTATATCGGTACTGATCTGATATCAGACTGATGTATTGATGCACCTCTACTGATTAGTTACCTATTTTAATGTTGCAGGGAAGTTGATTGTAGCTGTGTTAGATTAAGGACATAGGCAGACAAAACTTTTTGGGTAGTGGTGATATCTTTTATTAGAGCAACTAAATAGTTGCAAACAATTTTTTTTTTCTTTGCAAGCTTTTGGCCTCTCACAGCCTTCATCAGGCAAAGGAAAAATTAGAGATGGTAAGAGTTCCCCCAGGTGAAAAAGCCAGTTTATAAAAAGTTGTTCTGTGAAAATGCAAATGACTGGGGAGACAAAGGCTGGAGCAGGCAAGGTACCTGGGGTTTTCAGATGGCAGGCAGGATGTAGGGTGCCATAAATCTGATGTTAATATTTAGCCCAGGTTGGAGAGTATGTCACTGTTGAATTTGGCTTCTTTGGTATTTTAATATGTTAAACCACAAAATAAGAGGCTACCTAACCAATTTGTCTAGATAAAATAATTGTGCATTCTTACCAGCTAGAAGCTATAGAAGATAGGCTTGGAAAAGGCACGTTTGTATTATAACAACACAACAATATATTAATATGTGTTGTAAACACCAACCTAGAATAGGAGTCCACTGTGCTAGGTGCTGTTCCTACATGTAGGAACAGATAATCCTTGCTTCAAAACTATTGCTTTCTGAGTAAAAAAGGAAAAATTGTTTTTAGCACAGGTGCTTTTGAGAAACACTTTGGCACCTACTTAAATGTGGTAGAAACGATGCATGATATTAGTCCTGAAGCCAAAGGCTTGTGATTTACCACACTGTTCATTGGGCTGGCCCACAGCAGAGTCAACAGCATTGAAAGCCATGGTAACCCCACAGATCAGCACTGCTCAGTGTGTGTGTATGTACTACAGATACCCCCCCACAAAGGATCCATGTGCTAATTAGCCACCACTCATAACTGAAATTGGGTGTTCTTGTCACTGGTGGGATGCTCCAGAAATTTGTGCAGATGAGATGCAGGCTAACCCGGTCTGGCTCTACCTTACAAAGGGCAGGGCCACACTAATCATGTGCGCCAGGCTAAGTTGGGGGGGAGAGGGGACCAGAGGGATTCTGAGTAAACTGTTTGGGGCCCCTTTTCATTATATTTGCCAGATATTTAAGGCTGGTGAAGAAACAGGATTGTTGTAAATTTGAAAAAAAGGTGCAGCTCAGCTGCAGGAATGAAGAGGAAGTAAAAATGTATGCAATCTAGTAGCTCACCAAGACTTTAAAAACAGTTGCCAGTGAGGAGGACTGCACTTAATGAGCACTACCATATGTTTTATTCAGATGAGCTGTACTAACCAGTCTTTGTGGTATAGGAGGTCTATATTGAGCAGATTTTTTGGTGTTGGGTGGTGGAACTGGAGCTTGCTCCATCCACTCCATGCATCAGCCTGGTATTACAGTGCTTGCAGGAACAGTGGGGGGGAAAAAAATGGTTCCCAGCAGCATTTTCTCAGTCTCTTGGGCTAAGATCAAGTGATCACCTGAAAGGCTTATCAATACCTTCAGGACAGAGAGGTATCAATGGAGGATCAGGATGTAAAGAGAAGAGGAGAGAAACCTAAGGCCCAAACTAATAGCAGTGGTGGCAAGTAACCACAAGGTAGAAAGTGAAATGAAGAGTAGAAAAGAAAGTCTAGAAACAGATGGAGAGTAGACAAAGGTGGAGAAGCAGAGAAGAAAGACGACGAAGAAGATGGGAGCAATAGTGGAAGTAGCAACAATGACAGATGCAATGGCAAAGAAGGTGATGGAGAGAGAAACAAGGCCAGAGGGAAAACGGGAATAGAGGATAGTGGGAGACAGAGTGGAAACAGCAGTAGTCGGTATGTTGGATAAGCGGCAGAAAGCAGGAGGAGCACATCAGAATGCTTGCCCACCATGAGTGCCATGGAAGGCATGGAAGATGAACCAGAAGATGTCAGGGACTATTGGAGACTGCAGATAAAAGCCATATCAACTGGTGACAGGGTGCAGGCAGGATTGATGATGAACAGATATGAGTTCATAGAAAAGATACCATTTGAGATACTGGAGGTGCGGGCAGAACATCTCAGCAGCCTGACTGCTTCCCAAAATGGAAAAACTTGGGAGTTTATTTACAGGAACAGTGAAGAGTGTGACATTTTTTGGGAAAACCATGCAGAGGAATGTGGGAAGGAGGAATTAAGAGGGATAAAGATTACAGTAGGGGAAAAGTCAAGGGAATGAGTCATTATAGTAGGAATGTATATGGATTTATGAGAGGCGGAAGAGATAGAAAGGTGGATGGAATTGCATGTGCAAAGAGTAATGTGTGTAGACAAGATGCAGGACATATATGGTATTCGGCGGTGGTCATGGAGGGCACAAATTGTGTTGAGAACAAATGAACAGAGTCTAGGTGGGGTATAGCAGCTCCCATCCATGATCCAGCTGGAGCCCCAGAAGGGTTTTATACTATACCATGGGCAACTATAGCAATGCAACAAATGTGGTAAGGAGGGGCAGCTATCTACATACTGTCCTGTCATGGAGTATTACAGATATGAAGTAGCTGCAGAGCACCAGGAGCCCCTAAAATGCACAAGCTGTGAAGGAGAAGGACACTTATTCCATAGTTGTCCCAAAGCCTATGCAAGTAAGATCAGATCCCCCGAGGAACAATGTGAATCAGAAAGGAACAGGGAGGGAGAAGAGAAGGGTGAGAGGGAAGTAGAAATGATGGACAAAACCCTGCAGAAGGGAGAAAAGGAAAAAGTTTGGAGTGTAATATATCTGTAACTGAGGAGGCTCAAGAAGAAACAGGAGCAGAAGGGGAGGGCAGAGTGGAGGTTGGGGGTAGAGAAAGAAGAAATCAAACAAGCAGAAGAAATGGAGGTGGTATAAATAAAAGAGCATGAGAGCCAGGAGGGGGAAAACAGGGAAGAAAATCTGAAAACGAAGGGGAATGAGTTGGAGTCAGAGCTGAAAAGCAGCTTCCCACCATTAACTCCCTTGGGCTCCAGTCCTGAGTGGTGAGCTGAAGGCAGGAAAATGGAAGCGTTCCTGAATGCAAAGGCAGCTTGCAAAAGTGACAGGCATGAGAGTGGGGGAGATCACAATGAGCAGCAGCCAACAAGCACAAAGGCACTGATTATAGCATCTATTAATGTCAGGAGTGTATTGACAATGAAAAGATGGGAACAGATTGAACCAGTGTTAAAACAAGACATAATCTGCCGACAAGAATGTGGGGTACCAGGAGAAAGGGATCATAAGCATGTTTGAGAAAAGGTGGAGATGGGGAATGTCCTGGTGGTTGGGGACAAATGAAAACAAAGGGGGTCGAGTGGCAATACAGGTTTCCCTCACTTTATGCAGGTTCTGTATGTGCGAATTCACTCTTATGCAATGACCCTTTTTATACCAAAAATTCATTATATGTGAGGTAAATTCACTCTTATGCAATTGGCGTGGTGGAGGCCTGCAGTCAGCTACTTTGTACAGTGCATTGTGGGAGTAATGTACACAAAAATATAGTTTCCTGCATGGATCTGTGCTCTTGCTCATTGTCTGTGACATGTGTTTCTGTATTTGCCATCCCCATTATGGTAACACTAGTCAATTGCCCATCAAGAATTAGAAGTTTTCAACGTATATGCACCAGCAGAGTGGGAGAGGAGGAAGGCGTTGCTTAGAAACCTAGCAATTTATGTGGTTGGAGGGAGACCACAGATAATACTGGGGGAATTCAATTGCATAATAGTAGTGGGCGACAGAACAGGGGAAGGAGGTCAGAAGGCACCAGTTGCCCATGATGGAAAGGGTGCCATCAGAGTATGGAGAAGCAATGGGGGATAAACTAAATAGACAGAAAAGCACCATAATAGGAATGGGGAACTGGCAGGACTTGGAGAAGTTGAGCCTTCAAATAAGAGATGTGAAATTAGATTTCAAGGGATTCTGATGGATGCAGAGGGGAAAGGTAATACAGCATGGGAAAAGGTGATGGCAAGGATAAAGCAAATACTTTGGTTATGGTCTGGAAGGATGCTGTCCTTTGCTAGAAAAGTAGCAGCAATTAAGACCATGCTAATACTGATTATTCTGTATATGGGAATTGTCTTTCCACCACTGCGGCAGCAGATAGCAAAAGCAGAGGCGGATATTTATATTCATCTGGAATGAATATTCATCTAGAAAAAAGTTGGCTAGAGCTGAACTGTATGAAGCAAGAGAGATGTGGGGCTGAGGGCTGCTGGACTTGGGATTGTCCATCTACATAAAATACGTAAGTGTGGTTTGCAAGGTGATAATGGAAAGAGAGGGGAAAGCAGTGCTTATCGCCTAATTTCATGCAGCTGCAATTTTGAGTAAATGGTGAGTGTATCAGACCTCTTTGGAGAGTCCATGGACATGGCAACCACCGATTCATTACATCAGGATGGAAGGTTTCATGCCAAGGTATAAAACAGGGAAGGTAGGGATGGAGGTCCTGAAGCATCATAAGGAACTGATGAAAGCAGTGAGGGAGAGAGACAGAACAGCATTGGTGGGAAACTTCCCAGAAGGACAAGTGGAGAAGGTGTGGGGAGCGATGGCAGTTAAACAACTAGAAGTAGAACATGCTGAGCTAGCGTGTATGATTGTAAGAAATATCTTGCTGGTGAGGGACGTACAACACAGATGGGCTTGATGAGCTCATCAAGGTGCCCAAGATAGAGGTGTGGGGAAGAAGAAATGTTGCGATATGTGTTTTGGGAGTGTACATATGCGAAGAGGGTGTGGGAAAGGGTCCACTGTTGAGAGGTGCAAAAATAAGCCTGTTGTTAGCACAGGAGACAACACTATATGGACTTGTACCAAAGGGACTGGAGGAAATGTTAAGGATTTATTAGCATGTGTTAAAACTAGTTTATGGAAAGTAAGAAACCTCTGAATTTTCAATGGGAAAGCTTTCATTGACAGAGTGTCTGAAGTTGGGGTACACAAACTGAAATACAGGAAACCCTTGGTATTTGCAGGTTCAGCATTCACGGTTTCAAATATTCATGAATGCCAAACCTACATTTTAAATACACTTTAAACACTTACCAGAGCTCCTCAGGAGCTCTGCATTTGCTACCACTGGGCTCCTGCTGCTGCTGCCAGAGCCATGCCCCCTTTCCCAGCCACCAGGGCACTGCATTCATGAATGCAGACTGCAATCATGAATGCAATATCTTATTCTTGGATTTTGCTATTCACAGGAATCATGGGAATGTATCCCCTACAAATGGCAAGGGTCACCTGTACTACATGAATTGGGACAAGAAAGAAATCGGAGAAATAGCGGCAGAGAAGAAGTAGAGGCAAAGGACTGGACACAGGAGACACTTGTTTCTCTGAACCAGCATAAAGGACTGATACGGGGAGCAGAGAGTTTCAGGTGCTTTCTGAGTTAATAGTTTTTCATGGGTTTCTGCATGACAGTAGTCTCCAACCTTTTTTATGCTGAGGATCACTTTTTGGCACCCCAGGATCTACCGTCCCCTCCCCACTATTCCTTCCCCTGCTTCCCGGACAAGCTGCCCGAGCTCTGACCCCACTCGCCCAGCCCAGGTGTCAGGGGCATGGTTCAACCCAACTATGTGCATCCTGCTGGTCCCAATTATGGAGTATCTGACCAACTGAGATCGACTGTCAGAGGCTCCACAATCAACCAGTCAATCAAAATCAACTAGCTGGTGACCACTGCTGTATGAAGAAAAAGAGTTCTATAAAGGGTTCTTTTGTGGGAAGTTGATACATGTTTTTGAATATGTGGTTGTTTTTACAATACAAAGTTTTGGTTAAAAAAAAGAAAGGATGCTCATTCTGTGACGCTTCTTAAGTACAGGGCGCTAAGTGGTAAAGGTTGTAGCTGTGTTGGTCTAAAAAGCAAAAGCAGTTGGTGTGGTAGAGGCGATATCTTTTATTAGACCAACTAGGTAGCTCCAAATATATATATTTATTTGCAAGCTTTCAGGCTCATGCACCTTTCCTTAGGCAAAGGCAAATGCAAAGATTGTAAAACTTCTCCCAGGGAGAAATGAAACTTTATATTGAACATGAGAGCTGGAGGGTGGTGTAAGTTCTTCTGGCTAGAAAAGTTCATTTTATGCAAATTAGGCTCACATAAAAGTTGGAGCTGTCTGTTTACCTCAAAGGTATCTGATGGCAAGCAGGATATTGAATTATGCTTCTTTCTTGCTAAGATGTTTCATATGTCAGAGGAGGACTGGAGATGGGAAGGTTCTCCTGGGCAAGGAAGTTCTGTTGTGTTCAGGCTGCTCTGCAAGTATGCAAATTTGGCTTGAAACAAAAGGCTGGAGCAGGGGTGTAAGCTTCCAGGTCTCAGGGTGTTGAATTTTGCTTCCATCTTGTAAAATTATGAAGTTTTCATTTCAAAACATCTAATTATGGTATGTTCTGTGTTTTGGGGATAAAAGTTGTACCTGTGTTGATCTAAAAAGCAAAAGCAGTTAGTGTGGTAGAGGCAGTATCTTTTATTAGATCAACTAGATAGTGGTGATAAGTGCAGTTTTTGGTTTGTTTGTTTTTTAAATTGTGAATAACAGTTAAAAAGAAGGTTTCCATCAGGGTGGGCCAGGTGTTTTCATTATGCTCAGTGTTGGCTGCATTCAGTCAACTTCGTAGTTGGTTTTGATTGCTTTTGGTAGCAATTTAGTGATAGACAATGTATTTAGTGTGATTTCCTTGAATATAATTATAAGACAAGGGACTTTTTCCCCCATGCCAATTGGGGGAAAAAAGCTCATCTTATATTTGCATAAATATGGTGTTTTAGGTTTAATGACTCTCATGTAAGGATCAAAAAGACACAGACATTTGACCAGACAAGTTTTGAGGTAGGAAACTTCCCTTGCATCCCAGGTGAGACAATTCCACAGCTACATAGATATAACAGGTATAAGCCCAATGATTTATAAACCAAATAAATCCAGACTTAATGCTTTGCATGGAATTCCTTGCTTTCCTTCTGAAATGAGTGCACTCTCATCCTGTTTCTTTTGTAAGCCTTACATTTTCTTTAATGACACCATATTGTATGGTTGCTATGGATATTTAATTGAGAATCCTGGCAAAAACATCCCAATATGATCACTATTCAACTGAACTTTTTTGTGACTGTCACTCATTTGTCTCCAGCATTCTCCCACTCACGTTTGCCATGTGCATGTGCAGCAAGATGTAGCACATCTTTCTCTGTGCCTGGTAGTGACAGCTTAATTTTGCAGAAGCAGCTTCAGCATTCAAGGCTGGAAAGGTGGAAGAAAATTCATCTTTTTACTCTCTCTCGATCTCTTTTGCCTCCACAGTATAGTCCAGCTGCCTGGCCATTTTTAGAGTGATTTATGTCACAAACTTAGACTAGAGCCTCAGGCTAAAGGAAAGCAAGTCTGAGGGTAATTTTCTTTAGATAGTTTCAGTAGAACATTTTAGCAGAACTGAAGCTGCTCATGCTGAGCTCCCTAGAGGAACAACAGTTATCAAATCATGTTGACGCAATAGGGATATCAAAACTATATGCCATGGGTTATGAAAAATGCAACAGGCAGAGGTGGCGATTCGTGATATGAGATTGCCTGCATCTGATGCATCCGGAGATTGTAGAAGGACACTGCTAGGGCTGTTTTACTGAAAAGCATATGCAAATACTCAAGCTCTTTTAAAATTGCTTTCACCCTAAAGGCTGGCCGGTTCTTAAGATTAATAATATTATTATGGTCATGCTTTGAAGCCCAAGCAGAGATCAGTGTCTTATTGAATTGGGTGCTGTATGCCCATGTCATACATGAGGGATGCATCTTGCATTGGAAGTTGAAAGTCAGAGGAAAGAGAGAAGAGGAGAAATCTTCAAAGGAAACTCAGATGTGGTTTGGCTGGGGATGTGATATTTCTTTTTAGTGGGAAAGGATCACTTTCAATACTAAATTTATATAATAGGGTTGAATGTACTTCCAACCTTTAGAAGCATATGTAGGAAGGCACTCGAGTACTAGGGCTGTATGAAGCTTTGATTCCTGATTCGATTTGGCAGAGATTCAGCCTGATACGGTGGCTGAATCTCTGAATTGAATCAGGAGACCCTTTAATCTCTCTGAATCGAATCGGAACCCTCCAAATTGATTCAGAAAGATTAGATGATTCAGGCATAGACACAGCATAAATGTATTTTTCTACATACCTCAAGGTACCAGGTGGCTTGTGAATGCTGAGATGCTCAGGCACATGGAGCATCACACAGGAACGCAGTGGGCTCCCCAGAGCACTTGGCCGCAGACACAGAAGTGGACCAGAAGCACTTCCAGTACACTTCTGGGTCCACTGGGGAGCATGTGGGGGGTCCCCCTGCACTCCTCTGGCTCAGCAACTGGTGCCTCCTGGGCCTGGAGGGCACCTCGGGTCTCCCATGGCCGATCGCAGAGTCAGGGAGGAGTTGTGGGGGGGACCCCAGCATGCTCAATGGCAGACCCAGAAGTGCTTCCAGGTTTCCCGCCGAGCATGCAGGCCCAACCTCCCCCTTCCCCCTCTCCTGTGGGATGTTCCCTCTGTCCCAGCATTGCAGCATCCACAAGCCATGCCTGGTACCTCAAGTTATGTAGAAAAAAAAGTTAAAGCTTTGTCTATGGCCGATTTGCTGATTCTTTGAATCAGCATCAAATCTTCAGATTTGGATTTGTCTGAATCGAATTGGGAACAGTGATCTGAATCAGCTAACTGAATCACTGTCCCTGATCCGGGCCAAATCTGAATCAAATGCATCCCGTTTTGCACACCCCTATTGAGTACTATAGGATGTTACAACTTGCATGTGCTAACTCTAAGGAATGTTAGGTGGTACTAGGGTTAGTACCTACTATGAGCAGTCACCCATTAAGTGTTAATGCCCTCTCTGATGTGAACAGGTCTGACTTGCTGGTAGGGGGCTGTCAAGGAGGGGCATGGCTAGGAACTGCCAAGTCTACCCCATGCCTGGCTCTCTAGCTCTCCAGTGGTACCCACTCAACCTCTTCCTGCCTCTCCCTCTCCCCCCGGGCTCCCCATTTACCTGTTTCCTCACACCGCTCACCCTCCCTGTGGCTCCCCTCTGTCCCACAGGTGCCTGGCTCTCCCTGGGTCTCTGTCAGTCTGGAGCAATAGAGTTCTGGATGATAGATTGTTTACACTATAGGGGCTGGGAGCAGTGCATCCTGGGGTACTGGAGGGCTGCAAATTGATGATAATGGCCCTGTGGAGCAGACTGATACTACTGCAACACAAGCTGCCAAACACCAGCTGGAGATAGTCCTCGCCTGAAGAGGCCTAACTTTGAGAGGCTTAGAGGGCACTTTAGCTCATCTTTTCCTGCCTTAACACACAGACACTCCCATCTTAAGCACATTTAATATGGGAAAGGTAATGTTTATCACACCCACAGAAATTGAACACACAGGAAGTGTTTCTACCAGTGCTAGGGGATTATGGCTGGTAACAAATAACTGAATAATAACTACCTGGATCACTTTTACTGAGACTGGGAGTCATTTAGCTTTTCCACATTGGCAGTATTCAACACTGTTTGTCTTTGCCTACTGGTATAATTTCTATTCATGTTTTTTAGACAACGATGCTGCTTTTTCCTCTTAACCATCTGGCATATATATTTTACATAATGAGTTTTAAAACTTGCACAATATACCACATAAAATTATATAATGATTATAATGCTTTTATCTTAATACTTTACAATAATACAGCATCTTCTACCCCAGAGTGCTTTGAAACATATTGGCCATTTTAAAGATAAATGGAGGCCAATTTGTGCATATTATTTTGTGCCTACATCTAGGTATAATGTCTGTTATCATTAAAGTAAATAACTATTTAGATGCCCACTCAGATATTTATTTATCGACACACATGCAAGCATATATTTCTGTATTCAATGGTGGACTTAATTTTGTAAAAATTAGTCTTTCAATGTAAACAGAGTTCACCAAGCTAACGTTGTTCATTTGTTCCAGTGCTGCTTCTGCCAAACATTGAAAAAATCATGAGCCAAGTTCCTAGAATCATTATTTTTAAAAAAGAATACTGTAAGTTTTATTTCCCTTCCAATGTCTCTACAGCAAATTTTTTTTCAAGTTTTTCCCTGGAATCATAAGGGCTAGAAACCTACTGCTAATAGTAGTGGATAATGAGATAATGAGAAACCACGGCAGCAATTGAAATATTTCAGTTTTTTAATGGAAATATTTTATTTTGGGGGCATAACTCTCCCATGTTCACAAAGCAGCAAACACTCAATATTTTCTGGGGGAAGGAACACTCTGCAAGCATGAACAGAATCCATTATATTATTTTTCCTGAGCAAAGCCTACAGTATTTTCTCCGTGTGTGTGCGTGTGTGCAAGCGAAGAATATTTAAAAACTTATTAAAGTACTCATACCTGTCATGTTGTTGTAGAACTTATTTTGGAGACTCAGTTAAAGTTAACCTATTTAGCTTCACTGTACTGATCTGATTTTTGCTAGCTGTGTTTTGAAGACAGCTCTCTTTAGAGAGCTGTCTGTACAGCAGCTTTGTGAACATGGGAAAGTTTCAAATGATAAATATTTTGCTTATAAGAAGCAATATTTTTTCAAGTTAGCTTTAAACTCACTCAAACTCAGTTTCAGTATATGGTCACTAGTCCTATTAGGAGTCTTTCTAAATCCTGTGACAGTGGATTGTAATATCCAGCTTTTCCACCTGAGGGGAAAGGGGGCAGAATTATTTAGAGAAATAGCTATTAAATCATATAGAATGTAAGAGGCTTATATATTCATATCAGCTTAAAAACATAACTGGATGCATTAGCATTTACAGATGAGACCTTTAATTGAATTTTGTCAATAAACTATTAAAGCAGACTCAAGCACAGTTCAGTCTTATTTATTCAGAACTGCAGTGGACACTCAACAACTTTCTGAGAGGTGGGATTTTGCCATTAAGAAAACTTGAAAGGCTGGCATTCCAAATACAGGAGGTGAACAGCAGTGTGTGGCGTTACACTACACATGCAGATTAATGTGGAGCTAGCCAAACTAGCTTTAAATCAGCTAGCTAAGATACCAGACCCAGTGTAGCCAGAACCAAATGGAGTTCAACGCATTCTACTTCACGCTGCTTTTCTGTATCCTGCAACATTAAATATAGGTTCTGCAACTTGTCCTGGGACCTATACAATATCTCTGGTGCAATAGAGAATTGAACCCAGGTCTCCTAAATCACAGATGAGGCTCCTGATTACTAGACTGTTCTTTTTCACCAGCTATGTTTAGCTCGAAGGGTTCAGTAGGGTTACAGATAAACAGCTTCAATTTGATCCATTTCTTCCCCCCTCCTCCCCTTTTAAATACAAAGGGTTAAATCAAGGTATAATTTAAGCTTTCTGCAAAACCTCTCCTATTGGGTTTGTATCCAAAGCATAGTTTGCACCAAACTTTCACTTTTGCCTGCACCATGATTATAGTCATTTCTAAAAGAGACGAAGATAAATGGAGTTAATCTTGGCAGTAAATTACAATATAATAGTCAGTACAGGATCAATGTCTAGATGATAGCTAGATTATGTAGATAAGGAGTTGAAGTAAAGCACTATTTGGCCAGCTTTATTCTGATCTCAGATTTGCATAGAACATAAAGCAACATAAATTAAAGCATCTCAGACATCTTCCACATTGTGTGCCTGGAAATCGGTCTGTGCTTGGAAATAGTGACCACCTGTCAGATGCGATCTGCTTGATCAGTTCTGAGTAATTTTCTTCTCTGAGTCTCAGTAATATTTAATCTTGTTGGCACACTTGTCACTGCTGCTCCTTTGCCTCAGGCTCCAGTGAGTGGTATGCTGCTTGCTTCTCTTCCTCTTCAGTGCAGAACATTCCCAGTGTGTTGAAAGTCACGTGCTGACAATGCAGTAGGAAGGAAACCAAGAGCTGAATGATTTGATGCTTTTCCGTGTAAGGGACCAGAGCTCATCTCTGTGTAGGTGGAAATATTTTGAATGTGGGTGGTGTGGCTAGTTTCTTCCTGAATGTTCTGAGATGTCTAAAATGCTCTTAACAAAGGAAATGGGGGCTGGGGTGGAACGGATGCTAAGGTGCATGGTTGACAGCCCAGAGGTTGCAATTTTGAGGCCATAACAGAAGTGCTCCTGGCATGGCCCTGTCAAATTCCAATGAATCTGCAAATTCTGCTAAATACCTTGTCATAAGGACTCAAGAATAATCCCTTACAAATCATCACTTTTTATAATCATTAGTCCTTTACTGTCTATTTTTAGATCTTGATTCTGCAAAGCAAGGCCTGTTTAACTTAAGCATGTAAATAGTTCTGTTGGTTTTAATGAGACTATTATTAAGTAAACAGGTTTTGTGTAGTTTATTTGTGGTCATACTTCCCAGAGCTCCTGGTAATTTCAAGTTGGAGTGTTTCTTCCTTTCTGGCTGCCTATACATGTGATAGTTTGCATTCTAATTAGAATACATTAATTGAGTCTGCTCCGCATTCTAATTGGAAGGCTCCACCGTGGCCTCACAACCGCATATATAAGCCCGTGCACATTTAAAAAGGGTCACAAGGGGTGCTTTATCTAAACCTCATCTAATGGGGGTAATTTTTAAATGTGCAGGGGCTTATACACATGATGGTGAGTTATTTTAATTAGAGTGGTTTTCTGGGAACTGCTCTAAAGAACCACCCCCGCTCCCCTTGAGCAGGTATATAAGCAACCCATCTCATTAATGGCGGGCTTTGGCTGTAAGGAAAGTATTGGAAATAAAACTGACTAGCTCTGTTCTCAAAAGTGGAAGGAATCTTGCACTCATTTGAGTGGCATTCAGTGATAAATCGGGGAAGTGCCAGTTGGATCAGTACTGGTATACCTACAAACTTAGATGCCAAGAAGAGCGGGGGGGTGTTTGTGTGTGTCACAGGCAGCAGAAATAATTGGAAAAGAATTGCTACCTTTGTACTGCTCAAGAGTGACACTGAGTTTTTTCTACAGACAGATATGAAAGAGAGAAAAGAACTGCCCCAGTTTGCTCCTGCTGAGAGTGCTCTTGTTAATTGAAACCTTCAGTTTTGAGACTGTCTCTTTTTAATTAGAGAACCACAAGGCTGGAAACTCAGGCCAGTCTGTAGTACAACATAAATCTGTGCTTTTAACTTTTGGAGTCGGTACAGGAGTCAAAACTCCTTGAAGCCAGTCTGTCCTCATGCCCATTTATGTTCATGAAGAGGCTGCTTGCTAGCAGCACTGCCTGCTGCTAGAACAGACCTACTGCACATGTGCAGAGAGCTACTGAAGAAGTGCAGCTCCAGTTACTAAGAAACAGTGCTTTAGCTACCAGTGGGGTTGGTGTATTTGCTCTTGAACCCCATCTCATGTCAGGGCCCCTTCCCTGTTTTCCCTATGCCTCAAATAAAATGAATAGAAAATTGTGATCAAAGCCAGGTTCAAACCCTGCAGTATTCCAAGCTTCCAACCACCAGTAGCAGATGGAAACATACATCCTCAAGGATTTGGACTTCAGAGGAGATCAGGAGCAGACAGATTGGTAGTGCTAGTAACTATAGAACTATGTTGCTGGGTATTACGGATTCACAGAAGTTTAGGGCTGGAAAGGACCTTGTGAGACCATCGGGTCCAGCCCCCCTGTTCTGGGCAGGAAAGACTGCTGGGGTCAAATAACCCCAGCAAGGTGTGCATCCAGTCTCCTTTTGAAGTTCTCAAGGGTAAGTGCCTGCACCACCCCCACTGGGAGTCTGTTCCAGAGTCTGGTCACATGAACCGTGAAGAAGGTTTTCCTTCTGTCTAGTCTGAAACCTCATTCTAGGAGTTTCTGACCGTTGTTCCTGGTTTTCCCCTGGGGTGCTTTGGTGATTAGTTGTTCACCTAGCCCCTGATGCTCTCCCCTGATATATTTGTAACCTGCCACCAAATCCCCGCAAAGTTTTTTCTCTCTTCTAGGCTGAA
>NW_017728950.1:30825206-30832983 GCF_001723895.1 Crocodylus porosus
GAGCTTCTCCACATCCTTCATGAAGTGTGGCACCCAGAACTGGATGTCATACTCTAGTTGCGGCCTCACCAATGCTGAGTAGAGCAGGAGAATAACTTCCTTAGTTTTGGTTGAGATGTGTCAGTTGATGCATGCTAGTGTACTGTTTGCTTTGTTAACTGTAGCATCACACTGGTGGCACATTCATTTTACGGTCAATTATGACCTGCAGGTCCCTTTTGGATGTGGTGCTAATATAGCACGACTGAGCCTGTAAGTTTGTTGAGGATTTTTCCTCCCCAGATGGAGCACTTTACCCTTCTCAGTGTTGAACAGCATTTGGGCTTCATTACTGCACTTATAAATGTGCAAGAAAATGTACCCTCTTTATTCAGAGCAAAAAGAAAGAGAGACCCCCCCCCTCCATGACACACCTAGTTGACCTTGCACTTGTCTTTTATTGTGGACTTCTATAACAACTCCCTAGGGCAGGGCATAGTCTTAGGGAAGTTACAGTGCCTGAGCTAAAGCCAGGACACAAACTTCAAAGGGTGTTATGAAGTAGGACATGATCATCTTGAATGGTGGGAAAGTTGGTTAAAAAAAAAATTGTAACTCCACCAAACATAACCCGATACATTAGCCATAGGTTTAGCTACTGGGCTATCTTTTACAAACCATCTGAAAGATCAGTTTCGCACTATACCACTATACCACTCCATTCTGACTCCATCAAAGCCAACTGGAAGCAGCTCCATAAAGCTATACATACCACAGTCCTTGAGACCCTGGGACCAAATGTCCACAGACACCAAAATTGGTTTGATGGAAATGATGAGGAGATACAACAGCTGTTGGAAGAGAAACAATGTCTCCATAGAGCCTACCTCTATGATAAGTCTGCATCAGCACAATATGCCTATAGCTCAATATGGAAGACCATTCAACACAAGTTGCAAGGGATGCAGGACACACGGTTGAAGAACAAAGCAGATGAGATCTAGCACTATGCTGACCAAAACAATGCAAAGAAGTTCTTTGATGCCGTAAAGCCTGTCTACAGTTCACAGGTACTCAGATCCTCTCCTCTGCTGTCTGCTGATGGGACCACACTATTAATTGACAAGGCCCAGATCCTCCAGAGATGGGCTGAACACTTCAGCACCTCAATCGGACCTCCTCCGTCAAAATGGATGCCATATACATGCTGCTTCAAATTGCCATCAACACCTTGCTTGAAGCGCACCTACAATCACAGAAGTCCAAAAGGCCATACAACAAATTTCTAGTGGCAAAGCTCTTGGAGCCAACACAATTCCAGCGGAGGTCTACAGATCAGGAGGTCATGGCCCATGGAGAAACTAACCGAGATTTTCTGCAGTACGTGGCACAGGAGGTAGTCCCCCAAGAATTCAAGGATGCCGCCATCGTCCATCTGTACAAGAGGAAGGAAAATTGTCAACACTGTGACAACCACAGGGGCATCTCCCTGCTCTCAGCTGTCAGAAAGATACTCATGAGAGTCCTTCTCAACCAGCTGACCGACCGTCTAAGTGACCTACTGCCCGAGAGTCAATGAGGCTTCAGAAAAGGACATGGAACCACTGACATGGTGTTTGCAGTCCGGCAGCTTCAAGAAAAATGCCAGGAACAGAACGTTGACCTTCTTCTCACATTCATCAATCTAACCAAAGCCTTCGACATGGTGAACCATGAAGGCCTCTGGGAAATCATGAAGGAAGTACAATGCCCTGAAAAAATCATCAATATGGTTTGACAGTTAAAATTGGCATGATGGCACACATCTTTGCAAATGAAGAATGCTCTGACCTGTTTCTAGTTACAAATGGCATCAAGCAGGGGTGTGTGGTCACACATACCCTCTTCAGCATGGTATTCTCTGCTATGCTGTCTGATGCCTTCCAAGATGATGACCTTGGTATGGGAAACATCTTCAACCTGCGCAGGCTCTGAGTGAGCTCCAAAGTCCAGACAGCCATGCTTTGCAACTTCCTCTTTGCTGATGGCTATACATTATGTGCAGGCTCACAGGTTGACATGCAATGATCCATGGACCTACTCTTGTCAGCCTGTGACAGCTTCGGACTCGCTATTAACATGAAGAAGACTGAAATGATATTTCAACCTGCACCCGGCACAGCACCCCAGGAACCACACATCTCAGTTAAAGACCAACAGCTGTCAATGGTCAACAATTTTGCCTATCTAGACAGCACGCTCTCCTGTACTGTCCACATTGATGACTAAGACAATGAGAGATTTCCGAAAGCTAGTGTGGCCTTTGGCAGGCTCCATAAATCATTCTGGGATGCTGAAGCATCAGAATGTCAACAAAACTGAAGGTTTACAAAGCCATCATCCTTCCGACCCTTCTTTATGCCTGTGAAACCTGGACCATTTATCAGCATCATGCCAAGAAACTAAACCGCTTCCACTTATGCTGCCTGTGAAAGATACTAAAGATCAAGTGACAGCACATGATTTCAGATACTGAGGTGCTCAGAAGATCAGCTCTCCCCAGCATTCACACCCTGATGAAACTGGCACAGCTATGATGGGCTGGCCACCTCTCAAGAATGCTTGACACTCACCTGCCAAAGAAAGTCTTCTATAGCAAACTGTCAAATGGAGTATGCTTTCAAAGAAGCGGTACAAGGACACCCTAAAGGTGTCCCTAAAGAGTTTCAGCATTGACCCAGAGCTGTGGGAGCAAATCGCTTACAACCGTCCATCCTGGAGGTCCCAAATCCAGAATAGAGCATTGGCTTTTGAACAGCAATGCACAGCAGGAGCAATGAAGAAATGTGCAGCCAGGAAAACGAAAACTGCCTGTACCCAGTCCTCATCGATCTCCTGCCCCTGCTGCAGCAGACTGGTCGAAGCAAAGATCAGACTTGTAAGTCACGTATGTACTCATGTGACCTAGCCTCTCCCCACTTTTGTTCTCCTCCCTTTCTCTTTTTTTCTCCTTTTCCTTCTTTCTCCTTTTCTTTCCCACTTCTTTTCTCTCTTCTTCCCTCCCCTTCCCCCGTTGGATGTGGTCATCTTCTCCCACGAAGGACAAAGGATGAAAGTAGTAGGTTTCAAATGCTTTTTGCAGGGACAGCACATTATAGTAATCTAGGCTGGCGTTTCTAAAGGAGCATGTGTTTTTTATAGCAGTTTGGGCACCAAACACTTTGCAAATCACAGTCCTGATCCAGAAGCTGTACAACCTGGGGTTGCAATGCCAGCTGAGCCATCAAGTGAACCTCGCCCTTCATCAAAACTGTTCGCATATCTTAGGTTGGAAAGCTTTAACTGGAGGTCCTGTCTTAGTTTTCTCACTTTTCTGGTTTCCATTTTAAGCTGGGAATGGCCTATGAATGGAGGTTCTTGTTCTGTGTGCTCTGTCAGTCCAACATCAGGAACTTGGGATGTACCTGGTGACATTAAGAAAAGGTTATGTTATTTTTAACCTCAACAAAGCATTGTGTTGGGGTTTCCTGTGCACTCGACCAAATTTCAGTGTAGTTGTTTAGTCCCATCAAGTACTCCATCTCTAGAACATATAAATATTGCTAAAGAAATGATATAATCCTATAGACTGACCATTTCCTTGACTGCAGCAGTGTGATCATATAGCTTAATACTGGGAGAGGAGAAAGTATGAGAACTGTCTGCACAATATTCATGAACGAATTATGAGCTTAATTGCCTGTGTTCTACAAGTCAATCTTGAGTCTTTCAAGTATTTAAGACCACTTTCCATTGACATGACCTTTGCCTTGAAGCTGTATTTTACTTCCAGATCAAAACAAAGGGAAAATCCTCAGCTTGACAGCTCTTCACTTGACACTGTCATAGATTTTTTTTTCAGCTAATCAGCCCAGTTAGTTGCCTCAAACTATCTAAGCAGTTCATGTTACTGAGTGATTTACTAATGGGATATATATTCTGGTGTTGCCCTTTTACCATGTGATATTTCAAAAGAAATTATTAATATTTTAGTAGTGCCACAATTAATACCAGAACCTCATGATCATGGTTATCATACAGACACGTGGCCAGAGGTCTGGTGCACACTACAGCTTGGCCCATATGATTATGCTGGGTAGCACTATGAAAAGATCGCACCAGCAAGTTATAGCTTTATAGCTATTTCAGGAAATCCTGTCTCCCCTAGTCTGAGTATAGTAAAGCTGGCAGAAGGTTTTGGCTGTGTAAGCTTATGCGATTTGGGGAGATGAGGGGTAACTAAACAGACTAAAACCCTCCCTCTGCTTCCATTTGCATAGTTATGGCAACATGAGCCCCATGATGTAGGCAAACCCATAGACAGAGGTAAAAGTCTAATTGGACAAAACAGGAAAAAGTTAAGTGTGAAGTGACTCACTCAAGTCACAAGTGTGAAGTGACTCACCCAAGGCTATGCAGTTGGTAAGTAGGGGCCTGTACAGAAATGACACTTATCATGTGTTAAGCGCTCAGAAAGTTCTCTAAAGCCATAACTGAACAGACATTCATGGTGCATAGAGCACTTAAAAAATGATCCCACTCTAAGTTAACCTTGGATGGATGTAGTATCAGACTAAGGCAGACAAGGTTCCTTGGGTAAACATGTTATCTTCTGTTAAACCAACTAAATAGTTGGAAAAATTGTTCTTTGCAAGCTTTCGGGCACAAACACCTGCTGGTGAATTGTGTGCTCTACTGGGTAAAACAGAAGTTAAAATGCAAAATGCTGGTCTGTGAAAATGCAAATGTCGGCAGTGAGGATCAGAGGGGTGAAAGACAATATGTGAGAGACAGGAAGGTGGGGTGAAAAGGGGAATGTTGAATTGACGATAGAAGAATGTAGCTTGTAAAATGCAGAAAAGTAACCTGGGGTTATCAGATGGCAGACATGTTATAATGTGCCATAAATCCAATGTCTATATTTAGTCCATGATTTTTTGTATCCAGTAGATTTATGAAGTGAAGTTCATAGGCTTGTCTATGAAATGTGTTTTGTGAATTCCCTTAGAGAATTAGAACTGAGAGATTGAAGAGAGAGTGATTGCCATGTGAGAAGTGTGCACCTATAGGTAATTGGGTATTTTTGTCTTTGACTGATTTTTGCTGTGCATTCATTCTGGCGCGCAGTTGTTGTTTGGTTTCTCCTACGTATTTTCCATCTAGGCATTTAGTGCACTGGATGAGATGTATTACATTTCTGGAGTTTCAGGTGTAAGATCCAGGCATGGGAATGGTTCTGTTGCAGGGTGCAGTCGATGAAATTCAAACCTTGACCTCTATATAGTAAAACAACGCATCAGATCAAAGCACTTTAGGTTGGAGCGCTTTATCAAATGTCTGTACCACATCCTTTCCTGAATCAAGGTAGGTCACATTCCTGGGATCCTTGGCATCCCAGAGACCCCTCACTGCGTGGCTTGTTAGCCTCTGCCAGTGCTTGTCAGCTCTGGGTGAGCACTGGCTCAGCCCTGTGTCTTGGCTGACAGAGAGAGGAAACAGAAAAGGCTGTCTCCTCCCTGCATGGCCAGGCAGCAGGGTGGGGGAATGGAGCCTCTGTGCTGCGTGGATCTCCTCCCCACTCTCCTCCCAGCTTGTAGGCACAGGTCTTGGGAGCAGCTGGGCTGGGTCCATGTGACAGAGGTGCTCCATTTCCCCACCTGGAGCCAGAAACTGTAGCTGGTGGCTGTGCTGCTTTTCACTTTGCCAGGAGCTGGGCCCTGGGCAAATCATTTAAAGTTTCCCTATTCTGCAGTGACTGGTCAGGTAGATCAGGACTGTCCAACTGGCAGCCTGTGGGCTGCATGTGACCCATGAGGGGTTAATCTGTGGCCCCCATGCTTCCATCTAGCTGCAGCCCCCCTTATTGCTCCAGCTATCGCATCAGCTGTGGGTTCTGGGCTTCTCCTCTGGCTTCTACTTTCTGTGCCTGCCCCTGGCACAATGCAGTGCAGCGCAGCCTGCAGTATCCGGGAGCCTAGGGCCAGCAAGCTGAGGGGCCTGACCATATGCACAGTGCAACAGTGGAGGAGCTGCTTACCTGTACTCATGGTGATCCTGGGGAGGAGGAGAGGGCAAGTCATACAGTACAGTGTGGAGATGCAGCCTCCCATATGCACGGTGCAATGCGGGGGGCTTGCATGTTGGTGGTTTGTGCGACCCATGGCTCACACTGTTATGGCCCACAGGGCATGTGGCTCCCACTGATGCAACTGGTACAGGAGGTGGCCTGTGGTCATGCACAAATTGGACAGCTGTGGTGCAGATGCCTGCAAGCTTCTTAGGTTCCTTCTAGAAGTGTAGTTGTGACAGCATGGAATTGATTGTGGGCTCTGAAGTTGAGTAAATGGTCAGGCTGTTAGCTATTGCTGTATAGCTAGAAGTGCCCTGAACCAGGTAGTTTAAAGCTAGTGTTTAGAGTCCCTGCAGTTACTTCAGTACATATGAACCCCTGGGGCTTGTGCCTGCCTTTGCTGAGCCCTGGAGCACTACCATGAAGCATGCCCTGTTCCACCCACTCCTGTTCCATGCATATTGTATCAGGGGAATGAGGGAGAGGAGTGCTCTCAGAGCAGCCCTGAGCTTATGCCCAACCACTGGTCCTAGGCTCTTACTTTTTGCTTTTGGTTATTAGTGTGTGCTCTGGACCATGCTAAGCAGTTATGTTGCTCGATTTTACAGGATTTAGCTTGACTGGGACTGGGGAGATCAGCCAGAGTGTACCTCTTGGCATCGCTCCTAGGCAGAGAGGAGACGAATATTTGTCCAAGGTTGTGCTGTGACAACAGGAAATTGAACTTGGTTTACAATGGTCCAGCCTACCCTGCTAATCCCTGGGGCATACCTATGTGGTTATGGTGTTGGAATATCATTGAAAAGTTCAGAGGGGCACAGCTCTGATGCAGAGTGCAGTCACTGCGCAGTGTGGTGTTCCTGGGGAAAACACTTCTGCATTGGGGCTTCAGCAAAGGGTGCTTGTGTCTGTTGTTCATGTATCTGGCAAAAGTGTTAGTAAAATGCTCTGGGTTGAGACCATGCTGTGTTCTAGAAATGTAAAATCCCCCCCTGTTGAGCTGTACAGGAGTCCTTCCTTGAAGCAAACTCCTAGCTCATTGATGTTTTCCAACAAAAGCCCATAATTTACCAACTGCTTCATTTGCTTTGCCTCACCCTGAGAGTTTGTGCCTCTGAGCCCTGCCAGTTATTTGAACAGTTTCCTTTGCAATTGAAGCAATCCCAGTAGAATAAGCAAAAACAAAGTTGTTTTGCTTGAATGGCTGCTGTTGAGTGGTTTCCTAAGATTATGGTGCCAATTGGGACTGTTCAATTTTTTTTTTCCTTTTCCCTTTGCAATAATCTTACTGAGCTAACACTTTAAAAATCTATTAATAAATCTAGGTGAAAAAAATGCCTTCTCATTGTCAAATGTTTTGAGGTTGCAGAAATGTTCCTATTCTGCACATGGTGAAATCAAAAGCTTTTGAAGGTTTTTACAGAGAGGAAAAAGAGAAAATAAAACCTCTAACTATCCAAGTGGTTAGGACACTTGCCTGGGATATTGAAAAGGATAGAGTATAGACATGAACCTGGGTCTGCCACATCCTAAGACAGTGTTGTGGTTGTTGCATTGGAATACTCTGGTTTTTGCCAGAATTTCCATTCTCACTTGCAGAAACCTTTCCCCAGGAAGACTTCATCAGAAATGGTACATTCCCTTTAAAATTTTGATTTTGACAAATCATGACTTTCTGATGTGCAAACTATTGTGTGTGTCTACATGAGA
>NW_017728950.1:30833941-30848603 GCF_001723895.1 Crocodylus porosus
TCCTGGCCCCATGCTCCCTGCCAGCTCCTCGGGGGAAGCACTGAGGGGGAGTTTAGAGCTCCTCCTGGCTGGTGCAGGGCTAGAAGGGTTGGGAGCAGACTGCTGCCAGGAGCAGCAAATCTGCTCTCAAATGGGCATACATGTAGATGCATGCCCAAGGTAAGTTTACTCCTGAGTAAATTATTCTGGAGTAATCCCAACCAGCAGCATTTACATGTGTAGATATGCCCATTTTGTTGAAAACTTCCTAGCCACTGTACTGAATCAGAAATTCCTGCAATATAATGGGTAGTGCATTATTGTTCTGTGTGTCATGTGCAGTGATGGAGTGAATAGTTAATGTTGTCACTTTATGCATAAACTATGGTAAATTACTCTAGCAATACCCCCAAACACTGCCGTTTCTAATATTTATGCTATGGCTTTTGAGAGCTTTTTTGTGTAGTACACTACGTTAATACAAATAACTAAGTCCTTGGGGCCTTTAAAATTAATTGGGAGAAGAATTGAACAGCTTTCTGGGTTAAAAGAAAGAAAAGTTACTATACTGAAATGTGAATGTACTTATTTTCCTGTTCAATTTTTGTCACCCATTTCATACATTTACCTTTAAAATTTCTTCCTTTTCCACATATCTAATTGAGTGAAATGGCAAGTAAAATGACACCCTTTTATGGTTTTAACATCCATAAGTGAAATATGACTTCCCCTTACACTAGGGCACTTTTACACAGTTATGTCAGTAGTGGAAACTCCCTTTTGAAATAGCAAATATGTAGAGAGTGTTCATGGCTAGTATAGAGCTGACATTAGAGTTCAAGGCCTGCTGACTTTGTCCCTAGCCTGCCAAACTGCAGCTACGCACAGGCCAGTAGTATAACTAGGAGTGGGCAAGTGAGGCAGCAACGTTGGGCACCAATCTAGAATTTGCACCAGAATAGTAGCCCTCAGTGTGCCTGCAGGGCAGTAGCAGCAGCCTGTGTGCAGGGAGCCCAGAGCTGTGGCAGCAGCAGCTAGGGTAGATAAGACTCTCTAGTGCTGGGCACCCTTCTCCCAGCCCCCACCTCTACCCCCCTCCACTCTCTGGCATCTGTGCTCAGGGTAGAAAAGTTGCTAGTTATGCCTCTGCCTGAGACTGCTCTAACTTACCCTGGAGCCAGACAAGTCCCTCGTGGGCCAGAATAGAAAGAATTCAAATCCTCAAGCATGGAAGCCCTGTGCACAGGAACAAAGATAATGCGACTCCAAACCCTTAAGCATGACAGACAGTTCACCATTTGCATGGTGTGACCGTTAACATAGGGCCAAAACCTGAGACACTCAGATTGCTGTTGGTTTTTTTCCTCAGTCCTCACACATGCAAATATTTTCTTTCAAATGTGTCATGAGATTAAAAACAAAAAAACAAACAAAAAGGGCAAGGAGCTCAATACTTGGCCCATAAATAATAAAGAGTTATCATTACTGTGGTCCTATGTCTGAATATTATTATATCACTTATTAAATCTATTTGGGATTGTTTGGCACTGGGCTGCTAAGGGCATTGTTTCCCATGTCCTGTCTAACTGAACAGCTTTATGCAGCGGATAGGATGCTGGGTTTTGATTCACTGAGGGTACGATGGGAATGCACAGCCATTAGTGAATTTGTCTGGCCCCAATTCTCAGTTAAAGACAAGGCAGTTATTGTACTCCATAGTAAAAAGAGAAATCTCAAATAACTCTTTAAAATGGAATACATTATTTTGCATACTACAAAAAGATGCAACAACCAGAATCTGATAATTCTGTCCTTCAATTCACATTCACTCACTAAGCTATTTTTTTGAGAGTGGACGAGAGATTAACTTAATAAAAATGGAGTGACTTGTTAGGTTTTTGTTTTCTTTTTCCAGCAGTATTCCATGATCATATGCTAAGTGATTTGCCCATAGAGGAAAAAACAGGATCCAAGTACTAGTATAAGTAATTTGAGAAGCTTTTATATTCACTGCAGAAATGTCCACAGATTCAGCGCTGCATGCTTGTTAGTAATGAAGGTCCTTAAAAGATACGTAGGAACTTAATTTCCATTGGTTCCATTCCTGTTGGTTGGGTAGCTTAAAGATCTGGGTCCTACTTTCATGGAAACATGACCTTTTGCAAATGTGTCTATGGTTGAAGCAGAACCCATAGATAATTGAGCAGTCATTTGCTGGGAAATTTGTATACTGCTTTTTTATGTTGGAATTCTCATTTCTGAATCCCATTGTTCCTAAATAATTCTATTAATAAATTATATTTAAAAAATCAAACTAACGTTTCAGTTTTGAAATAACCTTGTAGGAATAACTACAATTAAAAAAAGGGCAGATGTTGAGTGGCCTAATAAATTATAAACTACCCCAGCACCTGTGCAAAAATTATTTACCACACCAAAAGCTCTGAATTTTGTTAACATATGGCTGCAAATGGCTGTATGTCACACAATCTGTCTGTTTGCTGTAGGTGTAATCGGCAGTAATATAAATATATTGCAAGAATAGGTGTGATAATTTTTTAAATTCTAGTGTGACAGATGGAGAAAAAATACAAAAATGCTATTTTAGAATGCATTAAAATAAAAAAATGAATTAATAATGAAAAAACAATATTTTTTTCGTTATCAGTAATATGGCAAGTATCTACCTATGATTCTTTTTCATGCATCCAGTCCAGTGGTGATGTTAAAAACTGAAAGCTCTAATGAGCTGCATATGAACTAGGTGAACACTTGCATTAGAAATTAGATTATAGGGGGGATAATTAAGCAATGGGTGGGATTTTAAGAGTCTCAAGCAGAAGGAACGAAATATCTTGGGAAGGAAAATGGGTTGAGTACTATGCACAGATCTGTTGTCTTTTTTGCATTTGTAAAAATTTACAGAGAATAAAAGTTAGTAATTTGTGTGGAATATTTTCAAACCATAAAAGGGAATGGTTACTTTGACTATTGTTGAAATCAACAGATTCAGTAGAGAAACCATGATTGGATGACTAGGGCAGCTACCCTGGGCACAAACTTTGGGAGGGAAGCAGTGGAAAAGAAATGACTGCTACTGCAGCGGCATGATTGCACCAGTGGGGTGGCAGCAACTGGAAATTACCACTGCCCCAGTGTGTGGCAGCTGCCCTGGGTGCCTTGGTACATTGTTCTGCCTCTGATAGATGTCCCTCGGGCCTTTTGGAAATTCCCCCTCATATCCTCAGGTATTTGTTGTTGAATTTTAATACCCTGAAATAAAAAGTGGAATGAGTTTTAAGCATTATTGCTGGAGGCATTCATCTGGTTGACAGTAGTGCATTGGTTCTCATCTATGGCATATACAGGGCCCTCATTCTCACCGACAGCGGGGCCCTGCTACAGTAGTCTAGAGTCCTTTTGCTTCTATAAGCAATTTTGAAAAAGAGATTAAAACTTGAGCTTCAGGCTTTAAACTAATCTCTAGTTGTTGGAGACCAGGATAACATTCATTTGGGGGCAACGATGGGAGTGGTTTGTACCCCCTCTGTTGAAGTAGTGGCAGTGGCCACTGGCAAGCCAGGAACTGACCCAGTGTGTTGACTGTGTTTTGTCATTCCAAAAGTGAAGTGCAAGAGCTGCTCTTAGCATTTCTAGTAACACTCGAAAAGACATAGGGTAGGATACAGAGAAGCCCTGGCTGTCTTTCAGAGTCTAAAGTCATGAAATGAGTCTGCTCTGTCAGCATAACTGGGAGCACTTTCTGATAAGGTGCAGGTCAGCACTACTTACATGGCTACACTGCTATCTGGCTGCTGCCTTCCGGGACACCAGTGGGATTGGTGAAGGCAGAAATGTAATGTTTGGCTTGTGAAAATCAGCAGTTAGTTTCAGGTGGGATGTGCAGCAAACAGTGTCACAGAACGTCCTTCTGTGAGTTGTTACCAGTCCATGCAAGAAGCAAAATGTGCAAGCAGGTATTTAATATTTGTAAAATGCTACTATGCTGAAACTGCTGGAACTCCTGGAATCCTGGTATGTTCCAAAGGGAGGATATGAATCGGCTCCCCAATCCTTGTCTAAGACAATTGGTAAAAAACAGATTCTCTGATATATTACTTGGGCCCTGTCCTTTTCTTCCCCAGACTAAATAATCTTACTTCTTCAAAGAATCTGCAAATATCTGAAGGGCAACTATAGAGAGGATGGAGATGGGCTTTCTTCTGTGGTTGTAGGGGACAGGGCTAGAATCAGTAGCCTAAAACTACAGCAAAGGAAATCTGAGGAAGAGATTAGGAGAATTTTTCTGACTAGGAGTGTGGCCAAGAATTGGAACAAGCTCCCAAGAGAAACTGTGGACTCTCCACCCCTGGAAATTTTCAAGAGTAGGTTAGACAGACACTTGGCTCGGATCATTTAGTCAGGGATGATCCTGCCTTGAGCAGGGGGCTGGACTAAATGACCTCATGAGGCCCCTTCCAGACTTACTTTTTTTTTTGATTCCAGGAGTCTATATCTTCATAAAAGGTAAGAGACTTACCAAAGTCACGTGGGAGTACAGACCTTCAATGTGGGTCTAGCAAGTCCCTGACAAACACCCTGACCTCCAGGCCAACTTAATTTTTCACAGGACAATTTAAGGATGCTTGCATTGAGCATGGGAAATGTTGGTCCTGTCATCAGCTGTTTATTGTGATCAGTTATGCATTTGTGCAGACTTTCTTGACAACTGAAGGCCTTGGAAAAGAATAATTTAATTCCCTTACCAAAGGAAGAATTAGAAATAAACTAATAACATCTCAACAAACAAAGGTTGAGTGCTGAGCTCTATAGAAAATCTGGGTCTGTGTATTCAGATAAACGAAGTCCTCACTTCTTTCAGGCCTCAAAAGTGCGAGGTTAGGAGGCACTGGTCACAAGAAACCACAGCATTGATCCAAAGGTGCTGTCAGAGGGATGGAAGAGGCTTCCAGAAAATGATGAAGAAAGCTGTAGGTGGCAATATTTGAATGAGAAAGAGATGATGAAAATGTTGCTTGCCTAGTTTTGAGTGATCTTGGATTTTGAGTGGTGTTTCCTTTTAGGTGATGTTTTACTGAGATTTTATTGTTCTATTTTAAAGTAAAATTTGTAACGAGCTTCTGTTTTAAGGTCTGAGTCTGTAAATGCACGAGAATTGCTTTATTTATGCACCCTTCACTCATTCTGCGCACACCTTTTTTCCTCATTGAAACAGCATTTTTGCCTTTTTTTCTCCATTTTTTCAAGGTATATTCTGTAGCTGTAAAGAGACCTAATCTTTGTCATGGGGCATTCAATAGACCAACACACAGGTTTGGAAAGATTTTTTTTTTTCCTGGGTCCATAAATTATAAAACATTTGGGGAGGCTCAGGAGTGAGAGAATCATAAAATATTCAGCAACATCTGTTTCATACTTATTGACATGCCCCTTCCAAGAAAATATGGAACACATGCAGTGTGTTATGAAATACAGGTTTCACTGGAGCCATTAGCCAAGAAGCAGAACTTGACTGGATCCGGACATGGCTTGTACAATCCAGGGCTTTCCTTTAGCACTTCCATGAGTGAATTACTGCCCTTTAACCAAAGCTTTGTCATGGATATATGTTACCTCCATTAGTTACTCTGTATCCTGACTCCAACACAGTTTTAGGTGTTGGATAGCAGAGCAAGCATGGAATTGTCATGAAAATGAACTCTGTTTTCTGAGATGTCAGAAAAGAGACTTTTCTTTTCAAGAAAAAGCAGAATCCCTCGAATTACCTTTTTGTCTTTAGAAATCCTGGAAACTTTCCCACTATATAACTTTCTGCCTCCAATATGCCTGCATTCCTGCTTCACCAGGCCAGTATCAGCTGTAGAGAGGAAGGATGACTCTGCTGCTAGCACACTGGTCAGGGGCTCCTCGGTTTCACAGCTTTCTCTGTTCATAATTCCTGTGTGACCTTGGACTCGCTTGATGCCTCTGGGCATCATTTTCCCATATGTATGCTGGGGAGAACAGCACTTTTATACCTCACAGGGATATTGTGGAAATTGATACACGGCCCACTCATCAACCCCAATAATAAAGGCCCTGTAAAATACTTAGATGGATCTCCAGTTGGCTTAAATTTCCATAGCTGCATTTCATACCAGCAGGTATATTTTATACACTGATTTAGTGAGGAATTTTATGTGCACTCCTAAATTAATCCTTGTGAACAGTCCTATTGATTTCACTGTGCTTAAAGTTAGGTGTATGCTTAAGTACTTTGCATTACACCCTGAGGAGATTGCTCCCAAACCAGTCCATTTAGGCTACTGGTGTCGAAAACCATTTCTCCAGTGGGGGCATTTTGTCTTTGGCTTTGGCAAGCTGTGGGGGAAACATAGGTCTCAAGGGTGCTGTTGTATTTTCACTAAACTTTATTACTTTGGAATGAGGAGTTGCCTGTGGCTTTGCCATGTGGTTAAAGAGCTTCTTTTTCATCCTTTCGTTGTGTATGTATTCATTTAAATTTAATTTTGAGTGAGTTGATGCACTCCTTTCTTCAAAGATATACATTTCAGAGCCACCCTCTCTCTCTTCTGGGAGGGAATAGAACGGGGAACAACTGACATGTAAGAAATGTGTGCCTTACCTGCATAAGATGTCCTAATCCTGCAAGCGGATAAGGCACTTTCTCTGCCTGCAAGTCATCTGTGCTTGTACTTAGCATAATCTACACCAAATTGGGGACCACTAGGAAATAGTAAACAAATAAATACAGTGCTGTAGTTATGCCTGTGACATTTATTTTAGAATATCCATACAGGGGTAAGTTAAAGTGGCTGCAGGCGAGGAGGCAGAGGGAGCACAGCTCTCCCTCTGTTAAAGGTGGGGTGGGGGCCAGAGATTCCCTAACATCTGTACAAGTTGGGCAAACTTGGCTATTTCCACTGAGGACAAATCCTACCCCTACCCTGATGGGAGAATTCCCAGAAATTGCTGCAGATTCCTTTCTCCAGGAATCTCATGTCTGCATTAATGTTACAAGAATTGAGCACATGGTATGGGTGAACACACAGGTGGGAAGCCAGGCTGGTGCAAGAGTTCAGATGTGATTGCATGTGGGACAGCAAAGATGGTCTGTGATGAGCAGGTTAGTGTGTTCTTGCATTGTGATGCTCATGCATTGTGATGCTTATGCTTCTCATGTGCGACGTTTGTGGAGGAATATAGGGCTCAGTCTAGCAAATATGTAAGCCCAGGCTCAGATTTATGCTAGTGAGTAATCCTGTTGGGTTTTAAGTCAGGTAACAATTCCTAATATTTAACTAAAATATTATGCTCTTTCTCAGAACTTAAGCCTTGAAAGGACCTAGGTGGTCCCATCTCCTGCATATCACAGGAGTCACTTGCAGTCTTTAACATTTACAGGTATATATAAAGAGGGACTCTTCCCCCATGTGAAAAAAATTTGGAAGATGTAAGCATAGATTAATCCCACCTAACTCTGTCTACAGTCTAGGTCGGGGGTTTTCAACCTTTTTAAACAACAACTTAGGGATCTGGGACTCTTCAGCCTGAAAAAAAAAGGCTGAGAGGGGACTTGGTGGCAGCTTACCACTACAATAAAGGCATACATCAAGGGCTCAGTGAATAACTGTTCACCAGGGTACCCTTAGGGAAAACTAGAAGTAATGATCTCAGACTCCTGGAAGAACATTTCAGGCTCAACATTAGGAAAAACTATTTCACAACTAGGGTGTCCAGACTGTGAAATAAGCTCCCTCCAGAGGTGGTGCAGTCGCCTACCCTCCGTAGAAATATTCAGGAGGAGACTGGATGGTTGATATGTTGTAAGTTCAGCAACAACACTCTGGACACTCCTGTGTTGAACAACAGTTATTTATTATTATAATTCTCGAATCAAATCCAGGGTGGATCTTAACAATTGCCCTCAGTAGATGTATGCAGAACTTATACTTGCTCTGCCTCTGACTTGATCCAGTCCAGTCCTGTGGAGTGAGAGAAACCAAGAATGCCTCTGGCTCCTCATGGCAGAGAAAAAGGAGTCCCCAGTGCTGCAAAACTGCCACAAAGCAAACTGAACCCTGCAGTGCTGAAAATGAGGCACAATAAGGCACAAAATGGACACCTTGCTGTGGTCACCTGAGATACTTTTCAGCCCTTACAATCTATGAATTTATGAGTTGCATACCTAGCAGCATCAGCTTTATTTATCCACAGGTGGGTGCTGCTTTTATAGTGACAGTAAGGCTAGGGGCAGATATTACACATAAACTGGTTTAAGTGATCAGAAACTGGTTTAAACCTGTAACAGAACAGAAGTTCAGTGCACATAAACCTGTTTGAAAATGGGTGAAATCAATTTGAGATAAACCTGGCTGAAAGCAGTATAAGACTTAACTGATTTGGGTCAGACTGGTTTATGCAGTGTCTATCCCAGACCCCTTAAGTTAAACCAGATGCCCCCAGCATCCTGGCCTGCTCTCTGGGTTGGGCGGGGCTCTCTGCTCCACAGCAGAGCTGGCCCCTCCCCTCTGCTTCCTGGCTGCAGCTCTGGCAGAGACTTGCAGGCAGCTCCCTCCCCTCCCCTCCCCCTCACCATGCCCTGCTAAGCAGGAATTCTGCCTTCCCCACTGCCCTGCTGAGAGGTATCTGTGTATTAGCTAGCAGACCACATGCTGGCTGTGGTCTGTGCTGTGACAAAGGCAGAATCAACAGGTAGCTTGGTAATGTCCCTTTGTTGTTTTGTTAATGGGGTGATAAACACTCTTATCAATTCCCTGCTGGGCTAATCAGAGAGTCCTGCCAGGGTCTGGCTATCCCCCTCAGCTCAGCTCAGCTCTGGAAGGGTAGGGAGGGCTGGTCTAGCATCCCCTGGCTTCTAGCCTGAGTCAGTGCAGGCATGTGCCTACATTTCTGGAATGAAAAGGAAATGTCTATCCACCTCCATAGTGGTTCAAACTTTGCAGGTTAGACTAACCTGAATCAATAGAATCAATTCAGGCTTAGGCTTTTTTAATATCTGTTCCTAGCCTATGAATGACAGTAACAGAGCAGGACTCTTCATCCTGTCCTGCTGCAAAGCCTTACAGGGGTTAAAGGTTGTTTTATTTAGTTTTGAGCATATACAGTAGCTGACAGCTCTCCTATTAAGAGTCTAAACGAGTTCTTAATTTTTGTTTTCAAAGTGCTCAGCACCCAGCCATGTCTGCTGTGGGGTATTATAGGCATATTGTCAAAGGAGCTCAGTGCCCAGTGTGCTGAGCTCTTTTAGAAATCTGGCCCCTTATATTAGTATCTACACAGACGCTGTGCTCTTGGAAATCTGTCCTTCAGTTCATTCAAAGACAGATGGCTGGTGTGTAGTTTCTGGTACTAACTCTTTCTGTGCAAATTATTGGCTGCATCTCAATTCTGTAGTACTGTATTCTGAGTAAAGTATCCTTAATACTTGTTTTTATGCCTTCCATGTAAAAAAAAATCAAAAAAAAAAAAAATCCCAGGGTTACCAGCAGTTGGGAGACAGGCTGTGAATGATCTCTTTCTTTGAAAATGAACCTGTAAAGTACACCTACAGAGAATGTAAGGCCTTTGTGATTGCTTTCTTTTGTATTCTGTCCAGGTGATGAGCAAATTACTTTGAAGAGATGGGCAGAAGTATTTAATCAGAGACTTTTAGCTGCTCAAGTGCATGTTACTTATCATCCAGCTTGTATTTCTTTCGTTCTGCTGCCTCCCAGACTGTACATAGGAGAAAGTAAGAGTGGTAGGTAAATTCACTGCATATTTATGGGGTGTTGAGGTGATGGAAATCTGACTTTCATTTGACTACCTTTTACATTAACTTGGTTTACCCTTATTTCCTGTTTAACTTACAATAAAGTCTTGAGGGGACACCATACAATGTGTCTGCTTAGTAGGATGGGTGATCAGAAATGGGAGCTGCTGCTCAGCTTTTTCTGAAAACCAGGACATGTTAAAGCATGTCAAAATCACTAGGCACTTCATAAATCTTGGGAAGAATAGCACTTGCAGGGAAGGGTGTGCAGAAAATGTGCTTTGATGTAAGGCTTTCTTATGTAAATTTGCAGTTTCTTTGTTTGTGTTTACGCACTCCAGTCAAATTTGAAATGCTCATTCAGATTTTACTTGTGCAACTGAGGACTATTTGTTAACAAATATTAAAACTGGAAACTTAAAACTAAAGGTATATTTTGCATGGGCTGTATATATGAAGCTTACTCAAATAATCGAAACAGACCTGGAGCATTCTGTTCCCAGAGAACACAGATTTATAGTCAATCAGATAAAGGTGCCTGAGTTACATTTAATAATAGGTTTTGCCAAAGTTCATAATAAAACAATCTAAATATTTATGCCTTAATCAAAGATTTGTTTTACCTCTAAAGATAGCTTCATATAAAAGGAATACTAAGCTGGCACTAATTTCACAGTCAGATAGTGATCTCAATACTAATTATGTAAATTTGGACTAAGTCATCTGAAG
Organism: Crocodylus porosus; assembly: GCF_001723895.1. Lineage (NCBI taxonomy): Eukaryota > Metazoa > Chordata > Crocodylia > Crocodylidae > Crocodylus > Crocodylus porosus. The sequence continues at coordinate 30,844,446 of NW_017728950.1, forward strand.
AAATTGGCTCCCATGTAACCAAAAGAATCAAACATTTGAGCTAGCAAAAAAACAAAAAACAAACAAAAAGACCACCAATTTTTCCTGACACCTATGCAAATGAAAGTTAAGAGCCCAAACCTAAGGGCGCAAAAATAAGGCTAACACAGAAAACCAGGCTTTCTTTTTGTCTTATGCATCTCTGCAGGCTTCCTTAAATCCCCGCTTTAAAGGAAGAGAGAGAGAATGAAAGAGATGTGTGGATTTGGAACACAAAGGATTGTTTGACTGTTAAGATAAATGTGTGCTATTATCAAAATTGCAAACAATGATCATGGGAATTCTTTTTAATTAAGGGGCAGTCATAGGATCATAGGCATGGAAGGGGTTTCAAGGCTCATCTAGTCCAAACCTCTGTATGGAGGCATGTTTCACTGTATGTAAGCCATCCCTGAGAGATGCTTATCCCACCTTCTATGACCTCCAGTGAAGGAGATTGTATATGTTCCAGTACTAACTCATCTGACACTTAGGAAGTTTTTTTTTTACTGTAGTTTAACCTGCATCTGTCTTCCTGTAATTTAAAGCCATTGCGTCTTGCCCTACCCTCCACAGCTAGAGAGAACAGTTGTTTGCCACTTTTTTTTATAGCAGCTTTTTATTTAAAAGCCATTACCATGTTACCTCTCAATCACCTTTTCCCCATGGTAAAACTTTCCCAGCTACTTCAGCTTTTCCTCCCAAGTCTTGCTTTCTAAACCCCTGATCACCTCTATTGCTTTCCTTTCAGTCCTCTCCAGTCTGTCTGTTCTTCTTAACTATTGTGCCCCAAAATGGACATTACTCCAGCTGAAGCTTAATCAGCGCAGTGTAGGCACACAGGCAGGTACAGATGTTCAAAAAGCCCAAGGCAGAAGTGCCATAGATTAGATCAGTAGTAAACACAACTTTTGCCTTTTGGTATGGGGGGTGCACACACACACACACACACTCTCTCTCTCTCTCTCTGCCTGCGCTGGGAATGGCCAGCAGGTTGGGAGTGCTCCCACATACCTCCCAGCAGGATCCCTGGGCCAGTCCACTTCTGACTGGCTGCCAGGCATAGCCAAGCATGCCTTCTCACCCTTGTCCCCACCCTTTCCTGGCAGCGTCAGCCTCAGGCATGACAGCCGCTGTCATGCTTGGCCATGCCTGGCAGCCTGGTCCTACTCCCTGGGGCTATGCCAGCTTATGGAGGCATGGGGGTCCCTGGGTGAGTGTGCGGGACCCCACTTAAGTACCTCAATGTCTCCATGAGTTGGCATAGCTCCAGGGAGCAGGACTGGAGCTGGGCAGCCTTCCACCCCCTCCCCCAGGCAGCATCTGCCACTGCTGACTCAGCTCTGACAGGCTTAGGGCAGGGCCAACTAGGCACTCAGTGGAACCATCCAAGCTCAAGCCAAATTCTAGTGCACCTCCCTGTGAGGGCAGAGTAGTGGGGGGCTGCAAAGCAGGCTGGGCTGCCAGTGTACCGTGGCCTATCTGGAGTCAGGACAGCATCTGGTACACAAGTTTGATAGACTGGTCTTACCTAAATTGCTTAAAAATCTGATTCCACATCAATCAAGCTCTATCTTAGATTGGGTTCCACTATTTTTAAAGCAGTCTGTGTGCTGAATTTTCTGTCCAGTTGCAGGTGTAGACCAGTTTCTGCTCACTTATACCCATATAAGTGTAACATCTGTACCTGGCCACAATGTAGACATATTCCATGTGTCTTGAATATTGTGGCTTTTGCTAATGTTGCACCAGGTGGCATTTGCCCTTTTTGGCTACTGTATCATATTGCTGACTTGTGTGTTAATTTGTGAGGCACTGTATCCTCTAAATCTTTCTCAGCTGTGCTGCTATGTAGCCAGAAATCCTGTTCTATACTTGCATATTTGTTTTTTCATTCCCTTCTGAATACGTTATATTTGCCCTTATTGAGTTCCAGTGTTCATGGCCCCCCTCTCTAATTTAATTTATATTGTTTGGCATTTTAACTATTTTCTCTATTCCACCCAATTTTGTATCATCTTCAAATCAAGGCGTATATTCTCCACTCCTTCATTCAAGTCAATAATAAAAAGGTTGAACAACATGGGATGCAGAATTGATCTCTGCAGAATCCTGTTCAGTACCTCCTCCCAGTTTGATATTGATCCATTAATTACTATTGCCTTTGGTCATTCACCTAATTGTGTATCCACGATAGAGTAGTTCTATCCCACTCTACAATACTTTTTCTACTCCATGCCTCCCCAGGCTACTTATGAGAACTCCAGGTTAAACTGATATCAAAATATATTACGTTGCCTGGGTTTCTCTTATCTAAAAATCTTGTTATCCTGTCAAAGAAGACAACCAGATTGGTTGCTCTTACTAACAGGCAGGCTGGATTTGTTAATCATTAGGGCTGTGTGAAGCTTTGGGTGCTGATTCAATTCAGAGGAGATTTGGCCTGATTCAGCAGCCGAATCTCCGAATCTGACTCGAATCAGGAAACTAATTAAAAAGTCTGAATCTATTTGAAGCTCTCTGAATAGATTCAGAAAAGATTCAGAGAACTTCAGCTATTCAGGGGGTCCCCACTCTCTGCCACAGGGAGATAGACCTGGACTTCATGCTGGTAAGTAGGGGGCAGGGGAGAGGAGGCTGGAGGAGGGGGAGGGATCATGGGGAGACCCCTTCCAGGCCCCATCTCCTGGCTTCTCCCCCAGCCCTCCAACCCCTGCCTGCTCTCCCACCCCCACTCCATAGCTGCCCTGCCCAACCCAGCTCCTGGCTCTTTTAAAAAAAACCCTGACTTGCTAGCTGCTGCCAGATAAGAGAGCAATCCCCACTGCCCCACACTGAACGGGTATTCTGCTACGAGCCCCACAACTCCCACCCACCACAGCTCCTGGCCATCTGGCAGCAGCTGGTGACTGGGGGCTTTTTTTTAAAAAAAAGATGGGGACTGGGAGAGCGGGTGGGGCAACCATTGAGGAGATGGGGTTGATTCAGAGATTCGGCTGATTTGGCAGTGGCTGAATCTTTGAATCAGATTCAGCCAAATAGATTTGGGACAGTGATTCAAATCGCTGAATTGAATCACTGTTCCTCAAATTGGCCGAATCCAAAGCAAGCTTTGCACAGGCATAGTAATAATCTTGTATTCCGATAGGTGCTTACACATTTATTGATTTAAAATTTGTTCAAATAACTTTCCAGGTACTGAAGTCAGTCCAACTGGTCTATAAAGCCCTGAGTTTCCTTTATTCTTCTTTAAATACAGGCACTATATTGGTCTTTCTCCAGTCTTCAGGGACCTTGCCTGTCTTTCATGACTTTTTACAGATAATTGCTAATGACTCTGAGATGTCATCAGCTAGTTTCTTCAACACCCTAGGGTGTATTTCATCAGGCCCTGCTGAACTGAATTCATTTGAACCAGTCAATGTTCTTTGCCTTCTTTTCTCATCTTGATCTGCATTTCTTTCCCCTGTGCCTTTATGCTGAGTTTGCTAAGTATGTGTTCACATTTTACTTTTTCCATGAAGCAGACCAAGCCAGATACTGAGAAGCTTGGTGTTTTTGTATCCTTTATGAATAACTCATCTTCACCATTAGTAGCAGGTTTATGGTTTCCTTTATCTTTCTCTCTTTTCTGTTGTATTTGTAGAATCCCTTCTGCTTGACTTTAATATCTCTTCCAGCTGTAATTAACTCATCTTGTACCTTTGTCTTCCCAGTTTTGCTCCTACATGCTTTTGCTGCAGCTTTGTGTGCATTTTTATCAAGTTGTTTAAGATTAGCCAGCTCTCCTGCAATCCTTTCCCATTCTCTTCCTGAATTTGTTATATCTGTTTTTCTGAAGCTTGTTGTCCTTATTTTGCTCCTTAACTTCTTTGCTTTTCTTAGTGTCATGAGCTCTATCAGTTCATGGTCACTTTCTCCCAAGTTGCCAACTCCCTCCACAGAGACAGCCTTAGCAAAAATGGTGTCCTGGGAAGCTTTACTTTGCCCACCCCCTCCAGTGCTACCCTCCCCAATTCAGTGGCTCTGCTGGAGGCAGGGGTATGGGATGCAGTCCAGTGGAGCAGCTGAGCTGCCAACACTGCCCAGTATGGCTCTTCCTGATCAGTGGCTGGAGGTGGGGGGGGGGATGATCTGTGC
>NW_017728950.1:30848614-30862849 GCF_001723895.1 Crocodylus porosus
CTGAGATTTTATTGTTCTATTTTAAAGTAAAATTTGTAACGAGCTTCTGTTTTAAGGTCTGAGTCTGTAAATGCACGAGAATTGCTTTATTTATGCACCCTTCACTCATTCTGCGCACACCTTTTTTCCTCATTGAAACAGCATTTTTGCCTTTTTTTCTCCATTTTTTCAAGGTATATTCTGTAGCTGTAAAGAGACCTAATCTTTGTCATGGGGCATTCAATAGACCAACACACAGGTTTGGAAAGATTTTTTTTTTTCCTGGGTCCATAAATTATAAAACATTTGGGGAGGCTCAGGAGTGAGAGAATCATAAAATATTCAGCAACATCTGTTTCATACTTATTGACATGCCCCTTCCAAGAAAATATGGAACACATGCAGTGTGTTATGAAATACAGGTTTCACTGGAGCCATTAGCCAAGAAGCAGAACTTGACTGGATCCGGACATGGCTTGTACAATCCAGGGCTTTCCTTTAGCACTTCCATGAGTGAATTACTGCCCTTTAACCAAAGCTTTGTCATGGATATATGTTACCTCCATTAGTTACTCTGTATCCTGACTCCAACACAGTTTTAGGTGTTGGATAGCAGAGCAAGCATGGAATTGTCATGAAAATGAACTCTGTTTTCTGAGATGTCAGAAAAGAGACTTTTCTTTTCAAGAAAAAGCAGAATCCCTCGAATTACCTTTTTGTCTTTAGAAATCCTGGAAACTTTCCCACTATATAACTTTCTGCCTCCAATATGCCTGCATTCCTGCTTCACCAGGCCAGTATCAGCTGTAGAGAGGAAGGATGACTCTGCTGCTAGCACACTGGTCAGGGGCTCCTCGGTTTCACAGCTTTCTCTGTTCATAATTCCTGTGTGACCTTGGACTCGCTTGATGCCTCTGGGCATCATTTTCCCATATGTATGCTGGGGAGAACAGCACTTTTATACCTCACAGGGATATTGTGGAAATTGATACACGGCCCACTCATCAACCCCAATAATAAAGGCCCTGTAAAATACTTAGATGGATCTCCAGTTGGCTTAAATTTCCATAGCTGCATTTCATACCAGCAGGTATATTTTATACACTGATTTAGTGAGGAATTTTATGTGCACTCCTAAATTAATCCTTGTGAACAGTCCTATTGATTTCACTGTGCTTAAAGTTAGGTGTATGCTTAAGTACTTTGCATTACACCCTGAGGAGATTGCTCCCAAACCAGTCCATTTAGGCTACTGGTGTCGAAAACCATTTCTCCAGTGGGGGCATTTTGTCTTTGGCTTTGGCAAGCTGTGGGGGAAACATAGGTCTCAAGGGTGCTGTTGTATTTTCACTAAACTTTATTACTTTGGAATGAGGAGTTGCCTGTGGCTTTGCCATGTGGTTAAAGAGCTTCTTTTTCATCCTTTCGTTGTGTATGTATTCATTTAAATTTAATTTTGAGTGAGTTGATGCACTCCTTTCTTCAAAGATATACATTTCAGAGCCACCCTCTCTCTCTTCTGGGAGGGAATAGAACGGGGAACAACTGACATGTAAGAAATGTGTGCCTTACCTGCATAAGATGTCCTAATCCTGCAAGCGGATAAGGCACTTTCTCTGCCTGCAAGTCATCTGTGCTTGTACTTAGCATAATCTACACCAAATTGGGGACCACTAGGAAATAGTAAACAAATAAATACAGTGCTGTAGTTATGCCTGTGACATTTATTTTAGAATATCCATACAGGGGTAAGTTAAAGTGGCTGCAGGCGAGGAGGCAGAGGGAGCACAGCTCTCCCTCTGTTAAAGGTGGGGTGGGGGCCAGAGATTCCCTAACATCTGTACAAGTTGGGCAAACTTGGCTATTTCCACTGAGGACAAATCCTACCCCTACCCTGATGGGAGAATTCCCAGAAATTGCTGCAGATTCCTTTCTCCAGGAATCTCATGTCTGCATTAATGTTACAAGAATTGAGCACATGGTATGGGTGAACACACAGGTGGGAAGCCAGGCTGGTGCAAGAGTTCAGATGTGATTGCATGTGGGACAGCAAAGATGGTCTGTGATGAGCAGGTTAGTGTGTTCTTGCATTGTGATGCTCATGCATTGTGATGCTTATGCTTCTCATGTGCGACGTTTGTGGAGGAATATAGGGCTCAGTCTAGCAAATATGTAAGCCCAGGCTCAGATTTATGCTAGTGAGTAATCCTGTTGGGTTTTAAGTCAGGTAACAATTCCTAATATTTAACTAAAATATTATGCTCTTTCTCAGAACTTAAGCCTTGAAAGGACCTAGGTGGTCCCATCTCCTGCATATCACAGGAGTCACTTGCAGTCTTTAACATTTACAGGTATATATAAAGAGGGACTCTTCCCCCATGTGAAAAAAATTTGGAAGATGTAAGCATAGATTAATCCCACCTAACTCTGTCTACAGTCTAGGTCGGGGGTTTTCAACCTTTTTAAACAACAACTTAGGGATCTGGGACTCTTCAGCCTGAAAAAAAAAGGCTGAGAGGGGACTTGGTGGCAGCTTACCACTACAATAAAGGCATACATCAAGGGCTCAGTGAATAACTGTTCACCAGGGTACCCTTAGGGAAAACTAGAAGTAATGATCTCAGACTCCTGGAAGAACATTTCAGGCTCAACATTAGGAAAAACTATTTCACAACTAGGGTGTCCAGACTGTGAAATAAGCTCCCTCCAGAGGTGGTGCAGTCGCCTACCCTCCGTAGAAATATTCAGGAGGAGACTGGATGGTTGATATGTTGTAAGTTCAGCAACAACACTCTGGACACTCCTGTGTTGAACAACAGTTATTTATTATTATAATTCTCGAATCAAATCCAGGGTGGATCTTAACAATTGCCCTCAGTAGATGTATGCAGAACTTATACTTGCTCTGCCTCTGACTTGATCCAGTCCAGTCCTGTGGAGTGAGAGAAACCAAGAATGCCTCTGGCTCCTCATGGCAGAGAAAAAGGAGTCCCCAGTGCTGCAAAACTGCCACAAAGCAAACTGAACCCTGCAGTGCTGAAAATGAGGCACAATAAGGCACAAAATGGACACCTTGCTGTGGTCACCTGAGATACTTTTCAGCCCTTACAATCTATGAATTTATGAGTTGCATACCTAGCAGCATCAGCTTTATTTATCCACAGGTGGGTGCTGCTTTTATAGTGACAGTAAGGCTAGGGGCAGATATTACACATAAACTGGTTTAAGTGATCAGAAACTGGTTTAAACCTGTAACAGAACAGAAGTTCAGTGCACATAAACCTGTTTGAAAATGGGTGAAATCAATTTGAGATAAACCTGGCTGAAAGCAGTATAAGACTTAACTGATTTGGGTCAGACTGGTTTATGCAGTGTCTATCCCAGACCCCTTAAGTTAAACCAGATGCCCCCAGCATCCTGGCCTGCTCTCTGGGTTGGGCGGGGCTCTCTGCTCCACAGCAGGGCTGGCCTCTCCCCTCTGCTTCCTGGCTGCAGCTCTGGCAGAGACTTGCAGGCAGCTCCCTCCCCTCCCCTCCCCCTCACCATGCCCTGCTAAGCAGGAATTCTGCCTTCCCCACTGCCCTGCTGAGAGGTATCTGTGTATTAGCTAGCAGACCACATGCTGGCTGTGGTCTGTGCTGTGACAAAGGCAGAATCAACAGGTAGCTTGGTAATGTCCCTTTGTTGTTTTGTTAATGGGGTGATAAACACTCTTATCAATTCCCTGCTGGGCTAATCAGAGAGTCCTGCCAGGGTCTGGCTATCCCCCTCAGCTCAGCTCAGCTCTGGAAGGGTAGGGAGGGCTGGTCTAGCATCCCCTGGCTTCTAGCCTGAGTCAGTGCAGGCATGTGCCTACATTTCTGGAATGAAAAGGAAATGTCTATCCACCTCCATAGTGGTTCAAACTTTGCAGGTTAGACTAACCTGAATCAATAGAATCAATTCAGGCTTAGGCTTTTTTAATATCTGTTCCTAGCCTATGAATGACAGTAACAGAGCAGGACTCTTCATCCTGTCCTGCTGCAAAGCCTTACAGGGGTTAAAGGTTGTTTTATTTAGTTTTGAGCATATACAGTAGCTGACAGCTCTCCTATTAAGAGTCTAAACGAGTTCTTAATTTTTGTTTTCAAAGTGCTCAGCACCCAGCCATGTCTGCTGTGGGGTATTATAGGCATATTGTCAAAGGAGCTCAGTGCCCAGTGTGCTGAGCTCTTTTAGAAATCTGGCCCCTTATATTAGTATCTACACAGACGCTGTGCTCTTGGAAATCTGTCCTTCAGTTCATTCAAAGACAGATGGCTGGTGTGTAGTTTCTGGTACTAACTCTTTCTGTGCAAATTATTGGCTGCATCTCAATTCTGTAGTACTGTATTCTGAGTAAAGTATCCTTAATACTTGTTTTTATGCCTTCCATGTAAAAAAAAATCAAAAAAAAAAAAAATCCCAGGGTTACCAGCAGTTGGGAGACAGGCTGTGAATGATCTCTTTCTTTGAAAATGAACCTGTAAAGTACACCTACAGAGAATGTAAGGCCTTTGTGATTGCTTTCTTTTGTATTCTGTCCAGGTGATGAGCAAATTACTTTGAAGAGATGGGCAGAAGTATTTAATCAGAGACTTTTAGCTGCTCAAGTGCATGTTACTTATCATCCAGCTTGTATTTCTTTCGTTCTGCTGCCTCCCAGACTGTACATAGGAGAAAGTAAGAGTGGTAGGTAAATTCACTGCATATTTATGGGGTGTTGAGGTGATGGAAATCTGACTTTCATTTGACTACCTTTTACATTAACTTGGTTTACCCTTATTTCCTGTTTAACTTACAATAAAGTCTTGAGGGGACACCATACAATGTGTCTGCTTAGTAGGATGGGTGATCAGAAATGGGAGCTGCTGCTCAGCTTTTTCTGAAAACCAGGACATGTTAAAGCATGTCAAAATCACTAGGCACTTCATAAATCTTGGGAAGAATAGCACTTGCAGGGAAGGGTGTGCAGAAAATGTGCTTTGATGTAAGGCTTTCTTATGTAAATTTGCAGTTTCTTTGTTTGTGTTTACGCACTCCAGTCAAATTTGAAATGCTCATTCAGATTTTACTTGTGCAACTGAGGACTATTTGTTAACAAATATTAAAACTGGAAACTTAAAACTAAAGGTATATTTTGCATGGGCTGTATATATGAAGCTTACTCAAATAATCGAAACAGACCTGGAGCATTCTGTTCCCAGAGAACACAGATTTATAGTCAATCAGATAAAGGTGCCTGAGTTACATTTAATAATAGGTTTTGCCAAAGTTCATAATAAAACAATCTAAATATTTATGCCTTAATCAAAGATTTGTTTTACCTCTAAAGATAGCTTCATATAAAAGGAATACTAAGCTGGCACTAATTTCACAGTCAGATAGTGATCTCAATACTAATTATGTAAATTTGGACTAAGTCATCTGAAGAAATTGGCTCCCATGTAACCAAAAGAATCAAACATTTGAGCTAGCAAAAAAACAAAAAACAAACAAAAAGACCACCAATTTTTCCTGACACCTATGCAAATGAAAGTTAAGAGCCCAAACCTAAGGGCGCAAAAATAAGGCTAACACAGAAAACCAGGCTTTCTTTTTGTCTTATGCATCTCTGCAGGCTTCCTTAAATCCCCGCTTTAAAGGAAGAGAGAGAGAATGAAAGAGATGTGTGGATTTGGAACACAAAGGATTGTTTGACTGTTAAGATAAATGTGTGCTATTATCAAAATTGCAAACAATGATCATGGGAATTCTTTTTAATTAAGGGGCAGTCATAGGATCATAGGCATGGAAGGGGTTTCAAGGCTCATCTAGTCCAAACCTCTGTATGGAGGCATGTTTCACTGTATGTAAGCCATCCCTGAGAGATGCTTATCCCACCTTCTATGACCTCCAGTGAAGGAGATTGTATATGTTCCAGTACTAACTCATCTGACACTTAGGAAGTTTTTTTTTTACTGTAGTTTAACCTGCATCTGTCTTCCTGTAATTTAAAGCCATTGCGTCTTGCCCTACCCTCCACAGCTAGAGAGAACAGTTGTTTGCCACTTTTTTTTATAGCAGCTTTTTATTTAAAAGCCATTACCATGTTACCTCTCAATCACCTTTTCCCCATGGTAAAACTTTCCCAGCTACTTCAGCTTTTCCTCCCAAGTCTTGCTTTCTAAACCCCTGATCACCTCTATTGCTTTCCTTTCAGTCCTCTCCAGTCTGTCTGTTCTTCTTAACTATTGTGCCCCAAAATGGACATTACTCCAGCTGAAGCTTAATCAGCGCAGTGTAGGCACACAGGCAGGTACAGATGTTCAAAAAGCCCAAGGCAGAAGTGCCATAGATTAGATCAGTAGTAAACACAACTTTTGCCTTTTGGTATGGGGGGTGCACACACACACACACACACTCTCTCTCTCTCTCTCTGCCTGCGCTGGGAATGGCCAGCAGGTTGGGAGTGCTCCCACATACCTCCCAGCAGGATCCCTGGGCCAGTCCACTTCTGACTGGCTGCCAGGCATAGCCAAGCATGCCTTCTCACCCTTGTCCCCACCCTTTCCTGGCAGCGTCAGCCTCAGGCATGACAGCCGCTGTCATGCTTGGCCATGCCTGGCAGCCTGGTCCTACTCCCTGGGGCTATGCCAGCTTATGGAGGCATGGGGGTCCCTGGGTGAGTGTGCGGGACCCCACTTAAGTACCTCAATGTCTCCATGAGTTGGCATAGCTCCAGGGAGCAGGACTGGAGCTGGGCAGCCTTCCACCCCCTCCCCCAGGCAGCATCTGCCACTGCTGACTCAGCTCTGACAGGCTTAGGGCAGGGCCAACTAGGCACTCAGTGGAACCATCCAAGCTCAAGCCAAATTCTAGTGCACCTCCCTGTGAGGGCAGAGTAGTGGGGGGCTGCAAAGCAGGCTGGGCTGCCAGTGTACCGTGGCCTATCTGGAGTCAGGACAGCATCTGGTACACAAGTTTGATAGACTGGTCTTACCTAAATTGCTTAAAAATCTGATTCCACATCAATCAAGCTCTATCTTAGATTGGGTTCCACTATTTTTAAAGCAGTCTGTGTGCTGAATTTTCTGTCCAGTTGCAGGTGTAGACCAGTTTCTGCTCACTTATACCCATATAAGTGTAACATCTGTACCTGGCCACAATGTAGACATATTCCATGTGTCTTGAATATTGTGGCTTTTGCTAATGTTGCACCAGGTGGCATTTGCCCTTTTTGGCTACTGTATCATATTGCTGACTTGTGTGTTAATTTGTGAGGCACTGTATCCTCTAAATCTTTCTCAGCTGTGCTGCTATGTAGCCAGAAATCCTGTTCTATACTTGCATATTTGTTTTTTCATTCCCTTCTGAATACGTTATATTTGCCCTTATTGAGTTCCAGTGTTCATGGCCCCCCTCTCTAATTTAATTTATATTGTTTGGCATTTTAACTATTTTCTCTATTCCACCCAATTTTGTATCATCTTCAAATCAAGGCGTATATTCTCCACTCCTTCATTCAAGTCAATAATAAAAAGGTTGAACAACATGGGATGCAGAATTGATCTCTGCAGAATCCTGTTCAGTACCTCCTCCCAGTTTGATATTGATCCATTAATTACTATTGCCTTTGGTCATTCACCTAATTGTGTATCCACGATAGAGTAGTTCTATCCCACTCTACAATACTTTTTCTACTCCATGCCTCCCCAGGCTACTTATGAGAACTCCAGGTTAAACTGATATCAAAATATATTACGTTGCCTGGGTTTCTCTTATCTAAAAATCTTGTTATCCTGTCAAAGAAGACAACCAGATTGGTTGCTCTTACTAACAGGCAGGCTGGATTTGTTAATCATTAGGGCTGTGTGAAGCTTTGGGTGCTGATTCAATTCAGAGGAGATTTGGCCTGATTCAGCAGCCGAATCTCCGAATCTGACTCGAATCAGGAAACTAATTAAAAAGTCTGAATCTATTTGAAGCTCTCTGAATAGATTCAGAAAAGATTCAGAGAACTTCAGCTATTCAGGGGGTCCCCACTCTCTGCCACAGGGAGATAGACCTGGACTTCATGCTGGTAAGTAGGGGGCAGGGGAGAGGAGGCTGGAGGAGGGGGAGGGATCATGGGGAGACCCCTTCCAGGCCCCATCTCCTGGCTTCTCCCCCAGCCCTCCAACCCCTGCCTGCTCTCCCACCCCCACTCCATAGCTGCCCTGCCCAACCCAGCTCCTGGCTCTTTTAAAAAAAACCCTGACTTGCTAGCTGCTGCCAGATAAGAGAGCAATCCCCACTGCCCCACACTGAACGGGTATTCTGCTACGAGCCCCACAACTCCCACCCACCACAGCTCCTGGCCATCTGGCAGCAGCTGGTGACTGGGGGCTTTTTTTTAAAAAAAAGATGGGGACTGGGAGAGCGGGTGGGGCAACCATTGAGGAGATGGGGTTGATTCAGAGATTCGGCTGATTTGGCAGTGGCTGAATCTTTGAATCAGATTCAGCCAAATAGATTTGGGACAGTGATTCAAATCGCTGAATTGAATCACTGTTCCTCAAATTGGCCGAATCCAAAGCAAGCTTTGCACAGGCATAGTAATAATCTTGTATTCCGATAGGTGCTTACACATTTATTGATTTAAAATTTGTTCAAATAACTTTCCAGGTACTGAAGTCAGTCCAACTGGTCTATAAAGCCCTGAGTTTCCTTTATTCTTCTTTAAATACAGGCACTATATTGGTCTTTCTCCAGTCTTCAGGGACCTTGCCTGTCTTTCATGACTTTTTACAGATAATTGCTAATGACTCTGAGATGTCATCAGCTAGTTTCTTCAACACCCTAGGGTGTATTTCATCAGGCCCTGCTGAACTGAATTCATTTGAACCAGTCAATGTTCTTTGCCTTCTTTTCTCATCTTGATCTGCATTTCTTTCCCCTGTGCCTTTATGCTGAGTTTGCTAAGTATGTGTTCACATTTTACTTTTTCCATGAAGCAGACCAAGCCAGATACTGAGAAGCTTGGTGTTTTTGTATCCTTTATGAATAACTCATCTTCACCATTAGTAGCAGGTTTATGGTTTCCTTTATCTTTCTCTCTTTTCTGTTGTATTTGTAGAATCCCTTCTGCTTGACTTTAATATCTCTTCCAGCTGTAATTAACTCATCTTGTACCTTTGTCTTCCCAGTTTTGCTCCTACATGCTTTTGCTGCAGCTTTGTGTGCATTTTTATCAAGTTGTTTAAGATTAGCCAGCTCTCCTGCAATCCTTTCCCATTCTCTTCCTGAATTTGTTATATCTGTTTTTCTGAAGCTTGTTGTCCTTATTTTGCTCCTTAACTTCTTTGCTTTTCTTAGTGTCATGAGCTCTATCAGTTCATGGTCACTTTCTCCCAAGTTGCCAACTCCCTCCACAGAGACAGCCTTAGCAAAAATGGTGTCCTGGGAAGCTTTACTTTGCCCACCCCCTCCAGTGCTACCCTCCCCAATTCAGTGGCTCTGCTGGAGGCAGGGGTATGGGATGCAGTCCAGTGGAGCAGCTGAGCTGCCAACACTGCCCAGTATGGCTCTTCCTGATCAGTGGCTGGAGGTGGGGGGGGGGGTGGGATGGGCATTGCAGGTGGCTCCATCTCCTTGCCAGATTGTGCCCTGTATCCTTGCCCATCTGCTTCTGACTGCAGCAGTACTGCTGAATTTGGGGGGTGGGTGCTGCTGCTGTGTGTGTGTGTGTGTGTGTGTGTGTGTTTGGGACGGGGGGGTGGTATGTCCCTGAGCACAGCACCCTAAATGATCGCCCACATTGCCCACTCCTAAGGTTGGCTCCACCTTCACATTTACAACCCTGTTGGTCAGAGCCAAATGTTAATGAGTTGATCCCTTGTTCAGTTCCTCAACTTTATGGACCAGAAAATTGTCCCCTACATATTTCAGGAACTTACTGGGCATTTTATGTCCAGCCATATTGTTCCTCTAACAAGTGCTGGTATAGTTAAAGTCCTTAATTATTGCTATTTCGTAGAGTCAGTCAGATTGAGATGAGACCACCTTGTCATGCAAGCCTGAAATGCTCAGATATATGCTAGTTTGTTATAGTATCTTCCCATATAAATGTTGAAATGGTGCATTCATAAATAGCTCAGGAAATTAAACTTCTTCGTGGAACACAAAAGTGAAGAAAAGAAATGGAAAAATGATATGGACTGGTGGATCTGACGTTATTTTAAACAGTATTAAATTAATTTTTGATCCAACTGTGGATCCAAAAAAAAAAAAAGATGACCTTAGAGATGTCTACAGTTTTTCAAAAGGTGTGAATAAATTTCTTCCATGACAGCTGTGAGATCCAGTACCTCATCATTAGCTATATTCATTTAATTTCTACATCAAGCTTTGCTACACTATACTCATGCCACTTTGCCCAGTCTGTAATCATCCATCAGAGAGACTTCTCCCTTCTGTACAGGGCTGGGGTTGATGACACCTCCCCTTTTTGCACCTAATTACTGACCTTCCGCACCTGACCCCCTTCATGCCCTAGTGACCTTCCATTGTGCTCTCCTTCCATAATCCAGTGCTTGTCAGTACCTCCAGCTGGCCCTGATGAGAATGTAAGGTTAGTTTCCCCGAGCAGTGATCAATAAGGTGACCTCTCTGCCTGTTTTGTGATGTGTTAGTCATACATTCCTGCCTTTCTGGGCTGCCAAGAACAGTTTCTCAGCCTTGATTTATTCTGTTTCTCTTCTTGCTCCTGAACAGCCAATGTATTAACCAGCAAAGAAACAGGAGAAAGGCAACAAAGAGGTATCCTGTGGCATGTTTTTTTACCCTTTAACCACAGAACCTGTTGAGCATATTTATGCAATGTTCAGCACCACATTACATCAGAATAAGCTGGTATAACTGAGAAAAGAAGGAACCTGGTAGCATCAAGTCTGAGGACAGGTTGTGGGGAATCTCTGGTTTATATACTGTTAGTCCACTGCAAAGGCATAACTCTCTGAAGTGACTGAAATATTCACCATCTGCCCACAATAAGGTTTTTGAACTGGGCATCCATCTGTGTTGTATCCAGAGTACTTTTAATAGCTGTGGACCAAAGCTAAGAGCAGCTTAGTTTCAGCCACCTCTGAGTTCAGGAGGTTTTTAAATCTGGATTTCATTTTTGTGGCTGGAGCCCAGTTATATTGTTAATGAAGGAATGGGTGCATTGGTTTTTCCATGTGAATAGCATAGGTTCTGATATTCAGCCCCAAACAGAACTGAACTGTTTTTTTCAACTGGAAAGGATTTGGTGAAAGATGCAGAGAGACAGATGAAATATTGTAAGCACACAAAAAAGCAGAGAATGGTCAGAATGAAGAATAAATACAGAGGAAAAGTGGGAAGTCATGAAAGAAGAATACATGAGTGAAAATACAGGAATACTGATTCTTATTTACACCAATGCTGCGCAACACTTCAGTAAACTAAGTCACAAAAAGAAAGCTTATAGAAAGTGGAAACTCTGACAAATAAATAGGGAGGAGTATAAGAGTATTTTTGGGGCGTGCAGGCATGAAGTCAGGAAGGCCAAAGTGCAATTGGAGGTGCAGCTAGCAAGGGATGTGAAAGGTAACAAGAAGGATTTCTACAGGTATGTCGGTAGCAAGAGGAGGATCAGGGAAAGTGTGGGTCCCTTACTGAATGGGGAGGCAGCCGTGTGACAGACGATACAGAAAAGGCTGAAGTGCTCAATGACATCTTTGCTTCAGTCTTCACAGGCAAGGTCAACTTGTTACTTTAAATTTCCAATTGCTCAAATCAAGAGCGAAACCTTATAAAGAGGAATAAGACAAAATGCCACATTTTATTGTTTACATGAAGTAGATACATAAGCCTGGACACACCAGTCATACAAACAGACACATACAAGCATACAGACAATCAGACATAGACATACAGACAAAACAGCTTACTGGAGTGGTTATAGTTACCAGCAGAGGTTGCTCAATGTTAGCACTGGGTGGCCAGCCCAGACTCATTGAGGGTGATGGGAGCAGGGGTGAACAGACAAGCCTGTGCTCCAAGAGGTTGCAGAGAGTGGATTCCCCATTATGACTTGTCTGCATCTCACTTTTATAGGGATTTCAAGTCTTTGTTCAGCATTGGGGTTTTTCCATGCTCAGTTTTTAATTGGAGGTTGTTTCTTATTCATTTTCTGGTTATCCCAGCTTGAGGTCATTCCGGTAAAGTTGGTATCTCAGAGTTGGTATCTCAGTCTTGAAGTATTGATTAGTTGGTATCTCTGCCTTGAAGCATTGTGTAGCTTGAATGGCAGGATATGCAACATTCCTTCTTCTCACCATCTTCTTTGCACCTGATCACAGACTAGTTCTTTGGCCCTCTGTTAATTAGCTTAATTAGTTTACAGTCTGGTAACTCATACATTGCCACCTTATTGCTTACATAATCAGTTAAGTCTTCTGTTTTCCTGTAAATAGTTACCATTCATTTACCATTCACCCTCTCACACAGACACTCATGTACACAGGATATACAAAGTTCATTTACTCATGTCAAGCAGGGAACAAGCACAAAATGGAGTTTTAGTTGTTCATAAAAGACAAAAATAAAGCTAATACAATCATAGAGCTTTATCAATTCAATAATATTATCATTTAAGCATAATAACTAATATGCAAAAATTCCTACTACAAGTTCCCAGAATGCTGCACTGGACAGCATGGTTTGGGGAGGAGGTGAGCAGCCAACAGTGGCAAAAGAAAAGGTTAGGGACTATTTAGGAAAGCTGGACATATACAAGTCCATGGGGCTGGACAGGATGTACTTCAGGGTGATGAGGGAGTTGGCTGAAGAGATTGCAGAGCCATTGGCTATCATCTTTGAAAACTCAGGGTGATCAGGAATGGTCCCGGATGATTGGAAAAGGGCAAACATAGTACCCCTATTTAAGAAAGGGAAAAAAGGAGGATCCAGGGAACTACAGACCAGTCAGCCTTACCTCAGTCTCTGGAAAAATCATGGAGCATATCCTTAAGGAATCTATCGTGAAGCACTTGGAGGAGAATAAGGTGATTAGGAACAGTCAGCATGGATTTATGGGCAAGTCAAGCCTGACCAGCCTGATTGCCTTTTATGATGAGGTGACTGGCTCTGTGAATGTGGGAAGACCAGTGGATATGATATACCTTGATTTTTAGCAAGGCTTTTGGTATGATCTTCTGCAGCATTTTCACAGGCAAGCTAAGGAAGTACAGGCTGGATGAATGAACTGTAAGGTGGATAGAAAACTGGCTGGAGCATTGGGCTCAGAGAGTGATAATCAATGGCTCAGTGTCTAGTTGGCAGCTGGTATCAAGTGGAGTGCCCCAGGGGTCTGGGTTCTGGGGCTGTTTTTGTTCAATGTCTTCTCCATGCCATCTTCGAGGTTATAGATATGCACCCTCAGCAAATTTGCAGATGACACCAAGCTGGGGGGAGTAGTAGATAAACTGGAGTGTAGGGCTAGGATTCAGGGTGACCTAGACAAATTGGAGGGTTGGGCCAAAAGAAATCGCATGAGGTTCAACAAGGACAAGTGCAAAGTCCTGCACTAAGGATAGTATCATCCCATGCACGAGTAGAGGCTGGGTGCTGACTGGCTGGGCAGAAGTTCTACAGAAAAGGACCTGCAGGTTAGAGCAGACAATAAGCTGAATATAAGCCAATAATGTGCCCTTCTTGCCAAGAAGACTAATGGCATACTGGGATGCATCAGTAGGAGTGTTGCCAGTAGGTCAAGGAAGTGATTATTTCTGTTTCAGCACTGGTGAGGCCACATCTGTTCAGTTGTGGGCTCCCCACTACAGAAAAGATGTGTACAAATTGGAGAAGGTCCAGCAGAGGACACAAAAAATGGTGAGTGGGGTTGGGGGACGTGATTTATGAGGAAAGACTGAGGGAACTTGGCTTATTAGAGAAGAGGAGATGGAGGGGATTTAATAGCAACCTTCAACTACCTGAAGTGCAGTTCAAAAAAATGGTGCTAGGCTGTTCTCAGTGATGGCTGATGTCAGGATAAGGAGCAATATTCTCAAGTTGAAGCAAGGGAAGTTTAGGTTAGATATTAGGAAGAATGTTCTCAATAGGAGAGTAGTAAAACACTGGAACAGGTTACCCAGAGAGCTTTCATAGTTTCATAGTTGGTAGGGTCAGAAGGGAACTGAGCAGATCATCAAGTCCGACCCCCTGCCATGGCAGGAAAGAGTACTGGGGTCAAAC
>NW_017728950.1:30863379-30876662 GCF_001723895.1 Crocodylus porosus
GCCAGTTGTTCCTCCCCAGGTGCATCACTTTGCACTTGTCAGTGTTGAAACCCATCCTATTCTCATCCACCCACCCTTGTAATCTGTCTAAGTCCAATTGCAGCCTATTTCTCCCTTCTAGCATGCCCAATTCTCCCCACATCTTAGTGTCATCTGCGAATCTGAACAGGGTGCTTTTGACCGCCTTGTCCAAGTCGCTGATGAAGCTGTTGAACAGTGCGGGCCCGAGGACCGAGCCCTGTGGAACCCCACTGCCCGTATCCCTCCAAGTTGAATGAGACCCATCCACTACCACTCTCTGGGTGTGGTCCTCCAGCCAGTTAGTGACCCATTTGACTGTGTAAGTGTCAAAGCCACAGTCCCCTAGTTTTTTAATGAGGATGGGGTATGAGACAGTGTCAAAGGCTTTCCTAAAGTCCAGAAAGGCTACGTCTGCTGCTACCCCTGCATCTAACGATTTGGTGACCTGGTCATAGAAGGCCACCAGGTTGGTCTGACAGGACCAGCCTCTAATGAACCTGTGTTGGTTGCCCCTAAGCATAATCTCCCCTGCTGGCCCCTCATGGACATGCACCAGGATAATTCTCTCAAAAAGCCAGGATCGAGGTAAGACTGACTGGCCTATAGTTTCCTGGGTCCTTCTTCCTCCCTTTTTTGAAAATGGGAACCACATTGGCCCTTTCCCAGTCCTCTGGCACCACACCAGAGCACCACAAGTGCTTGTAAAGCCATGCCAGGGGTCCCTCAATGACTTCTTCTAATTCCCTCAGCACTCTGGGGTGGAGATCATCAGGACCAGCTGATTTAAATATATCCAGTCCCTCCAGAAGTTCCCTGACTAGATCCTCACTGACCCTAGGCCTGGGTGCACCTCCCCTGGGGCCTGAGGGGGTGCCTGTGAGGGGGGTGACCCAGTCTCTGCTCAGGAAAATGGAGACAAAGAAATTGTTAAATAGATTAGCTTTGTCATCTGGTGCGATGACCAGATTTCCTAGCGTGTCTTGCAGAGGCCCCACGTTACCTGGTACCTTCTTTTTACCCCCTATGTATTTAAAAAAGGACTTCTTTTTGTCCTTGATCCAGGTAGCTAGTCCCAGTTCCATCTCCACCTTGGCCTTCCTGACCGCCGCCCTGCAGCCCCGAGCAACCGAGTTATAGTCCTCCCTGGTGACAGCTTCTCCCTTCCATTGGGTGCACGCCTTCTTTTTAGCTAGGTAGTTTTTAAGATCCAGCTAGACCAAGTTTGGCTGGGACAATCTAGTAGGGGATGGTCCTGCCTTAAGCACAGGTTTGTACTACATGACCTCCTGAGGTCCCTTCCAATCCTAATTTTCTATGATTTGATGATTCTAACAATAGCATCAAGGTGAAAAGGGACTTTGCAATAAATTACTGTCAGGTGTTTTGTATATAGTGCACTGATTATTAAGGTTGAAAGGATTTTCCTGGTATACAAACCAGGCTTCCTATTTCCTGGGAAAAAATCTGCATGTATTTCTTAATTGAATCATCTTCTGGGAAAAATGAGTTTTAGTTATAAGAAAAAAAATTGGCTTGTGAACTCCAGCTGTCACCAAAGTGAGTTCAAGGAATTGCCTACACTGCAGGGCAGTCAGCAAAGCCAGTGCAAGGTAATTGGAGGAGATAAAAGTGATAGGAGATACCATACTAGGACAATTTCTGAGGAGCTGCAGCACATTGCAAATGGGCTAAAGGGTGTTGTGCAAAACTTGCCAGCCTTCCAAAATAGCTTGAGGTGTCCACAAAAGCTCAGACTCTTCCAGGTTCAACTACCTTTGGTTTTAATCTCCAGGACTAGATGCATATCCTCAGAGATTTTTATACCTCTCTTTGTGGGCTGTGTTAGACATATATATTCCCTTATAATCTTAATTTACACTCACTATTTAAAGCAGATCTGAGGTCTGTATTCAGCTTCTCTCAAGTGCCAAGGGATATCTCTGTGCTGTCATATACTTGGATCTTCTGCAGACTACTTGGCATTTTTCTATTGGAATCATTTATACTACAAGAAAGAAAAATTCTGTATCTAATTGAAATGAACAGCAAAAGAGGATTCACCATAGCTGGGATTTCCTCAGACACAAACTTTTGGCTAGGGACAAAAGTTACATATAACCTGGTGTAAGTGATCAGAAACTGGTTGAAAACTGTAACAGAACCTAAGTTCAGCACACACGAACAAATTTCAAAATGGCCAAACCCAGTTTAATATAAACCTGGATAGATGTAGTGTAAGACTTCACTGATTAAATTAAACCAGTCTATGGAACTTCTGTCACAAATCTCCTCCTGACTCTAATTATATCCTTGTCCCCCAGCATCCTAGGATGCATTGGGGATCCCCACAAACCCCTTCTGCAGGGCAGGCTGGCTAGCTCCTGCCCGTCTGTCTGCTTCAACTGAGCCTGGGCTGGCCCCACCCCATGGCTGTCGCAGAACTGAGGCAGCAATGCCTTTGGTTCCCAGCCTGATACTACCTGTCCTTTCAGCCCTGTGGGGCAGCAGTGGATGGAGGGGGGAGGGAAAGTCGGAGAACAGAACCCCTTGGCCCAGTCCCTGAGTCCTGGTCTGCAAGGGTTGCTCCCACTTCCCAGTACAGGCTGGCAAAAGTGAGTGACCCATGGAGGTGGGGGGGAAGGAGGACCCTGCTCCCAAGGCCAGCTCCCAAGACTAACATCTGCTTATGTGGGGGGAGCCCCAGCCTCGAGGGGGTTTCCTCTGTCCAATCTGAGCATTGGTCTGCCCAGCTACAGGGGGGTGATTCCCTCCTTCCCCATGCAGATGGGTCAGTGCGAGTGGCTGATGCACAAAAGGAGTGGGGAATGAAGGCCCCCACACTGGTCTTGGTCCCTCAAGCTGTGGTCTTCCCAGTGGCTGGAGGGGGTGAGGCTTGGCCCCAGGGGCTTTCCCCCATCCCCAGTTGACCAGGATGGCTCCATAGAAAGAAGGATTGAGCCCTGATGGCTGACACAGGCCCCCAGTGCTGCCTAGCACATCTTGCCTGCTGCTGCTGCTTGCCTCTGGGGATTGTGCTGGGTGGCCCAGGGGACTTGGACTGGGTGGCAGGGCCCCATCCTACCTTTTATGGAATGCTCCTGTCCCCACCACCTGGCACAGGTCCCTCTAGAGCCCAGCACTAGCAGCAGTCAGCAAGACATGCCAGGGAACTCCAGGGACTTATTCTGGGTACCAAAGATGGGAAAGATCCATAGAGAGCAGGTTCAGATTCCGCTGCCTGGTGCAAGCCCCCTCAGCACATCCCCTGGAGCCTGGCACCAGCAGCAGACGCAAGATGCAATGGGTGTCCTCATGGCTTATGCTAGATGCTGGAGCCCAAACCACCTTTCTATGGAGTCAGCCAAGGCTTGGGAAACCCCTTCTCCCCTAAGGCCCGGCCCCCGCAGCTGGGAAGACCCCAGATCAGCAGGGCTGAGATGGGGGTGGGGGGCTTTGTTTCCTACTGG
Source organism: Crocodylus porosus (assembly GCF_001723895.1). Taxonomy (NCBI): domain Eukaryota; kingdom Metazoa; phylum Chordata; order Crocodylia; family Crocodylidae; genus Crocodylus; species Crocodylus porosus. The sequence continues at coordinate 30,866,868 of NW_017728950.1, forward strand.
GCATCAGTGACTTGTGTTGTCCTAGTGTAACAGAGCACAGAGTGTTCTCTCTTACTCCTAGGTGTGTGGGCAACAACAAAGCAGCCTGCAGCTGGCTATTCTCCCCAGTCAGGCCTAATTACCTGATTGGGAATAGGGCCCAGCTGTTCGCTATAAGAGCAGGTCCCTGAACAGCAAAGCTGGCAGTCTACTGCTACAGCTGGTAGAATACCACCTGGCTGGAGCTGCTTCTCTTGACAGCTAGGAGGTAAGGACAAGAGCTATGGGGGTGGTAGGAGACTCCTGATCCTGGGGTATGACCTAAAACTACACACTGCTTCAGATGACTAGGTGTGGTGGTACTGCTGGTGGTGGGGAAGTCTCCAGGAAATTCCATACCTGGGGCCTCCCCAGTGAAGGGTGAGTATGGGGCACCAGAAAGCCTCAAGCCCCCCGCCTTGTGGGTGATCTGAGGTTGCACTATGAGAGTCAGGAGTGAGGCTCCAGTGGGGTGGGGTCCTAAGCCTATGTGTAAAGATCCTGGGGTGAGTGGATAAGGGGTTGTAGCTCAGTGGTGGGCAGGGGATGAGGTCCAGTAGAGAGCAGGGGATGGGGTTTGGAGCCCAGAGTTGCTGGAGGCTTGGAGCCCAAGTGATTGAGTGACCATGTGTTAGGCCAGACAAGTAGGCCAGGTGTTAGGTCATGATGCCATCTGCAAAGCATGGCACATGGTACATGGGAAGTCGGAGCCATGTACATAGGCCCTTGGCATCATGGCAAGTAAATGGGCAACCTCCCACCTGATCTTAATCATTATCATCAAGGCATAGCAGATGAGGAAGATGGACAATTAGCTCAGAGGCAAGTGGGCAGGCCAACGACTGACTGACCCTGGGATGCCCACTTGTTACACCCAAGCACATGGAGGGGGAATCGCCTCTCCACAGCTGGGCAGACCAAGACAGGAAGGATCCCTGGCATGGGGCTCTCCTCAGCATGGGTATAAGCTGGACCCGGGGGCTGGCCCCAGGAGGGAGGACTGCTTTCTCCCTTTCCACTGCATGCCAGTGACTTGTGGGGCTTGGCCCCATTGGAGGTTGGAAATTACTTTTGCACCCCCTCCTGCAGCTGGGCAGGCCAGGGCTGGGGGTATCCCAGGCTGGCCTGGGGAGAGGCATGGACCATGACTCTAGCTTTGGGGGACCAAACTGGGAGGGGGGCTTTTCTATCCCCACGGGGACAGCAGAGGGTTGGAGACATGTGCTGGGCAGCTATTTAGGGATGTCCTTCACTTGGCTGGGCTGGGCAACAGCCAGCAGGTTGGGAGGTGTGCTCTAGCATTCCCTGCCTTCTGTCCTGGTTCCGTGCAGGCCTCTGCTTGCCTTTCCAAGTGAAAACTGAACATCATTTGAGTTCCTTATTGGTTCAACCTACACAACTTAGAGAAACCTGCAAGCGTTGAATTGGTTCTGCCTCAGGCTTTTTAATTGTCTGTATTTAACCACTCTGCTTAGTGCCAGATTTTCTTCCAAATCAGGTGAGTTGTGGCCTAGAGAAACAGCAGAGAAAGGCACACAGAGGCTATGCAGACATTTTTCCCCTCATAAAATGTTTTGGTTGATGGTTTTGTATGTATTCTAGTCATGTATGTTAGGGTCCTACTCAGCTCTTTAGAAACACCTGACCATTGTGGCAATCCTGTTCCTTGTGTCTAGTGCACTTTAACTGAACATGGTAGCCTTCCTCCTGCAAATGGATTTTTTAATTGAAAATCATTTTTATAGGGATAAAAACCTATATTCTCTTACTTAACATTTTATTTTCACTTAATTTAATTGCCAGCTGAAATTTTTATTTAATCTTGGATGTCTAAAAACATAATTAACATTGAATTTTTTAAATGTCAGCTTCTTTTATTTTTGTATTCTTGCCCCTCTCCCTTTTTGTCAGTGCAGTTAAATGAAGGAATAAATAATGTCGGGGGGGGGGATTCAAATTTTCCCATTACTTTTCATTATTCTACAATATATTTTCAACTCTGAAAGTATTACAGCCAGAATAGAAAGGGAGGGAATGGAAGAACAAATTAAAAAGGCATGTAAGAAAACCCAAATATTGAGTGCAATTATGTTATTGCCTTCACAACAGAGAGAGAAATTGAGGCTGAGGGGAGCAAATTTAAACACATTTAAAACATTGTTTAAATACTATAAAATCCCATTCTGGTTTGCACCTTGCAAATAAAAAAATCTTTTCCCTAGATTTTTGGCCAGCTTTATTCAGTGCATTCCTTTTTCCTCTACTACTAAAGTGAGAATTTTATTAAGAAATCTCTATGGTCCATAGACCATAATAGCAGCTCTTTTCAGGTGAGGTAATAGGTCTGCTTAGGATGGCCTGCACATCTGTGCAAAACTTGTAGAAGTTGGAATTCAGCCTTCATATATTTTACAAGATTTTGAAAATAGAAGACATGGCATGAAAACACACATCTTGATCCTGCTGCTGTGAAAGACAGCTATCAAGCTCTTCTGACAAATTCTAATGATTGATTTCAGTAGGGATTTTTTTTAGATAGGTATACAGAACTAGTGCTCATCATAGCTGTTATTTTAAGTTCTCTAGAAAATGTTTGCCACTTTTCCTGAACTTTATTCCATATATAGAGAATATCACCATCTCTTTTTGATATTTGAAATAGAGACCTTAGCTCTTTTGATTTAATTTTAAAGATAGAGCTTATAACACAATCACATTTAGTCCACTTCTTACAATTCCTTTTTTTAGTCCAAGCTCAAGTTACTAGATAAACCTGAAATAAAAGCAGGGCTATCATTTTGGAGTCGCATTTCCTGAACTGGGGTTCATTGCATGCTCTTGGGGTTATGCAGCAAATTAGAGGATATAAAACAGGATTAAGAAAGCAGAAATGGGAGCAGGGAAATTGTGACCCCCAAAAGCTTGAGAGCAATTCTTGTAGCAGATGAAAAATCAGGTGTGACTGACCTTATCCCAGTGTTTATCCCAGCGCAGCTATTCTTGTTTCCTGCCACTGCAGATTTGCTGCTGCTGTCTTTCACTTTGAAGTCAGAATTGTTGGACCATCTTTGAAGTTCCATTTATATATCAATGACAGAAGGAATACTAGGAGGCTGAACTATTTTTATGTCCTCTCTTAATAACCTATCTCATTTTCAGGCCCAGGATCCTTTATTTAAGAAATGGTGCCTTTTCAGAGTACTCTTCTGGGAGGCAGTGGGTGGTGATATGGCTTTTAACATTCTGAACTTAAATAATAAAGCTGTGCTACTCCTGTTCCCACTGAGGCTTTTTCTATTGTCAGAACGCAACAGGGCCTACAAAATAAGAGCCAGATCTTCTTAATTGTCTGAGGACTGATTTTTTCAAAAAGCTCAACATCCACAGAGGCATCTAAGTGAAATGAACAGATTTTCAATAGAATTCAGCACCAGGGTTCCTCGCGTAATTGATTTATTCATTCAATGGTTGAATCAGATAAAGGAAAGGAATCAGATGGATCTATTTTTTTCACTAAAATGAGAACCCCAAAATCTTTGTTTCACGTGGCACACAATATTTGAATGGATACATGAACATCATTTTCAGGAGCTTGAAAGATAAATAAAAGGAAAAAAGGTCACAATCTTAAAATTGCTGGTGATGAGCAACATTTTCATTTCCCTTTCTCACAACAGTTCAGTGGGGAAAGACTCAACTGAGTTGTAAGAGTTGGGTTCGGTTTCCTTCTCTGTCTGGGGAGGCATACTGGCTAGGGACAGACATTCAGAAAGCCTGAGCCTGAATTGATTCAACGTTTGTAGGTTAGTCTAACCTAACTAGGCTGAACTGGTTTGTAACTGCACAGACATTTCCTCTGGACTGAGGAAATGCATGCACATGCCTACAGTGGCTCAGGCTAGAAGCCTGGGGGTGTTAGAGCAGCCCTCCCTTCCTTTCTACAGTGCAGAGCTGAGAGAGGCATTGCTAGGTCCTAGCAGAATGCCCTGATTAGGGGCTTCCTCTTTCCCCCCTTGCTCCTCTGACCAGCAATGCAGCCATCAGGAAGTTGCACAGCATTTATCATCCCATCAGTAAAAAAAAAGCCTCTCCCATTAGTTCAAGCTCTACCTTTCCCAGGGAAGGGACAGAAGGACATTACCAGCTACCTGCTGATTAGCTCCCAAAACCCCTAAGCGGACACTGTCCTGTCTGCCTTTGTCCTGTCTGCCTTACACAGACGCCTCTCACTGTTAGCTAACATACCACATGCTGGCTATGGTCTGTGGTATGGGAGAGAGGATGGAGGGATCCCTGCCTGAGCAGGGAGTGATGTGGGGGGATGGGGAAGGGGGAAGACAGGCAGATACTGCTGTGCCTGCAAGTCTCTGCTGGAGCTCCAGCCAGGGAGAAGAGGGGAGGGGCCAACCCTGCTGGGAAGCAGACAGCCTGGCCCAGGGCTGAAAAGCATCTGGGATGCTGGGGGACTCTGATTTGAGTTAAACCAGGAAAGGCCAGCTGGGCTGCAGAAAAGAGTTTTGTTCTCCCTGGACTCTTCTAATGGTGTAAGTAAGGTGCTGAAGGCTTGCTCTCAGGGGGATACAACCCAAGGCAATGGGAGGTATGGTTGCTCTTGCAGTAAGCTACTGTTGATATTTGGACTCATCAGCACTGGTTTAGATTATGTTACAGCTAGTCAGCTTGTGGCAGAATGCCACCTATGTCTCTCCCCAAAAACTCTGCTCTATGACAATTTGGTTAACATGGTTCCTGCAGAGGGCAGACATCCCTCTCTCAGGTGACAGTGAGTTGTAGCCTGAGCTGGATGCATTCCTGAGTGAGGAGGGAAACCTGCTCCCTCTGCCTATGTGACTGGCATCACATAACTGGGTGAGGGGATTACAGTCCCTATTGTTCTAAGCAATGCCAAAGTGACTGGGAGGGGGCTAGAGACCTGGCAACCGGTGATGTACTTCAGATTAGTTGGCTGACCAGGGACTCTCTTGAAACTCATGATCAATGAATTGCCTGCCTCCAGAGGGAATCTCCACCTGCCTCTGGATGATACTTGTGAGTAAGCTATCTAAGATCAACTAGTTATATAGCTTGCAGTAATTCAGATGCATGATCAAAGGCTACCCAGCCATGCCAGTTTGCTTTCTGGGATTTCTCTGATATTGCTCTACCCTGTAGCCTATTCCAAACCTACTCCTTGTAACCAATAAATTTCTCCATTTTACCTAGCATAGGAGGCTTATTCGCAGAAGGGCTAGATTATGCCTTGGGGTCCCCTTGGTTTGGCAGACTAGGGAGACCACTATTTGTGCTTCAGGCTCAGGGAAGCACCCCAAGTTCTTGAAGTGAGTCAAGTATCTTCAAGGGTTACTAGGCCTGTTTCCCAGCAGGCACAGAGCCAGGATCAGCCTAGACCCTGGGTGATGGTTGCGTTACTCCCAGGCTAGCGGGTGTGCTCCAGGAAGGGGGTTGGCTAGATGTGAGGTGCCCCAGGGAGGCACTTGGAGCCTGGAAGGTGGTTGGGCACAGTGGGTGGCTCAGTGAGGTGGGTGTCTCAGTGCAGGAGCACCCCCTACTGGGCCGCCACAGGGCTTATTCCTTTATTACAGTTTGATCTGGTGGTTTGGGACTATTAGGAGCTGAAGGAAGTCCCAGTAATGCTGAAGGGCACACGAGTATCCTGAGGCCACCAATTATAGTTTCCTTGGTGGGCCTGGGTCCATGATTTCTTTGATGGATTAAAAATCCTGAGCCCACCAGAGGCTAGGACACCCAAGGCACCAAGTGAGCTGTGGCCTGGTAGCCTGGGTGGGAGAGAGAGAGCCAAAGTAGACTCGGTGCCCAGAGCAGGATGGAGGCAGGGCCAGGGACTCAGGCAGACCAAGCTGAAATAAGTTCAGGGCTCAGAGAAATCAAGGACAGGGCCAGGGGCCCAAGAAGGACTGAGACCAAGAGGCTCAGGATTCAAGGAGGAGAGACAGAAACTGGGACCCAGAAGCTCAGTCCAGTACAGTGAACTGGAGTAGAGAGCTCAGCAACGAAAAAGGAGAGGAGGCTATGGCCTTGACATGGGAATGATTGCACAGTAACACCTATGAGGCCTGGGCATGGTATAAAGTGGTTGATGGAGCCACATAACAGCCCTGAAGGCTACAAGTGCCCTGGGGAAGCACAAGAGGTCAAGAGGACCCACTCTGCCCAAGAGGGGCAAATCTGAGACCAGAGCAAGTTCTGTGGAGGACCTACTGGCAGCTAGGAGAACCGGGGTTCATTCTAGGACCCTTAGGCAGCCTCCCTTCCAATAACACAATTGCATCAAAGACATGGCAGGTGAGTAGGAAGGGGAGGGCACCCTACGAAGACACCAGGGGGTGTTACAGCTGCCCCTGGAACATGAACTTGCTATAGTATCTGAAATAAGTTCTGTTTATAGGAATCCCGCCCCCGCCTTCCCTCCACAATTATATTGCTGCAGTGACTGTGATCTACAAAGCCATTTTATCTGATTAGTTCTAAATATCTAGAAATGAAAGCCTGGTTCCATGAACGTCAATGGAAGTTTTGTTGTTGATTTCCATGGAGCCAGGATTTCACAGCTAATACCAAAATAGAGGATTCTAATCTCTGGAATTCACTCCCATCAGTGATCCAAAAAACCCCAGTGTGTTTGCTAGATGAACAGTTCATTTTCAGCTCATTTGCATCTTTTGTTTTTTGTCTGTGGTACACTGTTTTTGGAGGTACCGCTGAGGTGATGGGTCCCTTACCCTTGGGTCTTTTAAATGTTATTTATCTATTGTGGAGTTGTATATTCAAGGTGCAATCTTGCAGAAGCACACATGGCAGGGTGTGGAATATAGATTATATTTTGTTAATAGGAATATTAATGAAAATGCACCCAGTAGCTTAGGTAGTATGATCATGCCTTTATAAATCAGATTGTAAATCAAACAGCTGGATGAAGTCTTGTTTTCAGCACCAAATATCATGATTATGAATGCTTTGTAGGTAGAATGATAGCACCAGATGTTCTCACTTTCACTTGCAGGAAATGAAAAACTTATGATGTTTGCTGTCCCTTGGAAAATGGAAGGATTTTTCAATCATCTGCCGAATGATTTTGAAGCCAGCAGCTGTTGCATTTTATTTAGTTAGGGAATGGAAGCTGGCTTCTGACTAGAACAGTTACATTGCGAATGAGCCTCAATTCCTTTTGATCTTTTATTTTCTATGCTCAGTTCACCTGTAGCGTGCTAAATTACTATGTTGGCAGAATACAGTGAGGAGGCTAAGGAATAATTCTGGGAAAGAAATAATGATAGCTAATGGAAAGTCAATTCCCCAGTAGACCTAAGTTTCTTTTCCTGTTTATGGTCCCTTTTGACAGACTTGTTAAAAGCTGAGAATACCTGTGTATTAGACACAGGATAAAAACCTGGTCCTGTTGCATCTCAATGGAAGTTTCAGCATTGACTAAAGTAGGGTCAGGATGTCCCCCAGTGGTGAGAGTCTCATTGGAGTCTCATGACTATTGCTATGAGGAGAAACCAAGGTACCACCTACTTCCAAGCAGAAAGTGAAGTGGAAGATATCTTGAAGCACTTTTTGAGGTATATAATTATGGGTTCAGATGCCTGAAGACTGAGTCTTTGAGTGAAATACCCTAGAATGTAGCCTTCACATCAGGGTCATGTGGTAGATAGGTATAAAAGCTGGGTCAAGCGGTTGTTAGTGAGAAGGGAGGATGTTAGGAAGACTGCCTGCTTGAACCTTGCCTGTGTTGTATGCACTGGCTATGTGACCACTCCAGGCCAATTGAAATGTAAAGCAGAAGACCAGTCTGCAATCCAAAAGTCTTTTCTGTCCTGCAGGAAGGAAGTGAGCATCACATTTTTTTACAGGAATTCAGTGCTATTTGGTGGAAATAAACCTGCATGTTTAACAAAGTGAAGTAAAGTGCCATATTTACTTGAACACAAGATGAAGTTCTCCACCCCAGTCAGTGGGCATGTCTACATGTGCAATTACAGTGCACAAATAAATTTGACTAGGAAGCACATGGCCCATATGGGGCAAACACTGATGGGAACCTTATTTATTTTTTTAATTACAAAACAACTAAAAGAAACTACATTAACACAAAACTTGACAACCTCCACTACAACAATACCTTATTCTTCTTGCACCCTTTTCATGAACTACCTCCAGCCCAGGAGGAAGCAACTACTTTCACTCCATCCCTTTTTCTTTTTGGAAGAAACACCACCATTCTTCTTTCCTCATCTCTTCTGTCTTCCCCTTTCCCATTTTGTCTGCATCTTGATCCATGTAGTATTTCAAAACATAAATTGCCAACTCTAAACATTCTTTTCTGTTGAAAGCCAGTTTGTGACCAACAGAAGGTTTCCCACCTTCTGTACGGCTACTCTTACACAAAGTAGTATGGTTCTCAGTCTCTGTGTCTCCAGTCCTTTGGACATGACCTCATACAACACCATTTCATATATTAAGTTACAGTTCATAGCAATTGTCCTCAAAAACAATGCGCTTCCTCCCATACTTCTTGCACAAAAGAGCAGTCCCAGAATACATGCAGATTCTTCAGCCCCACATCCCTCAGGCATGCCACTAATCTTACCAAACCCCATTTATGTTGACTGTCCCCCACAGGAAGAATATTTTATATCATCATCAGTGTGATATCTGTATATTCTCTTTTCACTATTATCTGTCACTTCTTTCCACCATTTCCCTTTCTGTCGGTTCCCCAAATCGATTCAGAGATTCATATATAGACACAGCTTTAAATGTTTCTTCTATACACTTCTAGGTAGCAGGCAGCTCATGAATGCTGTGATGCTGGGGCACATGGAGTATCCCACAGGAGTGTGGAGGGCTCCCCAGCATGCTCAGTTGCAGACCCAGAAGCACTTCTGGTCCACTTTCAGGTCCTCTGGGGAAAACACAGGGCCTTCCCCTCTGCACCCTAGCTTGGTGACTGGTGCCTCCTGGGTCTGGGGGGGGCACCCAGGATACCCCCTATGGCCAATCGCCAAGCTGGGGAAGGGTGTGGGGGGGCACACTTTCCCCGGTGCACCCGGAAGTGGATCAAAAGTACTTCCGGTCCACTTCTGAGTTCACCACCGAGCACATGGGGGGCCCTACTGTGGGATGCTCCATCCGCCCCAGCATCGCAGCATTCACGAGCCATGCTTGGTACTTCTACTACCCTGAAGTATGTAGAAAAAACATTTAAAACTATGTCCATGTCTGAGTTGCTGATTCTTTGAATCAGCATTGAATCTTCAGATTTGGATTCAGCTGAATTGAATTGTGGACAATGATCCCCATGAGCACCTATTGGTGAAACTGGCCAATCGTGGCCTTGGGTCCACCATGATCTGCTGGCTGGGAAATTGGCTCTGTGGTCAGACCCAGAGGGTTGTAATTGATGGAAGTCACTCATCCTGTGACCAGTGGGGTCCCCCAAGGCTCTGTCCTTGGACCCATATTGTTCAACATCTTCATTAATGATGTGGACACTGGAGTCAGGAGCAGACTGGCCAAGTTCACCCATGACACCGAACTTTGGGGGAAAGTATCCATGCCAGAAGACAGGCGGATGATCCAGGCTGACCTGGACAGGCTCAGCAAATGGGCGCGTGAGAACCTGATGGTGTTTAACACCAAAAAATGCAAGGTTCTCCACCTTGGGAAGAAAACCTGCAGCTTCCTTATAGACTTGGCAGTGCTACACTGGCAAGCACTACAGAAGAAAGAGAC
>NW_017728950.1:30877244-30890170 GCF_001723895.1 Crocodylus porosus
ACCTACATTGAACACCTTCAAGAGCAAATTGGATGCTTATCTTGCTGGGATCCTATGACCCCAGCTGACTTCCTGCCCTTTGTGCAGGGGATTGGACTCAATGATCTTCCAAGGTCCCTTCCAGCCCTAATGTCTATGAAATCCTAATCAACGAATAGAATCACTGTCCCTAATTCCAGCTGAATATGAATTTGAATATGAATCTAATAGGGCCCATATTGCACACCCCTAGTAGGTATACAAAAAGTTTTCCAAATCTAGCATTCCCCAGCCTCCTAATTCCCTGGTTTTGTATAGCTCTGTTATGGCTACTCTTTCTTTCTTGCTTCTTCCCCACTTCACACCCCAAAATTCTGGCTCTGTATCCTCCTGATCTGTTGCCATGACTGTGAATACACCACTCCCATGGGAAGGATGATGAAGGATGTTCTACAAGAGTTTTTTTGTTTGTTTTTTAATTTCAGCCACTTTACCCTTGGAAGATATCCCATGAGCCCAATACCTTTCTTACCATTATCTCTAACTTTTCCCACACTTTTGTTCCTTTCCTTTCAGGATCCATTAGGATTCCCAAGATCCTGATTACACCCTCTACCAACTGTAGTCCAAATTTCTGTAAATTCTCCCAGTTTCCCACCTTCATCAACATACTTTTCATCTTATTTAATTTTACTCCTGACACTTTACCATACTCAGTGTGCTTCAATACCTTCTCAGTTGATATGTTGTCCTGAGCCATAATGTCCACATCATCCATGTATAATGTACATGTAACTTCTCCTGGTATCTTCATGCCATTTACCAGCTCATCATGATCTCTCTGCCCCAATGGCTCCATTGTGTACTCAAAAAGAAAGGGAGACAGTGGGCATCCCTTGGTTGCCCATGTCTGTACGGGGAAGGCATTGCTTAAGTAACCATTTACCAGTATTCAACTTCCTGCTTTACCATATAACGCTTTAACCCATCTGATCATCTTCACTGGAAAGCCCATCCTTCACAAGACGTTAAACATGAAATCACATGCAACCCTACCATAAGCTTTCTTCCAGGTCTAAATTCATTATTACCATGTTTCTTTTCCTCTTTCCACACCCCGTGCCAGCCAGGGCTTCTCTCTTCCGGCTCAGCATGACATCTCTCATTAACCATATCCTCTTCTCAGGAATGCCACACATCTGTTATTTTTGTATCACATCTGATAAAAAGTTGCATGTTCTTTTGGCCAATACTTTTGCCGTCAATTTGTAGTCTACTGTGGCAGAGCTTGCAGGTGCCCTGTGACTGACAGCAGAAACGGCTCGGGGGGGACCCCTGGTGGCGGAAAGAGGGAAGCTCAGGTGCCAGTCACTAGGACTGCGCAGGTGCTGGTTGCTAGGGCAATCAGGGTAAACACAGAGACAGGAAGGGGAGAAGCTTGGCCCTTCTTAAGCCCAGGCTGGAGGCCAGGAGGGCAGTTTCCCTCTGGTGGCCGAGGGAGGAGGAACTCGGCCAGCACAAAGAGGTGAACCCGGATGGCAGGAACATTCCCTAGGTCCTGCTGAGGGGATTGGTGTGCTCGCTGTCTCTGGTAGGGAGGTACTGTTGTTTTCTTCTGACCAGGATGGTCTAGCTTTTGTGTTGTAGCCCAGGGGCTTTATGTTTTATGTTCAGTATTTTCCCGGAGGACCGGGTGAGGCTATTAGGGGTTGGAGGACACCTCATAGGGACTCCCCAGTAGTGTGGGGGTTCCTGGCGCTGGAGAAGGCGCAGTATTTTGCGGAGTGCATTGGCCTAGCCCTGAGAGTGAGGAGGGGCAGCGAGGAGCCCCGAGAGCAAAAGACGGGCCGAGACATAACAGGGCCCAAGTCAGATCACACCAGCACCATCTGCGAAGCTTGGGCTGAGGTGTAGGGGAGGAAAAGGAACCGCAGGCAGTGCCCCCTGTCATCGGGGCATGTAGAACTGGGCAGCCTCCTGCTGATTACGATCATCTCTTAATCCAAATAAGATCAAGGCATGGCAGATGAGTAAGCAGGCGGTTGGCCCATTGCAGGAGGGCGGAGCCACACTTCCAAAGAGGCTCCGAGAGTAGGACTCCTGTCCCATCTACACTTAAAAGGGTTATTTGCCTCCAGTTGCCTAACGTATCTTGCTTTCCCTTCTTGAATATCAAAATTACATCTTCTGCAAAATCCTCTCCTATCCCTACCCTCCATTATTTCCCAGTATATCTCTATTATATCTGCCCTAGCCATTGCTAAAATGTTTCATAGAATTCCATGGGAAGTCCATCTCTTCCTGGCCCCTACCCTCTCTTGCAAGCTTTTAAGCAGTCCTTCACCTCTCTCATACTTAACTTGTCTAACGTTTGTTTCTTTCCCTCTTCTATTCCTTCCTTTATCCCCTCAAGGAACATCTCCATTTTTCCTCTATTCCCCCCACCCCTCTTCTTTTGTACAACTCTATAAACATTCCACCACCTTGTCTAACACCTTTGCATTCTCTTTTATTTGGATTCCTTCTTCAGTTCTCACTGCTTTGAGTTCTTTCCTTCCTTCGTTTTCTTCATTTTAACTGAAAAATACTTGCACCTTCCTTCCCCTTCTCTATCCAAGGTGCCCTGGTCAGAGATTTTTCTCATCCATTTTCCTTTTGAACCATTCTTCAGTCCATCAGTTTGTTTTCCAGTTCTTCTTTTACTCATACTCCTCTTGCCACCTCCTTTAATCATTCCTGTTTCCTTGTCTGCAGTTCTTTTAGCTCTTCCATCCTCTTTCTCACTTCTCTTCAACCAATATTTTCTGAAAAATTCTTGTTATAGTCTATCACTCCGAGACACTTTTGTATTTATCTCTTCAGAGTCCCCCATCCTTTATAAAGTTTTACATGTCCTTGACAGGTCTCATCTTGTAATAATTAAACATCTAACTTCCACATCCCTTTCTCCCCCTACCTCCATTTTTTCTGAACTTGCTTCCATTCTCAGTATCCAGGGATAACTGAAGATCACATCTAAGCTCTCTTTCCTTCCAATTCCATTTGATACAACACAAAATCAATCCTTAACATACCTGTCTCCCACTTGGTTCCATCCTCATAATGACTTCTCACTAGCCCATACATCTTTTAAACCTCCTTTTTTATTATATTAATCAGTACTTTTGAAGAGCTGTTTAGCTCTCCTTCCCCTCCATCCCCTCTCCTATCCCCCTCACCAGTAATGCAATTGCAGTCCCCCACCAGAACTTGCTGCCAACCTCTGCCTACATGCATCTCTAATTTATTAAACAGGGCAATCTTTCCTTCTCCTTCACCCAGTGCATATATATTAAAACTCTCTAACACTTTCTTTTCAAACTCCACAACCCTTTGTTGCAGTCTCCCTTCCACAATCACTTGCACTTGCTGCACTTCCACTTCCTCACTCAAGCAAAATCACTACTCCAGCTGCTTTGCATCTGGGCCTACCCACAGTGATGGTCCCCATCCCCATCTCTTTATAAAATGCTTGTAATCCTTCTCCTACGGGATTCCACAATCCTGCAAGCATATTATGTCACTTTTACCACACTCATTATTGGTGTAATCTCATCCCACCTCTTCCTCAGTAACACACTTCTGATATTTATAGATGCAATACACAATCATGCTTGTCCATTTTCAATTTCACTTTCAAAGTCTTCAACCTCATCACAATCCAAGCTTTCCACAATCCTATCCTTATATCATATTTATCATGTAACTTCTCAAATGCATAAGTTCTTGTACATTAATTCTCCAACCATTTCTCTGTTTGTTTTCCTATCTCAAGCATGTCCATGTACATTCAATACTTATCGTCACATTGAGCTGAGCTGTGCCTATTTCCTGTTTCCAATGATTCCTGTTTTTTCACCAGCCTTAAATGTCTGGTAGACACATCACCAAATGGGGCTCCAAACAGTTCACCCAGAATACCTTTATCACCCCCATATAAGTAGTGTGGCCCTGCCCTCCACAAAGTATAGCTGGACCAAGTTGCCTAGCATTTCATCTGTATGTAAATATTTTGAGGATCTTAGGGCACATGAGAAGAATACCCAGTTCCAGTGATGGGGGAAGGTGCTAATTAGCACATGAATCCTTTGTGGGTGGGGTATCTAGAGTACACACATGTGCTGAGCTGTAGAGTTGCCACAGCTTGAAATGCTATTTACTGTTGGGTCCCAGCCCAATGAATTATATGATAAAGTGTGTCTTTTGGTTTTGAACAAGTATTTTATATAGTTTGTAATCCATAAAGTAGGTACAAAAATACTGCATAAAATTGTTTGTGGAATGCTTGTGCTAAAACTTGCATCAGTTTAAAAAATGTATTAATTCGTCCATCAGTGTTTGCCCCTCACTTCCTTGTACTTATGGGGAGCAAAGTGTAACATTAAGGGATGCAGAAGGGGCTACAGGTGGAAGAGGCTGATGGGGGCAGAAGGGCCATCTGTGCCCCCCTCAGATTTATTTTTTTTTGCTGTAGCTGTGGGGGAAGGACAAAATCAAGGCAGAACTCCAATAATTAGATCCTATACCTGGACATTTATAACCAATTTATAATTTTTCATATATAGAAGCAAATTATAGGGGGTTGTCTTATATTCAAGTAATTATAGCACACTATTCTGGATCCACTTCAGATTTTGACCCACAGTTTGGTGCAACCCAAGCAATTCCTTCCCAGCTTGCTTGGAGGTGACATTAGGGAGTGCTGTGTGAATGCTCACAGTGCTGGTATGATTAATGCAGTTTTATACTCATAGCATTCTCTAGAATTTCAGGGTAGGTCTACATAATATAAATGTAGCACATGCTTTCATAGTTCCGCTGTCTAGCATGGGTTATCCTTACAGCAAATACACTGCTGTCCAGGAGTTATCAAGTTCTTGTGATCAAGGTAGGTTTTGAGGATCTCTGGAAAGCTTCAATCCTGGTTGCTAGTGGAGGCTAAACCTGGAATGCTATATGTTTACTGCTGCTACTATCCACGCTAACTAGTTTTAAGATAGCACAGGTATACTAAAACCATTGCTACAATCATACTTTCATCTTGATGTATAAATATATCTTATGAACCTGATTTAAAAAAGTCGCACTGAGTGGAGAACTCCATTGTCAGGCTGAATTTTAAGGCTTCTGGACTACTGATATTTTCCTGCCCCCCCCATACCCATTGCGTAAGTGGGGAGCACACCCTCTACATCTTGCTACTGCAAGAAGTAATGGAGCAACAGGGATCTGATCTCCACTCTTAAAATTGTGCAGTTTGCCATGCATGTCTAGCATGGCAGGAAGTGCAGTTGTTGGGGTCGGGGAACAGATCCTAATTCATCCATTAGTGTTTGCCCCTCACTTCCTTGTACTTATGGGGAGCAAAGTGTAACATTAAGGGATGCAGAAGGGGCTGCAGGTGGAAGAGGTTGATGGGGGCAGAAGGGCCATCTGTGCCCCCCCTCAGACCTATTATTTTATTTATTTATTTTTTTTGCTGTAGCTGTGGGGGAAGGACAAAATCAAGGGAGAACTCCAATAATTAGGTTCTATACCTGGAAATTTATAACCAATTTATAATTTTTCATATATAAAAAGAGGAAGCTGTGGTCTCTGGCACTCTGAAAACTGACAAAAGCAGAACTGAGACAGTATGGCCAAAGGTTTCAAAAGTGGCCATTGATAGTTCTAGTATGCTTCTGTTTGAGGAATCTCTACTTAAGATGTGTGAGCACTGACTTTCAGTGGTACTAGACATTCCTCGCACCTACTGGGGTTTTTTTTAAAACCAGAATTGTGCCTGCTTAGCAGTTCTGCAAACCTAGCTCAAGTCAAAATCATGTGGTCATTTTTTGGGTTTAGTACAGAAAACCTAAAAATAAAAGTCCTGTCTTTGATTCAAAGAGGCTGAGGTAACCCCCTCTTGCTAGTAGCTGCTCTGTTGACAGTGACATAACAAAACTCTAAAATGAAGCTATGAGATTTGCTTAATTAAAAATGACACATATGAGTACTTTTTTCTTTTCAATGTCTACTAGCCAGTTTGCAAAAAACAGCCTTTGGGGTTACAATAATTAAGTCTTAAGTTACAGTGCAGTTCTCCTGAATTTACATAATACATTCACATGAATATTGAAAGACTGCATCATGATGATGTTAGTACATGACACCCAGGGAAATTATAGGACTTGGCACTTTTTATACAGAAACGCTTTGCATCTTCCAAATGTTTTACCAGCATGTGTCACTTCCTTTTCACAGCACACCTGATAGTTCAGCAACTGACACTATTATTCCATTTTACAGATGGAGGATCAAGGGTAGAAATGATTTCATAGTTTTAATCACAATTAAGGTGCTCTAGAAACAGTATCTCCCTTAAATCTTCAGGTCAAATTTTTTGTGAAAACCACTCAGTATAATTATGGTGAATATGAGAATAGAAAGAGTTCTAAAATTCAATGCAAGAATAAAAAAATAGTTACTTGTATAAGTGCAGACATCAACCTCTGTAGGTTGATGAAGATGAATGTGTATATTCTAGTAAAGGATTTTTGGCTGTATTCACATTTGCTAGTAATTCAAAACAAATGGAGAAATATTAACAGATATATAAGGCCTCTGGCACATGTTCACTTAATGGCATGTTAGGATCTGTTCCCCGACCCCAACAACTGCACTTCCTGCCATGCTAGACATGCATATCATAGTATCATAGTAGCTAGAGTTGGAAGGGACCTAGGTAGATCATCTAGTCCGACCCCCTGCCTTGGCAGGAAAGAGCACCGGGGTCAGATGACCCCGGCAAGGTGCTCATCTAACTTCCTTTTAAAAACCCCCAGGCTAGGAGCCTGCACCACTTCCCCTGGAAGCCGGTTCCAGGCCCTAGCCGCCCTGACTGTGAAGTAGCGCCTCCTAATATCTAATCTAAACTTACCCTCCGCCAGCTTGTGACCGTTATTCCTGGTCACTCCTGGCAGCACACGGGGGAACAGGGCTCCCCCAATACCTGCTGATCCCCCCTGACCAGTTTGTAGCAGGCCACAAGGTCCCCCCTTAACCTTCTCTTGTGGAGGCTAAACAGGTTCAGGTCCCATAGCCTCTCCTCATAAGGCCTGCCCTGCTGACCCCTGATCATACGAGTGGCCCTCCTCTGAACTCTTTCCATAGCAAACTGCACAATTTTAAGGGTGGAGTTCAGATCCCTGTTGCTCCATTACTTCTTGCAGTGGCAACATGTAGAGGGTGTGCTCCCTACTTAGGCAATGGGTATGGGGGGGGGGCAGGCAGGAGAGCTGGTGCCCCCCCTTCAAGCAATGGCCAGTGAGTGGGAGTGCTGGATGAAGTTCTGCGGCCACTTCTGGGAGTGCCACACTCACTTCCCAGTTGATGCAATTGGGTGCAGGGGGGACCCCCCCCCCACCTGGTCGGTGAGATTGGCTGACTGGTTGCTGAGCACATGCCCTGCTGACTATGGTGGCATCTGGTGCCCATGACTACTTCCCAGTGGTGGATTGTGATCTTGGGCTCCCCCTGCATTAGCAAGTAGAAAGCTGTGTGCCTGGTGAACAGATGTGGTCTGAGGGCAAGGACCACCAATCAGTTGTGTGTTGATCTCAGCCCTGGGACTACACCAGAGGCAGTTCAAGATTCCTATCCTGAGGTCCACACTGGAGGTGGTTACAGAGTCTGGTCATGCAGGCTACATGGCAGGTAGCCTGCCACATGTTCAATTTAAGATGCAATGAAAACTTGCCACAGAATTATTACACATTTTGTGGAATAATTTTGTGGCTGATTTCCTGTTTTATTGTGCCATTAATTGCATGAATCTGTGGCCAGGTTACTATTTTAAGTGCAATTTATTGGTTAATCCCATCTTAAGTGTAATGTTTGTCAGGGGCCTCAGTATCGGCAACATATGTTAGGTAGTACAGTATATAAAATGCATACTACAGATGGATACCTGGCCTCCCAGGGGCTGGAAAAGGATAAAGTTAGGCTGGGAAAGCAGGGTATGGGAACGAGACCATCCTTTCTGAGGCAGGAGGTAATTCGGGCCATAGTATTGGAGTGTTTTGTTGTGGTTTTTTTTTTTTTTTTTGAAGCCGCTAAAATTATCACTTGCTAAACCTAATAAAACAGGAAGAATTATAGAGGTTATTCTAACCTGAAGCTTGTTTACTGGACTTCATAATTATGTTTTTATACCTTGTTACGAACAAAACCAGCTATACTCTAATTTCATCCAAATGACCAGGATCTTCCATTCTAATGGCTGCTACATATTCTCATACATAGCTGCCATGGATGTTTTGCGAATTAAAGTTTAGCCAAGTCCTTCCTAGTTTGTTTTGCAACCACTTCCAGAATCAGTTAAGTGGAAATGTTTAAAATCAATGCAACTTTCTCAAATAATTTACACAATGTTGTTCCTTTTAGTCAAAGTTTTTTTGTTAAGCTCATGGTTCAGTATTAGCCGATCATTTCCTCATACCTAAGAATAACATTACATTTTTTTTTTCCAACACAAGAGGGGCAAATTCTGGTCTTGGCAACACCAGCATAGTTAGAATTTGGTTCCGGATTCAGATTTTTCATTGAAGTAATAGGGAACATTAAAATACATTAAACAGACACATATTTCCTGACATCTTTTATTTTGGGATTATGAGCTATCTTATATGACCCTGACCATGTCGCACAGATGTTTGGTTTTGTTCTTACTGAAAGATCACAAGGTCAATTAACTATCTTTTTGCATGAAAAACAAATGGAAGCCAAAGCTCTGTAGTTTATGCTGTGGTGTAACTAGGCACAATGAGCCATTGGTGAGTGATGAAATGCTGACCTATCTTTTAATGCTTATGTCTTGTCTTCACTAACATACCCCAGCAAGATGATTGTTGTTGGCTGGTTACTGCATAAATACATCCCAACAAAATATCAAGTTTCCATCCTTTCTGCACTAGTGAGGGGCCATTTTCCTTTTCATTTCCTTTTATTTTTCCACAAATTAATACAGAAAACAGTATTGTATCTGTATAAATCAAAGTCTGATATGATTATTAGGTAAGCTGTGGTGTTTGCTTTGAAGAGAAGCTACATAATTATTCATATTTCAGTCACTGATCTACTTTTTATTTGTTTCTCTAGAAAAGGAAAATAGTGTTTTGATCACTGCTATCCACTCTTCATGGATATACCTAAGAGTAATTTTTACCAGGTGGTAGTAATGATGGAAACCCAATGCTGACACTGTCAAAGATTTTTTTATTTCTCTTTATTGATGGATGTTCATACTTGTTCCATTTTAAAGCCATTTTCT
The DNA here is from genome assembly GCF_001723895.1 of Crocodylus porosus. Taxonomy (NCBI): domain Eukaryota; kingdom Metazoa; phylum Chordata; order Crocodylia; family Crocodylidae; genus Crocodylus; species Crocodylus porosus. The sequence goes on from NW_017728950.1 coordinate 30,886,573, forward strand.
TTTGACAGCAGCATGCAGCACTGTTCATGCCGTCACTCAGACACAGTTGTCAGTGACTCCTGTTAGAGAGATGAAATCATAAACTCAACAGACCAGGTTAAATGTTTGTTTAAGTGGATGCAATTCTCAGATGAGATGCTTTCACTCATGGCAGTGGTGCAGTTGTTCCAAATTTATCTAGTCCACTATAATCTTTCCTTGCCTGTTCTCATTAATACAAGAAGTTGAGGTCATTCAATGCATTTGAAAGGCGTTGTATTTAAAGGTAGTAAAGCAGCACCCTACTATTCAATGTAGTGCAGGATCTGCCTGTGGAACTTGCACCTCATGTATGACAATATATTACATGCGTTGTTTGTGGAGGATACAACATTATTTCATGTAGTGAAATAACAAGCTGATGGTGAAGAGGTATAGGAAGAGCTTTCAAAACAAAGGGGGAGTGGGCAACAAAAATGTAACAATCCCAGCAAGATCCAATTTGGAAAACAACTATTTAGTTCAATTCTTTGTTTACTTCATTCAGTTCATAAAAGGATCTTCCCTCAGGTCTCATGACAATTACATTTTTGGTCAGTGCCTTTCCTGAAGGACATTGTCAAATATTTTTTGAAAATTGGATTATATGTTATCAGTTGGGTGTCCCTTCTCCCTTTTTATTGATACCTCAGCTGAAGAACTCCAGCAGACTTGGTTGACAGAATCTAACAAGATTATCAGTAATGCTGATAAATATGACATGCTGGGGAGGAGTCAACATGGCCTTTGTAAAGGGAAGATGTCTTGTTAATTTGGTGGGAACCGAAGTTTACACTCAGGCCTGGATCACCTTTTGATGCCTCTTTTTAAACATTAATGTTATACCAACTACACTTCTGTCCACTGGCATCAAGGCAGGTGGAACAGTTTTTGCTAAGAGTTCTACAGTTCCATACTGGGGATCCTTTAGGACTCTTGGAATAAGAATAACAGTGAGTTGTAGTGACTCGTTACTGTTCAGTGCATCAGTTTGGTCTACATTTCAAAAACTTCATTTATTGTCACCTCAACTAGAACCAAATCTTCATATTGATTTGCTTAGAAGTATGGATATCCCCAGTATGATGTTTAGTTTAACAGAATCATTAAAAATTAGGATTGGAAGGGACTTCAGGAGGTCATCTGTTCCAACCCCATGCTCAAACAGGACCATCCCCAACTACATCATCCCACCCAAGGCTTTGTCTAGCCTGTTCTTAAAAACCAGTAAGATGGAGATTCTACAACATCTCTGGGTAACCTATTCCATTGCTGTGCTACCCTCATAGCGAGACAATTCTTCCTAATATCTAACTTAAACTTCTCTTGCTGCAACTTCAGACCATTACTCCTTGTTATGTCATCTGTTACCACTGAAAACAGTCTAGCTCCATCCTCTTTGGAACCAACCTTCAGGTAGTTGAAGGCTGCTATCAAATCCCCCATCAGTCTTCTCTTCTCCAAACTAAATAAACACAGTTCCCTCAGCCTTTCCTCAGAAGTCACGTGCCCCAAACCATTTTCATTGCCTTCCACTGGACACTCTCCTTTCTGTTGTGGGGAGCCCAAAACTGAACACAGTACTCCAGATGTGGCCTCACCAGTGCTGAATATTGGGAAAGAATCACTTCCCTCAGTCTGCTGGCTATACTCCTACTAATGCAGCCCAGTATGCCATTACCTTTCTTAGCAACAAGGACACACTGTTGACTCATATTCAGCTTATTGTCCACTGTAACCCCCGGGTCCTCTTCTGCAGAGCTGCTGCCCAGTCAGTCAGCCCTCAGCCAGGAACCAGTGCATGGAATTGTCCCATCCTAAGTGCAGGACTTTTGCATTTGTCTTTATTAAACTTCATGAAATTTCTTTTGGCCCAATTCTCCAAATTGTCTAGGCCTCTCTGAATCGTAGCCCTGCCCTCCAGTGCACCTACTACTCATAGGTGGAGGGAGAAAAATTGTTTTTGGGGGCTGAGCGCATGTGTACACATCAGATAAGTCTGTAGGGGAAGGGGCAGGGGAAGGAAAAGGGCCCCATTAGCTCTGACCTTCCACCACCTATGCTACTACTCTCTCATTTTGTTGTCATCTGCAGACCTGCTGAGGGTGCACTCCATTCAATCTTCCAGATCATTGATGAAGATATTGAATAAAACCAGCCCCAGAACTGACCCCTGGGGCTCTCCACTTGATACCGGATGTCAGCTAGACATCAAGTCATTGATTTCTACACTTTGAACCTGATGACCCTGCCAGTTTTCTATCCATCTAACAGTCCCTTCATCCAACCTGTACTTCCTCAGCTTGCTTGGAAGATTGTTGTGGGAGACCATATCAAAAATATGCTAAAGTCAAGGTATATTGCATCTACTGCTCTTCCCAGATCCATAGAGCCAGTCATTTCATCATAGAAGGCAGTCAGGTTGGTCAGGCATTATTGTTCCTAATCACCTTCTCCAAATGCATAGAAGTGAATTCCTTGAAGACATGCTCCATGACCTTTCTAGTGACTTAACATGAGGCTCCCTGGCCTGTAGTTCCTTGGATTTTCCTTCCCCTTCTTAAAGATGGGAACTATATTTATAACTTTCCAATAATATGGGACCTCTCCTGATCACCATGGGTGCATCCACACATGCAAGCACATGCACTTGCTGCAGCTCAAATAGAAGCGGTGCAAATTTGAACCGGGGCTTTTTGCCTCTGCATGCGTGATCGGACATGCGCTTTGTTGTGGAACAAATTGTGCCACTTGGGGCAAAATAATCCTGCCTGGCTCCTCCCGGATCTGCAGCTAGGAGGAGCTAGAGTCCCAGGCCAGCACCTGTGCTGTCCCCAGCAGTATAAAAAGCTGCCCTGTCCTGGCCTCAGCAGTATAAAAAGTAGCACTGGCAAGTAACTCAGGGCTACTAGCTCTCAGGAGCTTCTTCAGCCCAGCCAATGGGTACCTGGGGACACTACCCTTTGTGCTAGCTGGACTGCTGAAGTAACTGTGAGAGTTCCCTGCACCCTTTACCCACTGCAGCAGTCTGGCAATGGGGGCTGCTGCCTGGCTGTGACCTGCTGCGCACCTGCCAGACCTGGATGGGGACTGCACAGCCAGTAGAGGCATCTGCTGCTCTTGGCCAGCTGCCAGTGGACTGTGAATGCAGGGTTGGCCTCTGTGTGGCACTACTGCCATGTGTGCCCCCTGCCCAGCCATCTGGGCAGCTATTGCCCTGAAGATGTTCCAGGTGTGGCGGCCTGTTTTGAACTGTCAAAATATGTCCTCCTGGCCCCATTTGGCCAGGAGGTCAGTCACAGCCAGCTGGGTCCAAGGTGCCAGCTCTGAGCAACCAGGATCCTGCCACTGGCCTCCCTAGCTGGAATTCTGGTATTCCCTATTGGAAAACTGAAAAACCCCTGATAAAAAAATCCCAAAGTCGTGCAGCAAACAGGCAGCAGGGCCCAGGCTGGGGCTGCTGGGTCTGTCACCCTGCCCCGCAGTGTGTGGGCGGGGCCCCAGTCAGCCAGACAGCAGCTGAAGTGCCAGGGGGTTGTTTTTTTAAACTATGAGGTGGGGGGCAGGGATTGGGGAGGCT
>NW_017728950.1:30890270-30897099 GCF_001723895.1 Crocodylus porosus
GGGGGTGGGTGGGGCTGGTGGGGTCCCCCCCATGGTCCCATCCCCCCTCTTGGACTGTGCCCTGCTCTGCTTTTTTATACTTCAATTTTTTTAGACCCCTGGATATCCAGGGGTCTAATTTTTCTCCCCATGCTGCAAACGTGCAGCACAGGGAACATTTTTTCATTCCCACACATGTCTGTTGCTCCATCTCAAAAGGGTTTGAGATGGGGCAAGAGGCACATGCGGACTCGTCTGGACGCGTCCCATAAGTTTTAAAAAATAATGGCCAGTGGCTCTGCAATTATATCAACTAACATCCTCAGCAGGCTTGGGTGCATCACATCAAGCCCCATGGACTTGTACACAGCCAGGTTTTCCAAATAGTTTCATAGTTTCTAGGGTCGAAAGGACCTAAGTAGATCATCTAGTCTGACCCCCTGCCATGGCAGGAAAGAGTACTGGGGTCAAACGACCCCAGCAAGGTGTACATCTAGCCTCCTCTTAATGACCCCCAGGGTAGAAGCCAGCACCACTTCTCTTGGAAGTTGGTTCCAGACCCTAGCCGCCCTGACCATGAAGTAGCACCTCCTGATATCTAAACTAAATCTACCCTCTGTCAGCTTGTGACCATTATTCCTGGTCACTTGTGGCAATGCTTGGGGGAACAGGGACTCCCCCAATGCCTGCTGGTCCCCTCTGACTAGTTTGTACCATGCCACTAGATCCCCCCTCAGCCTTCTCCTGTGGAGGCTGAACAGGTTCAGGTCCTGTAGCCTCTCCTCGTAGGGCCTTCCCTGCTGCCCCCTAATCATGCGAGTGGCCCTCCTCTGGACCCTCTCCATCTTGTCCACATCCCTCTTGAAGTGCGGCGCCCAGAACTGGATGCAGTACTCCAGCTGCGGCCTGACCAGTGCCACACAGAGGAGGAGGATCACCTCCTTGGACCTGTTTGAGATGCATCTGTGGATGCATGACAAGGTATGGTTGGCCTTCCTGACTGCATCCCCACGCTGCTGGCCCATGTTCATCTTGGAGTCAATGATGACTCCAAGATCCTTTTCCGTCTCTGTACTGACAAGAAGGGAGTTCCCCAACCTGTAGGTATGGTGTTGGTTCTTCCTCCCCAGGTGCATCACTTTGCACTTGTTGGTGTTGAAATAGTCCCTAAGCTTTTCCTTTGCTACTGTTGGGTGTTTACCTCCACCCCAAACTGTGCTGCCATGTGCAGTAGTTTGGGAACTGACTTTGCCTGTGAAGAGTGAGGTGAAAAAGGCATTGAATACTTCACCCTTTTCTATATTCTGTCACTAGGTTTCTTTCCCACTTCAGTATGGGACCCATGCATTCCCTGATTGTCTTGTTCCTAACATACTTGTAGAAACCCTTCTTGTCACCTTTCATATTCCTTGCTAGCTACAGTTCTAATTGCACTTTGGTCTTCCTAATTTTCATCCTTGCATACCCAAGCAATACTCTTGTACTCCTCCCTAGTTGTTTGTCCAAGTTTCCACTTCTTGTAAGCTTCCTTTTTGTGAGTTAGGTTACTGAAGAGTTCCCTGCTAAGCCAAGCTGGTCTTCTGCCATACTTACTAGTCATCCTGTGCATTGGGATGGTTCATTCTGGTGCCTTCAGTAAGGTTTCTTTAAAATACAAACAGCTCTCCTGGACTCCTTTTCCCCCCACAAACTGGCCACCTGGGGGATCAAGCCCATCAGTTCCCTGAGTGCGTTGAAGTCTGATTTTTCTGAAGTTCAGGATCCTTACTCTGCTGCTCTTTCCTTCCCTTCTGCAGGATCAGGAACTTAATCGTCCTGTAGTTTCTGCTGCCCAAGTTGCTGTCCACTTCTATGTTCCCCACCAATTCTTCCCTGTTTGAGAGTAGAAGATCAAGAAGAACATGGACCCTAGTTGGTTGCTCCAACTAAACCAGGAAGCTTTCCTCAAAACTCTCCAAAAGCTTCCTGTATTGCCTGTGCACTGCTGTATTGTTCTCCCAGCAGATCCCAAGGTGAATGAAGTTCCCCATGAGAACCAGGGCCTGTGATCAGGAAACTGCTGCTAGCTGTTTGAAGAAAACCTCATCCACTACAACCTCCTGGTCTGGCAGTCTATAGCAGGCACCCACCACCACATCACCCTTGTGCTCTCCCCTCTGACTTTAACCCATTAATAAACATTAAGGCTTTTGTTAAAAAAAAAATGCAAGTAGCTGCTTGTCATTTTTTTCTTTTTCTTTTTCTTTTTTTTTTTTTTAACACAAGCACCTCATTTTTCTGAATACCAAATTCACCCTAAATCACCAAAATAGTTGAAAGGGAAAATATTATAGAGTACTTTTAAACATGAGGGTGGGCTTTTCTTTCAAAAAGATCTTATTTTGATTATAAAGGCAATTGAAGCAAATGATATTAAAACTCATATCCAGGAGAGGGGCAGGCAATTATTTTGGGTGGAGGGCCACTTAACGAGGTTTGGTGAACTGTTGAGGGCTGCATGGGTTGCCCTGCCCCCCTGACAGATGCCTTGACTCCTGGCCACCATCTTGGGACTGGAAGTCCCATCCCTAACCCCTGACCTTTGCCACCAGAAGTCCCTCCCCTTGTCCCCCAGAAATACTCCTTTTGGGAGGGGGGATTTGCCATCTCAGAACCAGAAAAAAAAATCATGCACTAAAAGTCAAACACAACTAAAATACTTTTGTTATGATGAGTGTTTGTGTAGTGTATATAAGTGATTCCATAACTTAAAAATAAATTCTTAGTTTTTTATATTGTGTGTGGTGGTGGTGGTGGAGGTATTTAGGGTGGGGTATAGGGGTATGTATGGGTGGGGAGGTGTGGGGGGAGTTTGGGAAGGGGTGTGGATATGTGTGGGGGCATAGGGTATATTGGGGGGTTGTGTGGCATTTGTGGGGTGTGGGCATGTGGCTTTGGAACACACTAGTCTGAAACACACTGTCTTCTCCTGCAGTCAGTACAAGTAACACTGGGGGTGGTGTGTGTAGTCTGTGGGGTGTGAGGTAGAGTGGGTGGGGTGTGGGTATCCCCCCCCCCCACACACACTACCCCCATGACGTAGCAGCAGGTAGGGGCACTGGTCCCTGCCTCTGGCCAGCGCTGCACAGTGCTGCACATCGCAGTGAGGAGCACAATACCTGCCAGGCCATTTGTTTCCCCAGCACTCCCTGCACTTGCCACTCCAGTGCCTGGGGCTTCCTTCCTGTGCCCCACGAGTGCAGGGAATGCCAGGGCAACAAACAACTTGGAGGGGGCTGTACCCCTTGCAGCACTGGGCAGAGCCAGGCACCAGCACTGAGCAGAGTGCCCCCTCCTCCTATGCTGCTGCTGCTCCCCCACTGCCTGCCAGGGCTGCATGCCATGGTGGGAGGGAGATGTGGGAGGGGTCCCTATACCTCTCACACCCACACACTGTTCAGCAGAACTCCACACTGCTGCTGCTCCCCTCTGCGCAGGCTCTACACTGCACCAGCTGCAGCTCCATGCTCCCTCCCCCACCCATGCTCAGAGCTCCTGCCCAGCTGCAGCCTCACTCCCTCCCCCACCTTCTACCTGTTGCCCAGAAGGAGCAGGATGCTGGGAAGCTTACAGCAGCTGCCCTGCCCCATGCTAGCAGGGCCAGCCCTTCCACTCACAAGAGTGGGTTGTGAGGCATAACATGATATGTTGGAGGTGAGTGTAGGTGCCTCACTCCCACCTTCATGGACAGAAGGGCTGGGTGGGGGGCAATTTGTTGGGGGGCTGTCACGGGCTGGATGAAAGTGCCTGGCAGGCCCACCCCGATCTAGGATAAAAAGTAGTAATAAACTCTGACTGTGAGCAAATCGAAGAAATATATTGTCTATTAAGGGTCACATCTTCAGCAAGGTTAATTGACAGAATGCTGTTGGCTATGTAGTTTTGTTTGAATGTCCATAGAGTTGAACCAATGTACAGGAACTGACTTTTTAGCCTTTAATAGCCTTAAAGACTATTTAGTCTTGGCTTACCTTTCACCTTTTCAAAACATTTAGGCTAGGGACAGAAGTTATACATAAACTGGTTTAAGTCACCAGAAATTGGTTTAAACCTGTAACAGAACAGAAGCTCAGTGCACAAAAATCAATTTCAAAATGGCTGAAACTGGTTTGGGAGAAATCTGATACTGTATTCAACCAGGGTTAACTGATTTGGGTAAAATCAGTTTATGAAACTTCTGTCCCAGATGCCTTTCTTCTTCAAGTTAAATCAGTCCTCCAGCATCCCTGAATGCTTTCCAGCCCTGGGCTTAGGCTGTGCTGTCTGCTCCAGCAAAGAAAGTTTGTAGGTGGTTGAAAGGCAGGCACTGGCCCTACCCCCAGGCAAACCATGGCTGGGGTCTGGGGCCAGGGAGGTGGGTTATTTCCCTGAATACAGAACTGCCCTGCTGCTAAACTTATGGAAGCTTACTGCTGGCAAATCCCAGAGGCAACAGGAATCAGGAAGAGGATGTAATGAGCAACCCTGGAGAGTCCTGCTTCTGTGATTCTAGACTGAAGATCTCAGAGACCTGAGAGGCAGAAGGAAGAGGAGTGAACACACAGCTCAGGCTGGCTACTTACCAGAGAGGCATGCTCTAGTGCCCAACCCCTGGCTTCTGGCCTGAGCCACTGCAGGAATCTGACTGCATTACCTGAATCACAAGTAAATGTGTGTCCAGTTGTTTCTCAGGTTAACCTCTGCATCATAGACTAACCTGCAAAGACTGAAATGATTCAGCCTCGGGCTTTTTGACTGTCTCTACTTAGCCTTAGAGAGAAAATGAAACGGGAAGAATTTGACCCTTTTCTGAAATGAGCCACTCTCAGGATAGGCTACAACTGCTACTATAACACTAGTATAGTTTAATGCAGCCTGTGAGAAGGAAATGGACATGATGGGAAATTAGGTAGACTAATGTAATGCTTCAAGCTGGAACCAGGCCAGGGCATCAAAATCAATGCTTTAGCTCTTACAGAATGTGCTAAAGGATCTTTAATGGCCCCAGCGTATCAGAACGTCCCTTTTCAATGTCATTTAAAAGAAAGTGGTTTTGTCCCTCACCTGTTAGTTTTCTCAGTGAAGTCTGTGTAGTTACACTGATTTACAGTAGCTGAGGATCTCAGTCCATCCAAAAAGCATGGCGTCACCTAAGAATACACTAGGGTATTGATTATAATCCTTCTGTGAGTAATGTATTGTTTTTTCCCTCTGTGGATGTGTGTGATATCTCTCTAGTGGCAACTCTTCATAAATGATAAGTGGCCTTATTACCATAGTAACACCATAGGTCATTTCCTTTAAGCCCAAATGGCAAAGGCCTGCGTTACTGGAATTGGGGGGATAAGAGTTGTATTCCCTGTGTGTGTGTTTGCAATTTTGTAGTAATGGAAGAAATATTCTGTAGAATGTAGATTTGTAATCCGGGCACTCCTAAACACAGAGGAAGAGTGCCACCTACTGAATTATTAGTATCAGATTCTTGTTAAATTCAGGCTTTTCCCAGGGGATGTACCATTCAAGTAAGTACAGACTCAGCACAATCCTGCTGAGTTAGTGAGATCGCAGAAAAACAATGCTTTTCTTTCTCCAGTGATGTTTTTTTTCTTCCAAGTTTAGAACTGGTCTATCTTGGAATGCTCTGGGTTTGCAAGATGTGAAGCAGGGACAGTTTAGAAAAACTGTCCTCCAGGGGCTTGACCAGCTACATAGGGTTCATTGTTAAGACTAGTCATGAGGGTGTCAGGTGGAGGCACATACTAGATGTGGTATGAGTCTGTCAATCAATGGTTGTCTTAGATAATCCAACAGCAAATAGTCATTCCTCTGTAGTCTGTGGTTTATGGGTCAGCCTCTCAGTTGGTATACATCACTGCAGCTCCATTTAACTTTTTGGTGGGGTCACTGCAACTTACTGCAGCTTTTTGGTGGGGTCACTGCAACTTGGAGGAATATCTGGCTCCAGGCTACCATTTATATTAGCAGCAAGCCAACAAATCAAGAGAATATATGCTAACTCATCTTGCCCAGTTAATTGTTATGCCTCTTGCTCCACATTTTAAGTCTCACCTTGAATATTAAATATCACCGAACTGAGGGCTGCTTTTTTCACTAAGGTAGTACCAGCACTCGTGTCTGCTAAGGCAGCCAGGCCTCAGGTTAGTTAATTATGTCTTTTCCCAGGGTGGAAGGGGAAGGGGAAAGTATTGTAAAAGACTTTAAGCACTGAACTTCTCCCCAGTCTTATTTCATACAGAAAACTAAGTGATCACCAGAAGCACTGCACCTTTGAATAAAAACATTCTTCAGAACACGTTTTTTTCCAAGCCCAAGAAATTCACAGCTCTGTGGACATGTAACCTTTATTTTCTTCCTGGCTCATTTGTTGGCCTAATAAAAGTTGGTCACCCATGTCAATTTTGAATAAATAATAGTGAGCCATGTTACTATTCATCACTCTAATGGACAGTGATTAGCAGTTCAAGCGTTTCAGTGTTGCATGTCAACAGCCAGCTATACTGAAGTAAAAGTGGAAATAATGAGAAGATTTTTGAGATTTAGACGCTTCTAGACAGGTCTGCTAAGTAATAACTAATGGGACTTAAAGTAGTTGCTTACAAAGTACAAGATCTGTCCCAAACCTCAGATTCAAAAGAGGCTGTTATCAGGATCCCATCTTGTAAGGTTCTGGGTACTTTTGTTTCCTGTTGTAATCTAGATAGATTGGGAATACTAAGTATTTTACAGAGTCCAACCCAACATTTGCATTAAGACATAGTTCCAGAACACGAAGGGCCAAGTGTGCATGCGCACATGCATTTGTGCACTGTAT
>NW_017728950.1:30897429-30901059 GCF_001723895.1 Crocodylus porosus
TGAAGCAATTTAGATACTAATAAGATTCATTATGACTTCTTTTGAAGATATAGTTTCTTATTCTAGTGCCTAATTATGAAAATCTAGCCACCAGGGACCCTATTGTGTCCTGTAGCAGCAGGGCTGACCTTATTCTTATATTTCTATTTTGCAGGTAATACCATGTTTCCTTGCATAACACATGCTCCCAAATAAGACACGCACCTTGTTTTTGGGAAGGCAGAATGGAGGGGGGAAAAACGTTTCCAGAGTTATGGTCCCACACAGCATGGACAGAGCCTAATCTTCAGCTCTGTCTACCTCCCTTTACAAGTCAAGCAAAAGCTACAGTTTTAACCTTTTTATACCTTAATGATTAGCAGCTCTTCACTATTCAGTCAAAAGCTGAAAATTTAGCTGCTGCTGAAGAATGGACTTCATAGACAGGTCTGGGATCTTGAAAAGAGCTAAAATAAATCTGCAGGGCTCTGAAATAGGAGAAAAGAGATCAGGACCTAAACTGCAATTTTTTCAGCAAAATTGCTGAAGAAAGCACTGCTTGATTAGCGGAGCATGAATACTACTTAAAAAGGACAGTGGGTTGTTAATACTTGCTGAGTGAAGAGCAATTAGCAGGAATCAAGTAGATTATAACAAACCATGAAGTCAATTGACTCCCTCAGCCTGTCTGAATAGAAATGCGGCTGCTGCTGTTGTGGACAGACAGCATGCATATTTAAGCTCCCCCCCCACCCCGTTTTGGAAGGTTAATTTTGGAGTGGGTGCGGGAAAAGCATGTATGGTATGTGAGTCCCTACAGTACTGTTTTTTTTGTTGGTCATATAATGAACATTTTACCCTTAATTAACATTTGCCTTAAGAAAAAGCTGGTTGTGATTAATTGTAACAAATCCGCAGTTATTCTTTTTTCCTTATGAATCCAAAACTGATGGAAGTTGGACGTTTGGGAATACAAAGCAAATTCAGAATTAGGACACTGCAGATTTATGTATTGAAACACCAGTTGATAGAATCTCTGACAAGTTAAATAACTATGACCCACCACTGAGTGAAACAGACGGGAGTGAATAAAAATGGATATTGCTATTACAGAAAATCTGGCCTCTTGAGGAGAATGTTTAATGAGACAAATTGAAGGATACATTAAAAATGTTAACAGCATTTTTTAAAAAGAAACTCTTATTTGACTGGGGTGAGGGATGGGGTGAGGAGATTCAGTCTCAGGGTGAGGGTTAAAAAAAAAAATTAAAATGAAAAAGGTAATTTCCAAAATACAGAAGCCTTAAAAATGCAAGTTCAAATTCATTAGCTTAGTCATACAGTCATTAAAAAAAGAATGGAAATAGGGTACTTATCTTGCCCCTATAACTGATATCAACCAGATAATGATTCTGTATTATTTATGAGCTTAAAATTCTGGGATGCATGATTTTTGCATATTTAGAGGTGGTGTACTGTCAATATTTAATATTCAGGCTAGTCTTGGTTCAATAGACACCAAGATCCTCCAGAATATTTTCTGATTGTATTAAAGTAATTTTGGAATTGGAGTTATGATGCGAGTTCTCTCATTTGCAAGTTCACAATTAATATTCTGTGAATCTTTGCTTTAATGGCCATGTAAACATTTCAGCAAGTAAACTCAGTCACTAGAACTGTTTTGGGAAACCAAACACAAAATGGCTTAAGACAGCAAATGCATCTGAAGGAATTCAATTTATTTTGTTTATCCAAAAAATATATATTAACAGGCACTTTTTGCATAAGGGTTCACAGAGTGCCATGGCTAGATCAGAAATATACCTTGGAGTTTTAATATCTGAATAATAATAAATGTGATTAGTGGAGAAAATGGTCTAAAACTTCTCTTAGCATGTTTGAAACAAAATATGATAGAAATCTTAGCGGTCAGTTGGTTTTGGTGGTTACTGGTAATGAACAGTATTTCTGAACTTCAAGATATTTAAGACACAATTCAGTATGCATCTCAATGGGCAAAACAGAAGACACTAAAATATAGCTGCTCAAAATAGCAGTGAGGGAATCTCAGAAGCTTCATGGAATGTATTTATTGCTCTTCATGTAAAACCTGAGAAATGCGGATGCTTAGCCACAGAATAAGCTCTCAAGTACTATAATGATGAATATGCTATATGTACCTAAAATGGATAGGGAAGTGGTGGGGGCAGGGTGGGAGGGACAGGAGAGAAGAAAGACGAGAGAGAGAGAGAGATCAGGACAGCCCTTATGTTACTGTCTCAGTAGTTTCATTGCTTATAGAGACACATTTGCATCACCTCCCCTGCTTCACAGCCAGTATCTCCACACTCTGCCCCCGAAGAACTCTAAGATGTGCTTGATTAACATGACACTTTGTAAACAGGTTACATTGGCTTCTGATGCTTTCTGATTCTGGTCACCAGACAAAAAAACATTTGAAGTACAAATTGAAAAGTTTTCTGTATTGCAGCTTGGATAGTTTAGCAGGGGTACTTAAATTGTTAGCCTGAGAGTGTTAGCCTAGCAAAGTTAATGCTACATTAGGTGTGGTTGGAAGAAGAGCAGTAACAGAGAAGAGGCAGATGAAGAGACCCAGGGAAATGGCTGGAGGATGTTGCAATGCCAGAGCCTCTGCCACTGCCTCTGCTTCTACCTGTGAGGTTTCTGTCTAGGCAGGACTGCACACCATTGAGGCTTCCACCCAGGTCCAGGCTTGGCACTGTAGAGAGTGTGGTCAGGTGCGGGAGTGTCGGTGGTGTGAGTGGTGCTTCCTGGTAGTATCTCAGGGAACAGGGAATGAGGAGTTTGCCATGAGGAGTTCATCAATTCAGTGCTGGAGGATACCTCCAGGACTGTAGAGAAAGAACTGCCAGATGCAACGCTAGAGAGACTAGAGGACATAGACTCCCAGGAAGGTGTAAGCTGGAAGTTTGTGACCTCTAGCAGCAAACAGAAATCTTCATCTCCACTTGCATCTCTACCTGCAACAGTTCATCTGGAGAACAGATATAGAGCCCTAGCAACATGGAGCAAGGAGTATGTTCCACTGGTGAAGGAGGACAGGTCAGACCTTCCCAAATTAGGAAAGGACCAAGACCACCACCACCAAGAAGAATCAACAGGCAGTAGTGTTTGGAGACTCCTGTCTGCGGGGCACAGAGGGAGCCAGGAGACCAGCTTGCCTTAGCAGGGAATTTGTCAGTAAACTAAATCATGAAAAGGAAGCTTATAAGAAGTGGAAGCCTGGACAAATAACTAGGGAAGAATATAAGAACATTTCTCAGGCATGCAGGGGTGAATTCAGGAAGGCCAAAGCGCATTTGGAGTTGCAGTTAGCAAGGGATGTAAAGGGTGACAAGAAGGGCTTTTACAAGTATGTCAGTAGCAAGAGGAGGATCAGGGAAGGTGTGGGTCCCTTACTGAATGGGGGAGGCAACCTTGTACCAAGATTCGGAAAAGGCGGATGTACTCGGTGCTTGTTTTGCCTCAGTCTTTGCAGGCAAGGTCAGCTCCCAGACTACTGCACTGTACAGCACAGTTCGGGGAAGAGGGGAGCAGCCAGCAGTGGAAAAATTAAGGTTAGGAACTATTTAGAAAAACTGGACATATACAAGTCCATGGGGTTGGCAG
>NW_017728950.1:30901159-30936488 GCF_001723895.1 Crocodylus porosus
CAGACCAGTCAACCTCATCTCAGTTCCAGGAAAAATTATGGAGCAGATCTTTAGGGAACCCATCTCGAAGTACTTGGAGGAGGAGATGATTAGGAACAGTCAGCATGGATTCACCAAGAGCAAGTCATGACCACCAACCTAAATGCCTTCTATGATGAGATGGCTGACTCTGTGGATGCAGGGAGACCAGTGAATGTAGTATACCTTGATTTTAGCAAGGCTTTTGATAGGTCTCCCACAACATTCTCATAGGCAAGCTAAGGAAGTATGGGCTGGATGAATGGACTGTGAGGTGGATAGAAAACTGGCTAGAGCATTGGGCTTAGAGGGTAGTAATCAATGGCTCAATGTCTAGTTGGCAGATAGTATCAAGTAGACTGCTCCAGGGGCTGCATTGGTAGGTGAATTGCCAGTAGGCCAAGGGAAGTGATTATTCTCCTCTATTCAGCACTGGTGAGGCCACATCTGGAGTACTATGTTCAGTTTTGCCCCTCCCCCCACTACAGAAAGGCTGTAGACAAATTGGAGAGGTTCCAGCAGAGGGCAACAGAAATGGCCCTCAGCAGGGGGCTGGGGCACATGACTTCTGAGAAGAGGCTCAAGGAACTGGGCTTATTTAGTCTAGAGAAGAGGAGACTGAGAGGGGATTTAATAGAAGCCTTCAACTTCCGGAAGAGGGAGTTGAAAGAGGATGGAGCTAGACTGTTCCCTGTGGTGGCAGATGACAGAACAAGGAGTAATGGTCTCAAGTTGGTGCAAGAGAAATTTAGGTTAGATATTAGGAAGAATTAAAACACTGGAATAGATTACCCAGAGAGGTGGTGGTCTCTCCATCCTTGGAGGTTTTTAAGACCTGAGTAGACAAAGCCTTGGCTGGGATGATCTAGCTGTGGCTGGTCCTGCTTTGGGCAGGGGGTTGGACTAGATGACCTCCTGAGGTCCCTTCCAATCCTCATTCTCTATGATTCTCTAGTAGCTTTGTGTCACACCAGGTTGTGAGTGGCCAGGTCTCTTGGGGTTCAAGGTGCCAACCAGGGCCAGGAGGAACGAGCAGAGTCCAGGGACAAGCCAGATCAGAAGGTCATTCCATGGGGAGGGGGTCTAAGGAAAATCCACCTTAAGAAGCAAGGCGATCAGACAGAGAGCACACTTGGTCAAGAAGCCAGGATATCAAATGAAGTGGAGTCACAGCACAAGCCAGAGGGAACACCAAAACAGTTTGGAATTGGGTGGTGTCCTGCTGTCACAACACTTCATGATCTGTGTTAGGGTTTATATCGGGAAGGGGATGGTTAGCTGACCCTGGCCTGCCACTACAGTACTAGAGAGTGGGTGGAGGGTTAGGCTTTAACAGCTAGCTATGGGGTGGTAGGCTGAGGCCCCAGGTTTGAAGCCACAGACTGACACACTGGGGTTTGGGCTAGGGTAGCTCATTCAGCCTTCAGAACCATTTCTCCTTTACTAGTTTGTTAATGTGGCCCAACCCTGATATCATGTGATAGTTTTACGTCTGGGATAAGATATGCAAGCCCATACAGTCATTGGCTCATGGTTAGAGCACGTACAAGATTTAAGCACTCATTCCTTCCCCTAATTGTGATGGTCTTTGTAACAGGTATTCTAGTTTATTGGAAATTGCTATTTGAGGCTCTGATCTGAAGTTGTATAAACACTTCTGATACTTTTATCCTGTAAAAATATCATCCGATGAAGTAGGATATTGTCTACAAAACCTCATGTATTTCTGAATCACATAGTCTCTAAGGGGGCCTATACACATGCAATGAAGCTGCTCTGATGTGTGGTAATTATAGCATGTTGGAGCAAACTCGATTTAATAGACTGCTGGAGCAAAATAATTACTGCGCTCCGGCAGAGCCCAGCATCACATGCATCAGTGTCCCCACGCTGAAAAATGGTGGCGGGGGGGCACTTCAACTAAAGCTCGTTTGATGAGCTTTATTTAAAGTGCCCCTGCTGCCAGTACTCAGTGCAGGGATGCTGATGCACAAGGCGCTACAGGTGCTTTAATTAGAGCAGTTCTTGGAGCCCCTCTAATTAAACTGGCCCCTGCCCTCCGCCGGAGCACCTGTATAAATGCCCTAAGGTTCTCCTCTGCCCTGTGTCTTACCCCGTAGTGTTTCTCAGTGGCCAGCAGTAAATAGTATTATTTAGATTTGCTTGCCCAGGTATCCTCCTATTGTACAGCCAGGATCTTGGTGCCTGCCCTCTGAGTCTAACATATAATGGTGCCCAAGGGTGATGTTGGACATTATACTTAGACTATACTAAGGACACTTAAAATGTGAGTATTTGCAAGTCAAAGCACATTAAATCATAATAAGTTACACATGAGCGTAACTCATCCCCTGAGAATCTCAAGGTTACACTATTTCAGGCAAGGGTTACCTCTAGACTCTGCTACCTAGCTTGTGTTAGGGTAACTGCAGTCTACTCCTGAGAGATAAAACAAGCAATGTGCAGTCCTCCAATATTCTAAAATGCATCACTCCTCCCAAGCAGGGACAAAACCCAAGTGTCCTGGCTCATAGCCAAGCCCCTGCTTGCCAGCCCTCTACTCACAAGTCACAACTGTGCAGGTGAGAAATGGTATTAACTTTTAATGTGTGACCGCTCACAATGCATTCTAACTTTAACACTGCTTACCATCCCACAGATTTAGTATGGTATGGTCTAAATGTAACTTGTAACTTCATCTCTAGTGTGAATGCTGACACCAGACAACAAGACATCTTTTTGATACTAGGTGGTGTTAGCACAAAGGAAATGTAAGTTTTATCCTTTTAAAGGACATAGACAAAGTTACTTTTAGTTGCAGTCCTGGAATGACTCTGGAGGCATTATTTGACTGTGCTTTCTTCAGGCATGAATGCTTTTGGCCACTGCTTCTGGGGCTGGTTCAGTGCTCAGGGAATCCCACTGACATCGATGGACTTCAGATCAAGTCACTGTTGACCTGCCTTTCCTCGGCTCACTGCTGGTAGCTCCTAAAGTGGCAACCTAATTTGGATTTTTATTCAGAAAAGGGAACTTTTCAAAGATCTTCTTTTTCAGAGAGTTTCTCTCTGTGTTGGAAACAAATAACCTGCCATTCCTAACGTGATGAATTATAGACAGCTCAGAGGAAAAGTGGCCCTTTATGGACCCACTTTTTAAAAAGTTGCAATCTAGCATAGCCCAGCCACAGACTGAGGGGAAATTATTGCCTGCATTTTCCCATTCCTTACTAGCTTTTGGTGTCCATTTTTCTTTTCGACTTGTCATTGAAATTAAAAAAAAAATCTTTTTTACTTTTCCACAAATAGATAAATGAGTTTCCTTTTCTGTTTGGAAACTGTTCTCAAGCTCTCCCAGTCTCTAGTGAATAATTTTTGTGGTATAAAGATTTTTCTCATTGACATTTTTTTCCCCCCTCCTCCAAACGTTGTATTAAACTGTCATGGCTGAGCAACAAATTATTACACATGTTGGTTGGGGGGGAGAAAGGGACAGGGACAACAAGTGACATAACTTGGCTGGTTACTGAGAACTGATGACAACAAGGCTTGTTAGTTCAGTGTAGTTGGCTGGGTTGGAACAGCACTAACAGGTACAGCATGACAGGTGCATCACAAGGGACTGGAAATAGGGTGTTTATATTCTGCGCACACATGCACTGGGGAGGGGAAGAGGGGGTGAATCCCTCCAGTGAATGTAACCTTCAATTGTTTTCTCTCTTCTGCTTTGTTCTATGCTGCTCCATAATGATGCTATCATTGCTGAATACACTTTGTGACTTAAAATTGTTTTGATTTTCTTGCCGAGTCCTCTTCCTCCCCACCCCTGCCCCAGGGAAGATTCATTTTAAAACTGTTTCATCAAAACTAAGGGAACTGATGCTGCGATCGTTTAATTCCCAGCAGGCAGTGCTAAGATTTCGTTCTTCAAAACAGCGGTCTTTGCATTTCTTATTGCCCCTGAAATATAAAATCACTTTACTTCCACTGCCCTCTATTATTAACAGATTGTGACCGTGAACATTATATCTGACCTCCCTAAGGAGTATACGCCAGCTTTTCTTGCTTCTCTTGGAACTTCACCCTGATCTAGTCATCTACCTGTCAGTCAAACCCTCTTGCTCCCGTTTCTGCTTGTGCCATCTGCAAGAACCTGTACTTTTGTGCATCTCTGCCTAGAGTAGTGAATAATCTTTCACGCTTAACCCCTTTGTAATAAGCTTTCCATTTGACTTCCTACTAAGGCTAGTCTGCTGTTTCTCTCCAAAGCTGTGCAGTGTTCTTCCTCAAAGAGAGGCCTTTCCTTCTGGAAAAAGATACTGAATGTTTTAGCAACATTAGCATCATAAATAAAGCAAGAATTCTGAAGCACAAAAGCAGAACTTACAGGATATATGGCTCTTTGCAGTCCTTAGCTACTTTTCTGGCTTGTTGTCATCCAAGGACTATGCTAAGTTACTCATGCTTCTTTCATTAACTAAACTCAAAGGTATTTGAGATGTTCTGCTCCAGGGGCACTGAAACAAAAAGTTCTTGCTTTGTCTTGGGCCTGGATTACACGCAATATTTCTACTAATATTACTCTGTCAGTTGGAGGGTGTAACAGGCTCAGGCACCCTTTAGTGGCCAAACTGAAGCCTATTTTGCACTGCAGCTCACCAGGGCATTGCCATGTGTTGGCCTGCCTTGCCTTGATCTTGATAATACCTTTATCAAGATCAAGGCATTGATCAAGATTGAGCTGCATATGTCTGGCCCAAACTT
The DNA here is from genome assembly GCF_001723895.1 of Crocodylus porosus. NCBI lineage: Eukaryota > Metazoa > Chordata > Crocodylia > Crocodylidae > Crocodylus > Crocodylus porosus. Next base: position 30,905,941 of record NW_017728950.1, read on the forward strand.
TAATAAACTCTGACTCTCCCTTGGCCAGATGTCTTGCCCCTAAGCAAACTAAAAGTCTTTCTTTCAAGGGCATCAGTACCCCATTCCAGCGGTGTGGATGCTGGGGTGAGTGGCTGGAAGCCCAAAGGCCGAAAGGTTGAAGCCATAGCAGAAATGCTAAAGGCATGTTACTTTACAGTGAACCTGCCAATTCTGCTAAAAAACTTGTCACAAGGACATTAGAAAAGAATGGAGGGGACTCAGTCAGCCCACTCTCAGTCCTAGGGCCTGAGTCAGCTTCCAGTCATTCATACATATAGTGCCCTCCACAGGTGCCTACAGTGACTTCCCTGCTCCCCCACAATCCACTTCATGCCTCATAGCTAAAATAAAGAAAACCATCACAGCTTATATGGCCCCCAGGCTCTGCCCCTTTTGGTCACTATACTTGCTTAGCTCCTGATGGGGCATGGGAGGTCTCCATTTGCAATTAGCAGGCCTGTGTCTCAGCAGCTTGCAACTCTATAAAGCTGGCTGCAGTACTGCAGCTGTAGAGCACTGCGTCACTACTTAAGTAATGGGCATTAGGGAACTCCATTACAAGGCATAATTTCTTCACCAATATGGTCTACATCAATGCAATCTCTGGAATAGATGTGGCTATCCTAGCATAAATACATTTATTACTTTCCCTTATGTACAAGAGAATATTTATGAAGAAAATGCATTTGGTGTATCAACGTTTTAGCAGCAGAGGAATCTAGGCAGTATAAGATCACTTGGGGAAGCTCTCAGGGCCTTGGTATATTCTTGCAGTGGGGCAAACCTGGGAGCTGCTTGCAAACAGTGGTGTTAGGATGGATCCCCTTTAACCTGCTTCCAGGATGAATGGGGAAAGGGCCTCTCCTGTTGTCCTTCTATAGATGTGCTCTGACAGTAAAGATATGCATTTTCTCCTTTGCCATCAGGGCACACATAGGAAGAGGCTTTCAGCTGTGGCACATTAAGTGTGGAAATAGATCTCACCAGACATCTTATTTGTGCTACCGTAACATTTTTTATGGAAGCACAAATGCTGAGCAAACAGGTGTCGATACCTTTTGTTGTGCCACATGGAAGGAAAACTAATAGCACAACAAACAGTAGTAACAGACTGCTGTATTGTGGTGGACATTTATTACCTCTGTGGCACTTTTCCCAACTTAGTCCAACCTACTTTTTCATAAACACGGGGAAATGGATCTCGCTGGGTGGGGAAAAGCCTTGTTTTCCCTGCCCAGCCAGACCTGGGCCCCGGGTCTGGCTGAGTGGGGAAAGCGGTGAGATCATTTTGCCCCTTGTGCTGTACCATCAAGGGCAGGAAAAGGGGAAGCATGTGTTTTACCCAGCAAAGCAAAGCAGCTGTGCTGCAGCACATCATGGGCGCAGCTGATTTGCTTGGTTCCACAATAATTTCTAGTCTCAGAAACAGTTGCAAAGAATGTCAGATGGTAGCTGAGTGTTAGCCCAATAGAAAGGAAGTGAGTTTCTACCCCATCTGGAAGATGTGTAACTGCATGCGCATTGAAACCAAGGGGCTAAATCTGATGTCCCTGTTGCTTTGCTGGACAGATAGCAACCACTGGTATTTCCTAAATTGAAAATTCTTATACTAGCCCCTTTCAAGAAGGGATCAGTTTGCCTTTTGATTTTTTGATTTTTTGATTTTTTTACTTTATTTTTTTTTAATGCCCTAAAGAGGGCAACTATTGTTTATCTGACTCTGCCAAGAGAGGTCTTGGGTGGATTATTTTCCCAGCCAGGAAAAATAAGTTATATGGGTTATTTGTCATCTTCAATCAAAGAACTGTTTTTTTAAGCCCCGAAGCAAGAGAAGGAGCTGGGTTTTTTGGCTCTGAGTGCATAATTTGTTGCAAATCACTGGTTCAGCTAATTTGGCTTTTTTCTGCTTAATTTTTTTTTCTTTTGTTCATAATTTGTCTTGGAATGGCTCCATTTTTGTAAAACTCATTCGGTATTGGATATGGTTTGGAAGGCTACCTATATATGGTTTGTGGGTTGTCTGACACTTTAAATGTTCAACACTAAAGCTCCATGGTTTGCTTAGACTTGATTGGAAACTGAGGGTACTTACAGGCATTACATTTAGATCCACTTAATGCCTGTACACATCCTAAGATAATGTGGTATGTTTCTGTCCTGTCACTGGATGAGCTGTATAATGCTTAGAGTCAGGTTTTTGTCATAACTGTAGTTTAAGAATTCACATTAGGATTATTTACTTAAAATTTGTTTCCATGCATATCCTGTCCTATATACTTATACACTAGGATGTCTACACAGAGAGTACAAATGCAGTTAATATTCATTCAGATTATGCAGTAGCTCTTGGATTTTTTTCATATAAGGAAATATAATCCCAGATTTGAAAGGGGAATAAACATACAGACCTTCATAGTTCAAAGCATAAGTCAGTCTAGTAGACAAGAGTTGGAAAAAAAACTTTATGTGGAATATTATTCCTTAATTATGCATAATAGTCTTCTTTTCTGCATGTGTGCTCCTTCTTTGGCTATATCCAACACTGGCCACTGTTTGACAGGACCATATAGTCTGAAGTGAAATGGCTTGCGGTGTGATCACAGGGTCCTGGTCCTCCACACCCACTAGACAGGTTGTACTAGGGGGGGATATAATAAAGGTTGGACAGTCCCTGGCAGGAGCCAGATTACAACCACAGTGGCTGTGTATGCATTTTGTCTCCTTCACACCACATGGATATTTTCTCAGGTTTGAGCTATTTCTCTAGCCTCTATTTATTTTTTAACTCCACTCAAGAGAACAATTTATTTCCCTATCAGTCAGTCTTGGAGAGGAAAGACAGAAATGTAACATTTGTGAAGCCAATCTTGCAAATTCCACTTGTTAAAGCTATGGGCTCTTTATTCCAAGGGTGTGTAGAAGGAAATTCATATGATGAAGGAATCATTTTGTTTTGTTTGTGAATAGTGTGTAGCACAAGATGAAGAAACAGTATGCACCATACACATTTTTTTTATACTCATTCTCACATCCTGATGAGAGGGAGCCGGACAAATTTTGTGACCAGTCTGGCAAATGTCCATGCCACTCTACAAACCTCCATTAAACCCTCCCTTATGGTTCATTTACAAAAGTTTATCAGCTTTTAATAGCTGCCTTCTGCTATGTAGAACTGATTGAGAACTTAGCTGTTAAAACTGAGAACACTTAGCTTTATTCAATTTTTTGTTCTTTTAAATATGATCCACAGAATTATTTTTATACAATTCTTTCAGGTTATTTTTTTGCAACATATATATGAAGGTGTCTCAGAAACTAATGGCAACATTGCTGTCTGCATTTTCTGTATGGGACAAAGTAGGAAAGTATACAGCAACAGGAAACACTTATGGTGGCATTGTTGAATGCACCCATCCTTTACAATTATGTAAAGAAATGAGGCGCACACAATGATTTTGGAAATATGTTTAGTTACCAAAACACTCTTGTATGCACAGGTATATAATGAAAATGACTGAGTTCTGTGCTGCCAACTGAACTTAGTGATGTTCAGATTCCCACAGCTGTGGATCTTTCAGAGGGGTAAGAGCTAATGTATATGGCAGAACAATACTAATGCACAGAACCCTGAATTCCTTGGCTGAGCTGTTGATGAGGACATGTCACTTATGTCTTGGAAGCCAGCTTTCTGAAAGCTACTCCCACACTTTGTGGGCTGAGCTGTCACAGGAAGAAATGATTGAAGATATTTTAAGAGTGTAAAATTCACTTCTTTCTTTACTCTGTTTCTTTAAAGTTAAACTAATATTAATGAGGAGTGCATGACTTCATAGACCTGAAAATGCAGGTTGCCTTTCCACATATAGCAGAGCAATAAGAGTGCCTGCTTCTGCATAGATCTGCTCATCTGATGCAACCCTGAACTTAGGTTGTAAAAGGTAACAACTGCTATACCAAATCCAAAGACAGAGAGATCTGAAATGACCATGTAATTAAAGTTGAGATTCAAAGCGCCTGAGATATTTGGACACCCAACTTCTAGTAATGTGCTCTTGCTAGCCTTTATAATGTTCTTTCTGTTGTTGATGGCTGGAACGTAGAATGAAACAACTAACTCGCTGCATATAGACCACTAAAGAGTTATCAAATAGAAGTAATTTTGCCAGTACAGCTTTGAAGCTGTATCAGAGCTAATCATCTTTAGAAATGAAAGCTCTGTGATCTGCTGGTACCCGAAGTCATCTCATCAGCTCATTCTTGCCTTGTATTGGCTTAAAATAGAAATAAAATGTAATTAAAATATTGTCTTTGGTAACATAAAGCCATTGGGTGCTTAATGTTCTGCTTCAGATAAAGATCCTAAACACTTCTTATTATACATGGCCCTTTGGTTTTTGCATTCAAACACATTCCCTCCCACCTAGTAAATAAAAGAACATGATTTGTGCACATTTCTAGAGGCTTCCTGTAATGCAGGCAGTTTTATTTGGTAGAGAGCTAGGATAAATGCTCAGCAACTGCATGGATTTTTGGGATATGCGTGGGCAGAAAACTGTTTTACTCTTCTTGTGTTGACATCTTTGCTGCTGCTAATGCAGAGAGATAGGGCAAGTGCTGTTGCTTTGGATTTTCACATGGGAAGATGTGTATTTTTTCCATTATGTCCCCCAAATGTAGGAAGATTGGAGCAAAAAATAGCAGCTAAAGCTATCATGCTTATTTAGGTAATAACTGAGCTCATGTAATGGTTGCACGCCTGAATATTGCTGCAAAATTTAGAAAAGTATCTTACCCATGTTATGGTTGTACACACATTTCTAAAGAAACAGATTCAGAAAAGATTCTCGGAAAAGCCATCTGTAAGATTGTATGGAATGGATTATCTACAAATGGATCTGTCTGAACCCACAGTTATAGCTCCTGTTTACTGCTGATACTTCCCTAGTCCTGTTCTAAGGTGTGCACAATGGCCATATACTAGTTTTGTCAGCAAAACTTCAGAAAAAGAACAAGGATGTTGTTACATAACTAAATGTGACAATCAGCAGAGTCTTGAATGGAAATTGTACTAGTAATGAATGAGAATTGGCTCCCATCTTAACATTCTCCTCTGAAAGAAGAGAAAGAGAAGTAAAACATCAAAAAAGAGCGGAAGTTTCTCTGTAGTTTTGAGGTTCTTATCAATTCTGATGGCAGAAATTGATGTCAAATATTACAGATGCCGTTGAATGAGTGCCTAAAAAGTATAAATCCATGGTGTTTGAAATGCCACTGGTAACATTTTCTACTGGTAACATTTTCTACTGAACAGTATGTCTTGTTATAATAAATTCTTATACAGGTGAAGAATCTTTTAATACACCAAACCTAGGCATACTTGTATTATCTTGTCAATGGATACTACAAATACATGAATGGGAAGAGCACAAAAAATTAGAGATAGGTGAACTGCCAATGTACTGTAGCAAGGTTGATGTGATTAAATACCTAAACATTTGGATGTTAGCTCCTTTGGGGAATATAGATAATTAACAGTCAGGGGGACAGTTACCTAGCTGCTCTTTTCCATGTGAGAGTGGCATACTTTTGCAAGGGGTGGAGGTCATTTGTTGAGGGTTGGACTGATTATGTTCGCAGCATCACTTGGAAATAGGAGTTGAAATGGTTATCAGTGGTGGGCCTGTCACACTTCCCAAACATCTCTTCCTGAGACCCTCATATGAGAGGGTCACAGGAGTTGGTAACTGGATAGGCAGACCTGATTGTCCTGTCTCTCGCACATTGTAAGATCATCTATACCTAAGCAAAGGAGTTCAAAGTACTGCTAAGTTTGTAATGGGGTTTATGTGGTGTTGTAGCTATGGCAGTCCAGGGAATGTATGAAAGGCAAGGTTTTTCCTTTTGTGATATCGACTGTGCTGGAGGCACAGGCATTTTACAGCAGAGTCCTGAAGGTTGTTGCAGGATGGCAATTGATTTTTCACTCTGGATTAACTGAATGAAGTGCTGGCCATATAGAAGTTAGTAGAAGGACTCCCTTTGTCTTTCATGAGGCCAAATATCACTCATGTCATGTGCAGAATTCAGAAGGCAGGTTGATTTGGACAATTGTTTTTTGACTTGTATATTCCCTTTCTGGAAATGAAGTGCAGATAAAATATCACGAAAAAGATAATATTTGCTTTTGGTCCCAAACCAGGAAATATTCACTTCAAATTAAAATATAGTAGGTGCATGAACACAAATTTTAAATAGCTTGAAATTTGAATGCATAGCAGAGATTCCAGTTGACCCCGGCTTATCTAAATGGGTCTGTCTAATCGAGATAGATACAGGATTTTCAGCAGCATCCTGCTTTGACTTGGCAAAATTGTGTGTGCAGAACAGATCTTTCAGTTCTTGTCTGCTTTGGAGATGTCCTGCTTCCAGAAACATCCTTCTTCAGATTATACTTGAGCAAAAGTAGCTTTGTAGGTTGGCTGCTTTCAGTACTCTCATAAGTATTTCTAATTCAGATTGTATACTAGATTGCTTGTTAAAACTCCCATTTAGGTTTAAATGCTGGAGGCAAATTAGGACTATTCCTAAAATTGAATTATATGGATCTGTAGTCAAGATACTTCTTGATTCCAGTTCAGTCATCCTCACAGTCTCACACCTGCCACCTGTCACAAAGATTTAAATGTTGATCAAAGCCCTGATCCAGCAAAATGCATGCTTGATTTAAAGCACACTATTAAATGATTTGTTGCATTGGCTACAGACCAGATAAGAGATGGTAGCAGTCTTTGACTAGACTTCAAAAAGATATCTTTCCTACATTTATTTCCAGTTTATTTCCTTGTTTTACATGCTTTGAAAAACAGGGAAGGAGGAAGGGAAGGAAGGAAGGTGTTTCTCATACTGTATAGAGGGCTTTGATCGTTAATTATCAGATGCATTTTTACAGGTCAGTTTTAAACATACAGGGTGTGTCTGCACGTTCATTAACGCACAGTGGTTACTGCACATTTGATTTAGTACTTGTATAATCAAGTACTAAATAAATGCATAGTAACCATAGTTACTGCACAGTAGTGCTAGTGAGCTTAAAGTGATGCTACTGTGCAGTAGCATATTAGCACTGTTTGTGCTGTGACACACTACTGTGCAGTATTATTAAGCTACTGCTCTGGTAGCATCTCATGTAGATGCACCCATGCATCTCTTTATCAGAAGCTAAAGCAATAATAAATACTTTGTCTGTTAGCAAGAAAACCTAGCCTTCAAACCTAGAAAATAGCTTTATTACAGCAAAAGAGCCCGATGACCTTTTAGTGAAACCAAATTGGGTAACTAATTTTGATAATGATTTTAATTTAATTATTTGATTATGGATCAGCTCTTGTTCATTCTGAATTTTATGTTCTGTGTTAAAACACTCATCTTGATTAATGCAATGTTTTTTAGTATTTGCAAGAATCACTGAAAGTTAGAAAAAGCATATCGGTCCCTTGTTAATAGCCATGTTATGAAGTACACCAATTAAGGCAGCCAAGTCACTTTCCCTGAATAAAGAGGTCTGGGTTTTGTTGCTGCAGTATAATTTCAGGCTATTAGTTAAAATCATAGCATATTTATTTTGAGATTAATACTCCTTTCCAGTTACTATGTGGATTTAATCTTTAGAGGATCTTCCAAACTCTTTCCATGTATTAATCAATTTTCATGTTATCTTTCTGAAGACTGTTAATTACCTTTTGCAGGAGCTCCATTTCTATAGCTTTTGCTTTCTGCAGGAGAATAAGCTGAATGATATAGAATCTAATGGTCCAGTTTGGCTGAGGGGTGTTTTTAGCAAAGTACTGGGCAGGCCACCTTGCAAAATTGACCTTCATAATCCTCCAGCTCATGTGGCATTAGTAGCAGAGCCCAGAAAAAATCAAGGACACTTGAGTGGAGAACTCTAACTTTTTGGGCTTGCTTCAACTCGACACCTTTCACAAACAATGCCTTCACATCAAGAAGTATGAAATAAAATACATATCAAGTTTCTCAATATACCCATGTGCACATAGGTGTTTCTGTTCAATTGACAATAACAATTGCTTCTATAGCCTCCCCAGAAAATTTAGATACTGTCTTTATCCTGTTTTCTATGTTAATATTAAGCCATTAGGAAATATAATGGAGCATAATAACAAGGGGTAAGGTGAAGGCTTCAGGCAATTTCTGTAACTGTGTTACTGCATACTTGGGGTAGGGAAATGCCACAGTGGAGTATTTTCAATAGATCAGTATAGTTTTATATAGGGCTGTTTTTTCCCCTTATAAAACATGTGTAATTGCCAGTGTTAGAGAAGGAAAAGACATTGTAGGCCACCTTATCAGTTTACCCTGATAAAGTAGGAAACTACTTCATAATTCTGGCCTGTCATGATATTCCATCTTTAGCACTATTTTTGTGCAGTATAAGCCTTTAAAAACATTTACAATAACTGCGTATTACAGAAGTATAAAGTGAGTGTGGCCTACAGGAACATTAGTAAGCCTTGTCTTAACGAAATAAAGGAAGCAGGGCTCTGTTCTGCCTAGCTAGCTTGCGAGACTCTTGACTGATAGGTTACCTGGATTTAGTATTTATTTTGTTCTGGGAGTTTCAGGCACTTAACTTTTTTTCCCCCATTGTACTCAGAATCCATTATCCAGCATACATTAGTTCTGTTTTCTTCAACTCTGGCCTAGCAAGTTAGAAGGCCAGAGGAAGTTGGTCACAATGGTGGGATCAGGCCTTAGAAGTGAGTCATGCTGGGAATGTTCTCTAGAACATAAAGACCAGTGCTTATGGAACCATGAAAAGTAAGGCTGGAAGGGATCTTAGAAGGCTCATTCCCCACAACCTCACCATTAGGGTTGACAACCTTTTTAAAATGTAATGGAGGGACACATGCCTAGTGGCTTCCCACCTTGCCTCCACCAGTGACAAAGCCAGAGCTGAGCTGAGCAGGGCAGGAGTGGATGTGGGTTTGGGGCTCCCTGCCCTGCTGCCTTTCTCTTGGGGGCCCCACGTTGGCTGCACAGCCCCTGCCCGCCCAGCTGCAGTGAAGGGCACAACTCCATGCTGTCACAGCCCCCACTGCTGCTGGGTGACAGGAGGCATGTTGCCATTGCGGTATGAGGGAGAGGTATCAGGACAGGGAGCCCCAAGCCCCTGCCCTGCACATGGACTCTCCCATGCCCTCCCAAGGGGTGCACACAGCAGCAGGGAATCGCCCTGGCCCCATGCATCACCCTGGCTAGACAGCAGCCCCAGCCCCTGTCCCACTCACTCCCAGACTATGGGGGCCTTGATCTTCCCCCTCCATCCCCCCACCATAGACTTAGCTGTGGGAAGCTGCTCTCCATACTGCCTGCTGCAGATCCTGGTTGTATGCATGTGTGTGGGTACCTATGTGCATGTGACATCCCCTGTGTTCTGCTCCCGGCGGCCAACCTGCAAGGGGAGACCCACCGTTTCCTGCAGATCTCTGCATAATGCTGCGAATCTGGGACAAATGCTGCTCTGGGGTCATGCAGCCCAGGACCAGGACATGAAGTTCCCATTCCAGGACTGTCCCGCCCAGTTAGGGATGGGTGGTCACCCTACTCACCAGCACTGTGCAGGAGATTGGCCTGCCCCGTTCCTGCTGCTGCATGAGTGGTATAAGCCCAACACTCTGCCCTTCCCCTCTGCCAACAGTACTGCACAAGCAGCCCAAACCTCCCCCTTATCACACAGGCAATGAGCTTATCAAGCTGCGGCCAGCCATGCGTGCTGGTCCCAAAGACTCCAGCTGCTGCCACGGAAGCAGTGTGTGTGTTGGGGGGAGGCAGCCAGGCAGGAGCTGACAGGCCACACTTTAACCCCTCATTGGCTAGATGCAACCTATGGGCTGCCAGTTGGACAGCCCTGATATAGATGATTGTTGGAGGTATGAAGCTCTGTTCAGTCAGCTTGGCTTATCCAGTTATCAGCTTCTACAGCCCTCTCCTATGAGGGTTGCAGGCAGAGATGTTCAGGAGGAGTGTAGCATGTGTAAACACTGAATTATCTTCTCCTGTAGACCCCTGCACTAATCGCTATTTCTGCTCATATTATCAAGTGAAGTTGTGGACTCTACTAGTCCAGTCCTGAACAAATGGCCTTCCCCCATTCAACAGTGCAATCTCAGCAACATTTTGTTCTGCATGGAAAAAGAGCAGGTAGACAATAGGCCTTCTATTTGTTAATTGTTTGTATTCCCCATCAAACGAACGAGCATCCTCAAAGTGCTGCTGTCAGTACAAGCAGCCAAAGATATAAAACACTGACATGGATACACTGGGCCAATCGTATCATCACACTTATGGAGCAGGAAAGCTATTATGCAAAAATGAGAGGATCTTCTCATTGTTGCAGGGCACAAATGGCACTTCGTTTACACAGGAAGCAATATAAACTTGTCATTTTGGGGGCATTGTTTTCTCTGCTGTATATGCAAGGGATTTTTTTTTTAAATTTACATATAGGGGTTTTTATCTCAAGTATTATTGATGAACCACTTTGGGTCCAAAATAACACCTGAAACTATGCCATTGACTCCCCTTGACGATTAACATGAGCTGAAGATCTGATTTGAGGCATGACTTCAGGAATGACAATGGTAGTGGAGGGGAGAAACAGATGTGAAGAGAGGAGCAAGGCAAGCTTTAATGAGACCAGCAATCTTCCTTGTGTTCCTAATGGTTTTAGGCCTCTGATGATCAACTGTTCTTGATTCTTTCTCTCCGTTACTTTCCATTTCAGTTTTTTCCTGTGAAGCACAGTGGGGTCAGTGCTAGCCTATCAGCAGTGCCCACGCTGCAGCATAAATAATGGGGGACCATTTAGGTTGCTTAAGGTTCCTTATATACACATACAAGTCAGGGCAGCAAAACAGTTGTCTGCCGGTTGCAACAAAGTGAGCAGAGCAGTATGTGTTAAGTGTTTCTATACTCCTCAGGTTCAGGCATAGTGTTGGGGCTGTCACAGAATCGACCTACATTATTCAATGTCAGACACGCTTAGACTCATACGTATTAGTAACTCCTTTGGTTGGCCTTTCTTTGTGGTCTCCATGGCAACTGTTTCCATTGCCATTAGTACCTCTGGGGCCCGGCCTTGTTCACATGTATTTCAGCTGCTTTTCTTCTAATAAAACAATTAGTAATTGCAGCATAACCATATTTATATTTTTTTTTACCTTTGCTTTGTTTTGTTTTTAATTTCTTTGAACCCTGTATCTTTTTCTGTTTCTTTCTCTTTTCATTGGTTCCGTTAATATTGGCTGGTTAGTGCTTAACTCCTTTCTGCTGGTTCCCATATAGGAAATAACTGGGGACAGTCTATTTCTGATGTCGCTTTGGACTGGAATGCCTTTAAATTACTTCCCTGTTCTAATTATAGGTCATTTTGTCTGGACCGATTGTTTACAGGCCCAATCCTGCAGTTTCCTAAGTGGTTCCATTGATTTAACTGGGGCAACTCAAAAGAGCGAGGAATAAAGATTTGGAATTGACAGCCTTTTATATTACTATTTATTTGCAACCTAGAAATGCTTAGTAGCTAGAAGTGAGAATAAATTCCCATTTTGGAAGACACTGTGCAGACTGGGGAGTCAAGAGGACCTGAGCAAATACTTAATTGCTGTCCTGAATAGGGATGGATTTTAGCATGCATTTAACAACTTTTCTGAATCAAAATCCTAAAGAAAGACAAGCCTGGTCTCGCAGGCTCCAATCTAAAGAGACAGGACTGACAGACAGTGGAAAGGGAGCCGGAGATGCAGAGAGGTTAAGTAGCTTGCGCTAGGGCACACAGCGTATCATATCAGTCTGAGAGCTGGGAATAGAGTGGAAGTCTCCTTTTACTCAACTGCCATAGTATGATACTGTGTTTGTCTCCTACGTGATGCAGCCTTGTTAGACCTTGTGCTGTGAGCCGCACAAGTGTTGATGGACGTTAATGCTACCTTGGAGTTTGGAGCAGTCACATTTTTAGTTTAGAAATTTTCTCTGACTGTGCTCCTCCCCTCCCGCTGCACAGCTATGACTTGCCACTAGAGGCCTGCTGTACAGGCAGGTGTCTGCGAGATCCTGGGATACTGGAGGACTTGAACTTGGGAGGCATATCTGTGTAGAGTTGTCACACCTTAATGGAACAGGAATTGGGTAGTGCAGGTCAGAGATGATCCTGAAGTGGCATAATTTGGAGTTGCATAAAAGAGTGCTTAAAATCACTTTACAGTGTTAATGTGTGGACAGTCCAGGGGTTAAGAGCTCCAGGAGCCACCCAAAATCACTGCATAACAAGGCCTGTATAGTTTCCCGTCCTCATTCTATCTCTGTGCAAATAAATAAATACATAAATAAATAAACACATAATGCTGTTTGCATCTAAAAAAAATACTTGACTCTTTCAGCAGGGAAATTGTCCTAGTTTGGAGATAAAATGTGTTTTGAGTTTCCAAATTATAGTTCTGTTATGACAAAAACCATTATTCATTTCAAACATGCAAAATTTGGAAGTTTTATCACTGAACTTACAAACCACTCATTTTGCAAAAGGAGCCCCCTGCATAAAGCCTAATTTTTCATTGCCAAATGCCCCCAGGGAATGCTCTTCCACAGATCTTGAAATGAAATTTCATTATACAAATGTTATGATTCTGAGACACTACTACAAAGGAAAACAGATTCCCCACTCAATGCTCCATTATCTAGCATATAATTTTCTATGCTGTGTGCTGAACCACACAATCAAAAGTCCTCTTACTGAGTTCTGCATTTTCATTATCTTCTGAGCTGATTATATTTACTGTATAATGTCTAGATTTCGGGTTGGAAATTTTTGCTTTTATTGTGGCCACTTGCTTGTTAGGAAAATAAAGGATAAACATATGACACATACAGGATGAATGTCTGTGTAGCAGGGGAAAGCCTAAAGTCATAACTGTGGTTTAAAATACCATGTATACCTATGACTTATAATTTTCATAGCCACTACATGAAAAAATTATTCTTTATTGTCTTGGATTGGGACGCAGGTGATTGTTAGAATAAAAAATGTGAGCTCCCTTAATTTCAGTTCTGAAAGCTAAAATCTTTCCCCCTCCCAAGGTTTTTAAATGGCAGATTCGGTTGAACTTTTAATTTTGAAATGTGGAAATAAAAAAGGATGCATTTAAAAATGTAATGTCCCCCATCTTCTTTTTTTTCTTCTCTTTTTAAAACCAGTTCAGTAACATTACCTTCTCTGCTGCTGGAAGTCAGTGTCAGTTTATGACTCCTCAGTTGGCGATGAAGTCATTCATTATCTTGCAGGATCACATTTTCTACAGACCATTATCTGCTATAGTAGCACCATCCAACCCACAGATGAGAGGGAAGTCATCACTTGCCAAGATTCCTCATGCAAGACCACTCTGTTGCTTGTTCAACCTTAGAGACATTCCTGCAAGGTGCTGGCATAGGGAAAGAAATGGTTTTAAAAATCAAATGAACTGGAGAATTGTGTTAGTGCTTTGGGTGAAGCAACTGGCCCACAAAGAATAGCTCATCTCTTTGAGTTGCATTTCAACGTTAAAGAATACAGCAACACAAAGAAATATATCAAATGTGTAGAAGGAGTATCTAGCATAACTGGGTCCTCATCCCTGATGAGTGCTTCTGAATGTTACTCTGCTACAAATGAAATGATTACCTTTTTAAAAAGTAGGTTAAACCACCTAGAAAATGGTTTATTTCTATTTTTTTTAAAATTACCAAAGTGTAAAATATTATTCTAATTCTCCTATCTTCCTCCCTACTAAAAGGGAAGTAAAATGTTTCTATCAAAAGTTGTTTAGGCCTCTGGGTAGAAACTTTCTACTATTTTGGGCAGAGATGTTTAATTCTTTTACAAGTTATAACTATCATGTACTTCTACCGTGGTATCTCTTATTGATTAGATGTAATCCCAAACAGAAAAATTAATGAGTCTGCACAGAGTTATGACATGGTTGGTAGGGCTGTATGAAGCTTCAGTCCCTGATTCAATTTGGTAAAGATATGGCCCGATCTGGTGGCCAAATCTCCAAATCTGAATTGAATCAGAGAACCCTTTAATCTCTCTGAATTGAACTGGAACCCTCTGAATCGATTTGGAGAGATTTGGTAATTCGGACATAGACACATCTTTAAATGTTTTTTCTACATATCTCTAGGTAGCAGGCAGCCCATGAACGCTGCAATGCTGGGGCGCATGGAGTGTCCCACAGGAGTCCTGGAAGTGGACCAGAAGTGCTTCTGGTTCCGCTGGGGAGTGTGCCGTGTGGGCCCCCTGCCCAGCTCAGCAACTGGTGCCTCCTGGGTTGATCACGGTGGAGGAAGAAGTGGATTGGAAGTGCTTCTGGTTCACTTCTGGGTGCTCCATGCACCCCAGCATTGCAGCACTCACAAGCTGCCCGCTACCTAGAGGTATGTAGAAAAAAATTTTTGAAGCTGTGTCTATGCCTGAATTGCTGATTCTCTGAATTGGCATTGAATCTTTAGATTTGGATTCGGCTGAACCAAATCAGGAACAGTGATCCGAATCAACAAATTGAATCAGTGTCCCTGGTTTGGGGCAAATCTGAATCAAATAGGGCCCGCTTCACATACCCCTAATGGTTGGATCCAGTGGGTTTGATTAATTGTTTGACTGCTAATACAGACAGCAAATTTATAATACATATTTGGTGGTAAAATCACCAGTGGGTACTGATCATACTCAATTACTGTTGACTTAAGCAAAAAGAAATGGGAAAATTGGCAAGGGAATCTTTATCATCATTACAGCTTGCACAGCCTGGACAAAAGAAGTACAATGTGTTTCAGGTTAACATGCTGTTGAGTTAATGTGATCCCTCAGCATTTTTATAATACTGCTGCTTTATTCTGTTTTTATGGGAATTCAGTAGGTTCCTAACCCTCAGTTCTGTATAAATTGTTTTTAAGCTCTTGAGGGCTGTATGTCTCAACAGCTTCATAGGGGTTTTTTTTGTGGGAGCAGCAGGACCAACCAAAGTTTGTATGTACGTATGCAATGTCTCTGGAGCTGACAGAGCTACCTATTTGTACCAGGTAAGAAACAATGTTTTGCTGGTATTGCAAGACAAACTGTTAGTGTCAAATATACAAGGTAGTACTGAACAATGTCAGGTACACGCATTACCTAGAATGACTACTCAGCATACAGTAGTGGGATTTGTAAATTGGAGTGTTATAGGTCAGTCATGCTGTGTCATTTCTCTTGTTTATTGTGTGTATACCATCCTAGGCCAAATATTTTCTGTCTGATGTATAATGTCTGGTGTTGGTCTTTCAATGTTATAATTTAATAAAATCCCTTATCACTGGGCAGTAATAGAAGATTCCAGGAAACAGACTCTTGCCCTCAGCCTACCTTTTCCTAGGAGAAGTGCTCTTGCACTGGTTTTTGACCCAAACAAAGAATGCTGGCTGCTTTTGGAGGTGGGACAAGTGGACACTCCTATAGCAGACACCGAAATGAGTCTATGGACATGACTGGTATAATTCAGTTCCAAATTCAAATTTTGCAAGGATTTAGGAGTCTTTGAAATTGGGATTTTTGTCTCCATTCTAGTGAAAGGTGCTTATTATTGCCACTGAGATTTGTATCCAAAATAACCTCAAGTTCATGGTAGTTTGCCTCTAGCATTCTCTTCGGGTCAAACCTCTGTTGTAAAATCCCACACAGGACTTTAAACTGTTGCAAAGCTGCAACATTTGAAAACTGGAGGTAGCTAATGGGTTGATGATTGCATCACAGCTCCTGATACATGGTTCATAGATTCATTTCGGTGTCTGCTATGGGAGTGTCCACTTCTCCCACCTTCAAGAGCAGCCAGCATTCTTTGTTTGGGCCAAAAACCAGTGCAAGAGCACTTCTCCTAGGAAAAGGTAGGCTGAGGGCAAGAGTCTGTTTCCTGGGATCTTCTATTACTGCCCAGTGATAAGGGATTTTATTAAATTATAACACTGAAAGACCAACACCAGACATTATACATCAGAATCACTGTGGCCAAAGTTTACATTAGCATAGGCTTCTATTAGCTTTAGCTCTGAACCCTGTGTGTGTCAGTTATCTAGGGCAGGGGTTGGCAACCTTTTAGAACAGTCGACTAGGTGTTATGACCTAGTCCCTAATTAAATACTTCAGTTTTTCCAGTTCTATATTCCTCAGCTTCTTGTAATAGCTGAAACTTCACCAAATTTGACCCAAGTTCACAAGTGGCTTCGGTGCTCCTCAAACTCTATTTTCTTGTGTCTTTGCTATATGTTGAAAATGTTTTCCCCAGTTCTAGGATTAACACACTGGTGTTGTCTCTGCTTCCCAGACTGTGTTCGAGTTCTAGTCCTAGGGCAAGTGGAGTCTGATAGGTACGACGTCTTGTGTTACCATGCATCATGCATAATTCAGTTTTTAATTTAGTTCATGTTTAGTGTTGTTTTCGCTCGTTGTTTTGATTTCATGTTTTAATACCAAATTGCTTGCTTTAATGCGCAACATTTTATTTCCTATCAATATCAAACATCTTTGTTTTTTGCATCCCTACACATTCCACATCTCACCTTCCATTTTAAATTATTGTGGATATAAACCACAATCAATTTACAGCAGCAGGAGTGTAATTAAAAATAATAGCCACAGCAGCTGTATTGAAAAATCAGTCATTCCCCACAACAGTTAATGACAGATCTTGTGCTAATCTAAATGCAAAACATGCTCCTATAAAGGCTTTTTCCAATATGTGATAGAATGGAAACCCATTTATAACTATTTTCCACTGCAAGGTTTTGAAAAATGAAGGGAGACCCCCCTCCTGTCTTCTGGAAATTGCTTCCCTGATGTTGGAGACTCCATAAAATGCAGATGATTTATAACACTGGCAATCTTTAGACCCCAGAGACACAGCAGTGGAAAGCTTCACAAGACAGTCTCCAGGGGACCAAGCACAATCATCCTGTTTAGAAGAACTGGACAAAAGGGTATTTACTGTACAGTATTTCCCAGGCCTTGCTGAAGGCAGGGTTCAAGGATGAAATGAAGGAAAGCCCCCTAGGATAAAAGGGTTAGTACAATGAGAAAGGGGTAGGATTTCAAGGTGAAAGACACTTAGTTTATTGTTAATCTATGTCTGATGAGAATTTAATGATTAAAGGCAAAAGATTTTTTAATTCTTTGTTGAAATCGAGAGAGAGAGAAAGGAATCACCAAGTAGTTCAATGGCTACAAAGTAGAGCTGGTGGAAAATTTCCTGACAGAATGGGTTTTCTTTCCCATTGGAAAATGACATTTTGTTGTGATCACGCTGCAGAAATGTGTTAATTCCAAACACATTTTGTTTAGAATAAAAGTATTTTGATGGAATAGTGTTTTTATTTTTGTATTTCTAAACAACTTTGCATTTAACATTTTTATTTCATTTTATATCAAATCATAAAATGTAAAATGTCAAAGTTGGAAGCAAGTTTTAGGTGTTATGAAACCCAAAATGATTGACAAATACATTTTATTGAAAATTTTCTTTTGTGCAGGAGTTAGGCATCTTTTTTCAGTAGCAAAAAGTTTGAAATATTAAAACATCCATGGAACAAAACCCCTGAGTTTCAACAAGCTCTTCTGAGAAGTTTGATAGTTATATACCAGCTGCTTGTGGAAAGTTTTTAGACCATTGTGGATCAAAAACTATGGTGATGCTACATGAGCAACTCTAATTCTCCTTACGGCTAATTGGGAAAAGATGGCAATAGAAAAACTAATAATAATTGATATAAAGCAGTAGTTTGAGCACAGACCATGCTAAGGAGAGCCACAATGAAGGGACGCTGCACTGTTCCACACATGCTGCATCTAGAAATAGATGCAACATAGCTGTCTTGGTGCATGCCCAGGGCTGCAATTATAAGCTTGCTGTCTCAGACATGTTTATGAGCATGCATGCATCGAAAGACCTGCTGAAGAATACATTGTGTTTGTAAACTTATACCCAACTATGCAGTTGGTTCAATGGAAGTTAACACCCCGCAAAACCAGGCTTTTTGTAAGATGACCCTGTCTTCACCTGCTAGTATTTTGCCTACTCTGCATGGTAAAGGACTAAAACAGATCTTTAGATCCTAGAGGTCCTGTTGAAGAACGCATTGCATTTGAAAGCACGTCTAAGTATATTCTACATATCCAGTTGATATATCACTCACAAAAATCCTTGCATCTCTCACATTTCCTGGACCATCATGGTGGTAGCATTTTACACCTACTTTTCACTGGTGTAAATGATTGTACAAATTGATAGAAAAAGCCTCATACTCTTTGTACACATGAAGCATATGTGCTATGGAGTGGGTGCTGATTACTTCATAAATCAGGTTAGGTTGAGAATCAGGACTTTTACTTCATGCAAAAGTAAAAGTCCTGATTCTTACACTTGGTTATTGAAGTTCTTATTTTTGAAAACTGAAATACCCTTTCTCACATTGATTGGTTTCTTCTAGTTACACAGCTAGTTTACATCACTTCCAAATTTCTTTCTTTCACATACTACACAGTCCACATCTCAGACATGGCCCACACCTAAAAGTATGGTAGTCCTGCCAGCCATGCAATTGTATCATCTACTTTCAGTGTTTCAAGGTTGCTGGTCTTCCTTCCTAACTATCCTCCTTTCAAAGATGTTGGGGACACAGAGACATGCTGGCATTGTCCCCCTCTCCCAATAAGATATATAGCTTGTTTTTCAAAGGCAGAATGAATTTAAAAATAATTTTTTCCTTGAAAATACTGTTAAGTAGCAGTAAATAACAGAATGGCAACAGCTAGGGAGCCTAATATACACCATTTGCTGCTCTCTGGGCATATCTACATATAGAATTAATGCAAAGCAATAAACCCCAGAACTTAGTGTTCCTGGGCATGCCATATAAATGTGTGCCCAGGGCCACAGCATGTTGAGCTAGGTTAAAGCAGCCCTGGGGGGGGGTCAATCTGCCAGCTTGAGGCTGCTCCCTCTCCTCCCCCCTGACTCAGCATGCTGCGGAGATGCTGGCTCGGGCACAAGGGTGCTTCTGTGCTAGGCTAACCAGCAGGCAGCCCCTACGTTAAAGCACCCCTATGTCCCAGCCAGATGTGTCAGTATCTGCATGTGCAGTGCTGCAGAGTAAAAAAAAAAAAAAAAAAAAGACTCTGTAGCAGAGTACTACTTGTTGATGGATAGAAAATGATATTTAGAGATTTACTTTTAGGAACTGGCTGATAGGTAGAGTAGATATGGCCTTAGAACAATGGTCCAAGGGAATGGCAAGGGTTAATTTGGTTTCTAAAAGTCTATGGGCATGTCTACACATGGCTGTATGGCGCTGTTGTTACTGTGCCATCATTTAGTACTTCCTTTAGTACTAAACCAGCTGCACATGGTTATTTTTAGCTGCTATGTCACCGTAGCAGGGCGCTATAATGAGGGAGCAGGTTGCTACAGTGATGTAGCTGTGGTGTCACAGTTTTTGCCAGTTATCAATGCTATGTTGCCATAGCAAATTGCTACCACAACATAGCACACATACAGACACACCCTCTTTGTGACAAAGTTTCGTGTTCTCAACTTTCAAGGCAGACACTGTGTCTGAAGCTAGCAGACAAGCAGGCACATACATCCTGGGGAACTGAAAATGCATAACAAGAGGCTGGACCTTAGCCCAGGCTTTTCTACTGCAACACTTTCCTACTTAGAGTCTGGCTCATGAGTCAACTGCCAGGACCGGCTATAAGGACTCCTTTTTTCTCTCTCTAGGTTTTGAGAGAGTCTTGGGGGAGCTAAGGTATCAAGGTATTACTCTATTGGGATATAAATATTTTAATATTATGAGCTGCTGCTTCATAGAATGAGTGAAGCTAAGTTATTTGCTTGTATTCTTTTAAATGTGAATAATTGGCAGGGCATTTTTAGAGATACCATTTACCATTAATATTGAAATATGTAATAAGGACTGCAATTCATAGCTGTAAAGGGAACACTGACATATCCATATACATAAAAAAATCCAGCATTAAGATTTCTTGTATTGAAAAAAATACATGAACCGTGAAGCGGGAAAAAATGTTGCATCTTCTCTAACTATCTTGCTGCCTGAATGTTAATCTAGCCCTGTACATGTGCCCATTGTTGCCACAGGACCTAAGTATATGACATCTGAGCATCTAAATAATAGACATATCATATTTGAACAGTAATGTGTGGCCCTGCACATGGTTCTCTATTGCCCTGTGCACTGTATAGCCATTTATTCAAGTGCAAAGTAGACTTCAGGTGCTACTCAGGTCACCATTACTGCAAACCCTGAACTTCCCATTTATACATTATTAGACACCAAAAGTGATTCTTAAGGCACTTCTGAGGCACATCCATCTGGTCTTAGTGTGTATTTTAAAATGTAATCTGCTGGCTTTATTTTTCCTCAGATAGACTGTAAATAATTACCAGGGCAAGGCCATTCAAGATTCTGAGTATACTGGAAATGCTAGTCATTTCCACCACTTATCCCAGGTCACTTCAGAACAAAATTTCATCTTAGACCATGTGCATTTGATACTGCTACCAAGATAACGTTGTATATTGTCAGCTAGTGCATTGGGACATATTCTACTTGACTGTCTGTATTTAGCCATCCCAACAGTCAGACTGTAGGGGTTTCCTCTGTACTAGCTGTGTGTAGAAGAATGCAAGTATTTCTTGAAGGCAAGGGCACAAACAGGAGCACCTTTTGGGACAGACAGCCAACCTCAGGCTTAGACATATGTGTGAATTTGTGGTGTTTTAAATGAATAAGGACAGACCCAAGGAAAGGTTGGTCAAGAGCTAATGTGAAGGGTCAGATCATCTTTTTAGTACTGTCAGCTATGCCACAGACATTGTGACATATCACTTAAAAAAACTGACTCAGACCTTGAATTTTTCTGAGAACTGTTAATAAAAATGCTTTAACCTGACATAATTGGCCATTTTTGGCTGCCTTCTGTCTCTAACTGCTGTTTGATTTTTTTTTTTTTTTTTTTAAATCTCTCTTCAAAGAGTATTATTCTCAAATCATGCAGCTACTTTCATATTTCAGTGAAAAATATGTAACAGCCTTTTGAAATGAAAAGTGAAATAATAATCAAAAATGACTAATTGATATCAAGGTGCATTAGACGACGTGGAATAGCTCTTCATCAGTGGCAAAAAAATGCACCCTGTGACAGTGGGATAAATGAATATGATGAAAGCCATTTTATGCCATGGCATCAAATTTAAATTTCTAAAATCCAAATGAGATTCAGAGTCAGAATGTTCTTGCTAGCTGTACATTAGAGTTTGGATTTCATAGGCAGCTTTATGATGAAAGGAAAAGATGCCTCAGTGGATAGAGCACAGAGCTAGGTGTCAGGGGATGTAAGTATATACCTGGCTCCTCTACTAGTTAAACTGGATGTGTGTTTTTCCCTTTCTTTCTATTTAAACTCTAAGCTCTTCAGTGCAGAGACTCTGTGGCTCTGAAACAGCCCAAGAAGCAATCAATCTAAGGTACACAGTTTTCTGTAAACAGAGTAGTTTAGATTGGCAGTGAACAGAACATGTTTGCCCTTTGGTTGAGCAGGGGGGTGGCAAACCTCAGGTTCTGCCATTTTTAAACCAGTCAATGTGTGCCAGACTTCTGTTCTGTTATGGGTATAGACTGGCTTCTGATCAATTATACCAGTAAAAGTGTAATGCCTGTACCTGGCCTATGTGTTTGCACAGAATGATTTAAAGAATGGACTTGGTCTTGGCTGGTGTCTATAGACACTGTGGCAATACAAATAATGATGACTTCTGAACTCTGTTCCTAACTGTGACCATAGACTATCAACCTTCTCTCTGTCTCAGTTTACATATCTGTCAAGTGGACATCATAAATATGCTGCAGACACAGTGCTTTTTTCATGTATTGTGCAGCAATACAGATGGCATCCTGAAGGCAGCTGTTCACTTTTACAAAGTAAAAAACAATCCAGTGTTTCTCAAATGCCAATAAAGACTGACTCGGAAGCTTCATTGTTAAGCTGAAACAAAGGTTTTGGTGTTTTATTCTTTGACAATATACTATCAAACTACCTTCACTTGTCCAAGGGCCTCTGAAGTTGATAAAAGGAATATCTTTGCATCAGTGAGCTTTGTATAGGGAAGACTGAAAGTATCTTAGAGTGAACTTTATTAGCAAAAATCACAGCATTATTTAGTGGGCAGGATGTGAGGTATAGTGAAGCGTTTGTTGTCCCTAAGATTTTGAATGATTAATTCACAGTGACTATATTTCTCTGTGTTTAGTTTATTGTTATTTGCAAATGAGTGTATTGTACATAACAACACATATCTGTGCAGTCATAGCAGCCAATCAAATAAGAAGGTATTTTCAAATGAATTGTGCGGCAAGGGATCATAAAAGACTGAAAATGATCTAATACACTTGTCCTGTGAAAGGCCTGTGGCATCAATTGAAACTAAAGCTGATGAATTTCAAGGACTGGGGAGGTTTTCATGCTTCTATAGATAAAAATTAGTGCAAATACTATGAAAGGGAAAAGCTAGTCTCTGCTGATGCTGCTGTAGAATACATAAGGATAGAAGCCCAAGAGTATATCTATGCCAAGTCCCACAAGGATAAGGGCAGGGATGTCCTTAATTTCATGCTCCAAAGCTGAAAATGCACCAGTGAAAACTCTCTGGAGAGTCACTTTTGATTCCTCAGTCTCTGGGATTCTTGAGAACACCCTCTAGAGTCGCTCCCAGAGGAGCTTCACTCCTCATCTCTAGGTTTGGAGCCCTAGAGAGCATGTGGGTGGGTTGAACATGTTCAAGAGTGTGGATTCACCCTAAATGTTTTAACCTGTGTGCTATCACTCAGGATTTATGGATGGTCAGTGCCTCTAAAAGTCAAGTCATAACTTTAGGCAGACAGGTTCAACCATCTGGGCCAAGATGCCTGGTAATTTGGCAGTGTGTGTATGTGTGTGTGTGTGTGTGTGTGTGTGTGTGTCTTTCCTGCTTAAAAAGAAATGTTACAGCTCAATGAATCATAAAGAAGGGAACAATGACATGAGTTAATGTGCACTTGCAGTATTTAACCTTAACTCAGCAGAGACTTTGATGCCAGTTACTACTGTGGAGGCATTGTTCTTGTGTCAGGATACAAGATACTGTGGCACCGAACAGATTAGGAGAAACAGTAGGATAGACCAGGCTGGTAAAAATGGTGCTTAATTTTAAATTTGGCCATATCCAAAGTATTCCCTTAATTTATTGCATCACCTGCAGCTATTATTCAAAGAGGATATCAGTTGATGGAGAGCTTTGCTTTTACACTAACATATTCCAATGTCATACGATATCTTGTCATGATGAAACTTACCCCCTCAAAATCAGCATGGGAACTATCTCCCACTTCCACCACTGTAAAAAAGCCAGTATCAGGAGGGGTCAGAGAGAGTAGTGCAGGTCTGGAGAGATGAGGTATCCAGATTCAGATGTGGCTTCACAATTAGGGGTTTGACAGATGGAGAGGTCTCAGCTCTGAGAAGTCTCTACCATGGACAGTTCCATCAGCCAGCAAAATATAACTGCTGAAAATTCTTCTCCTTTCTTCTAGCCCCTTTTCCATAGCATGACCAAAGCTTCATGTTGTGGAGCAAAACTACAATAAACAGTGGTAGACCTAGGACAAGTCTGTCTTGACAGTATTGTTCAAAGGACCATGATTATCCAGAAGTATCATAACTCACACTTGTGCAGCTACTCTTCCTGGATGGGTTGCTTAGCACCATTGCTCCAGATACTGTTCCCCTTTCCTTGTCTCGTATAGTCTTTAGGGTCATTTTCTTAGCCCTTTGACACATATTTCTCTGGAGGAAGAATTTGCAGCTACTGAATAATGCTCTCCTCCTTACCTCACTTCCTCCCCCCCCATCACTTCTGGTTTCCATACACAGTGAAAATTTTTCAAAAGTGCCTAAATGACTTGGAAGTTGCGGTCCCATTTCCAAAAATGTCTGGGTTGCTTAGGAGCTTTTGAAAGTGTTTCCCATCCTGTTGCTTGGTATGACTAATAGAGCAATGCACATTCCCTTTAAGCCTGTTCCATATGACTCTTATTTCTTACAGCTACAACAGAATAGAATAGATTTAAGTGTTTAAATCCTTAAGATTTAACTGCCCATTGATTTTTAGATTTTTTGTACAAATACAGCAGTATATTAAAGACCACTACAAACTCAAAACTGGAGGTAACTCTTGGATTATTATAATGAAGGCTTTGCTGCTTCCCCATAAAACTGTAATCTTAAGGAGGTTATAAATATCTGTATAGCATTAACTTAAATATGAGTTACAGACTGCAGTGAGCTTAGTTAGTTAATGTTAATGGCCGGTTCAATATGTTTGTAACCTACCAATATAAAGGAAATGCGTCCTGTAAAACAATATTAAATCAGGTCTTTTCTTTCTTGTCAACTAATTGCTATAACTGAGTGTTTATTGATGTTTTCATCATTATTAATCCCTCTGTACTTAATATTCTTTATTTTCATTGTACATTCCACTTATGAGCTTTGCTGGATGATATTCCCTCCTATTAAACTTAAAGCAGAATGGCTGAATAGGTAAAGATTTTGATTTTAAAAAAGGCAGGGGAGAATATTTCCAAAAGATGATAGAATTTAGGAACCACACTCTCAAAAGCATGCAGCACCACAGTCCGGTGCCAGGTTTTCAAAAGAACTCAGCTGTCATTAAATGAAGCAGTTGTTATGGGTTTTTTTCAACAACACAGAGCAGCTCCCTCTGCTCTTGGTGTGAGTTGTTGAGGAATTCAGAAAATATTGCCAGTAGTCTAGAGCCTGCATCCTCAAAAATATTTCTGTTTCACTCCTAAGGATCTGGGCTTTACATGGACTGATTGCATGCCAAGTTCTTTTGAAGATCTGGCATGTGTATGCATCTTAAAAGAAGAGCTTTCAAACCCGACAGGAGGTTGCTGGATTGTTCTCCGTTGTCATTCCGTTCTCACATGGCATGTGACAAAGAGGAAATGATTTTTGACTAAGACCTGATAAGCTTAGAGCAGATTTTCCCTGTCCAGCTTAAAGCAACATAGGATCATAAAAGAAACCAAACTGTGTCAACCACAGATCCATCTAGATCAGTATTATGAAACTCTCAGTGGCACTGAGTGGGTGCCAAGGGGAAGAGTGTTTTAAATAGGGCCTACCCAGATTGATTTGTGCCCTGCTTCTTTTCTTTTACAGCTTCCAGCATTTAGAGGGCAAGGGGAGTCATAATTTTGAGGTTGCAGCCTTGTTATCATGTGTAATATCCACTGATGGACTTACCCAGCGTGAATCCTCTTATATAAAAGCTACCTGTATGCCCTCGGCTTCTTGATAGGCTTAGTATACAACCCAGAGTCATCAGATCAAAGGCTAGATCCTCTTGTATAATTGTGAAATCTATATGTAGTCTGGACCCTGATAAAACACTTCACTAGCCCACAGGCTACAGTGAAATTCTATTTAACACACAGAACAAATGCTTCAAACTGAGTGCAGGGGTGTAGGTTGTAGCCATGTTGGTGGAAGGACGTAAGCAGCCAAGGTTCTTTGGGTGAATCTGATATCTTTTATTAGACCAACTTAAATAGCTGGAAAACAATTATTAAATAAGCTTTCAGGCTCAAAAACACTTCATCAGGCTAAGGACATTTCAGCAGTTGGTGTGTGCTGTTCCTGGATGGAATGAAAAGTTAAGAAGCCAGCGTGGGCTGGTATAATTGTTTTCCAACTATTTAAGTTGGTCTAATAAAAGATATCAGATTCACCCAAAAAACCTTGTCTGTCAAATTGAGTGCAGTGTTTACCAGTCTAGGTATTTGGGCAACCTCTCCATCATGGTATCTGAGTGTCTGCCTAAGTTATAATTTCCAGCAGATATTGATTCCAACATTTTACTCTTTCAATACTTACAGAGTTCCTGCAGCTGCTAATGGGAACTTTAGGAAGGAAATTTAAGGAAAGGCAAGTGTCAAAGGTAAAATAACTTTGTGGACTACAAGAAGAATTTTGTCCATGGTGAAGTTGTTCTGTAAAAAAGATTCAATTTATTCTTTTTACTTCTGTTGTGTAATTTGCATATTAACTTATAGACAGATGGCTTACAAAAATTGCTCCATCAGTCAAGACAAGCATGATTTCACCTCCACATCAGAAAGCTAGTAGTCCATCCCTTAAATCATTCTATATAGAAACACCTTTAAATAACCTATGTGCTGAAATGCACATACAAAGTGTAAATGAAGTGAAGGTGATCTGGCCAAATACTTTTTTTATTGCATTACATATGAAAAGGACTTAGCCATCTCTACCTATGATGACACTGTAATAAGAAACAAAGTTTATAGACCAACAGTAATGAGAATATGTCTATTGACCATGTTAATTGTTTATTACACCTGGATGGGGAATAATTGCTAAACAATTTGATCAATATTTTTCAGTTTTTCCCTGCACCCGCCAGGCCTCGATCACATGGTCCCTCGCTGCCTTGCCCAGGGGCCTGGTGGTAACCTTTCGCTCCATCTCTTAAGGGAGTGGCCCATGATCTCCCATTTCAGGCAGTCTTCCCCCTCTTTATCCCGCCTGCCACGACTTTGATGGTATTTCAGTGATGGAGGGGTCCGATTGCCTGATGCCAGCTGCCTCCCCAAGGCCGAAGCATGATGTTCTTCACGAGGCTCCAACCTCCCCTGTACCTCACCCTAGACCCAGCCTCAGTGGTGTGCTATTGTGGTTGCCGACGGCCAACCCTTCCCTTGATGTAGGGTCCCTCTGAGTTCCAGCTAGGCTCACGCAGGGGCCCAGGAAGCCCTGGTTCCTTCTTGGCTAGTCTGGCCTTTAGGGATCTTGGCTCCCTCTAACTTTAGAGCCCCAAACAATTATAATAAAGAAAATAACCCTCACAAACAAGCAGCAAAGGTGGTGACAAAAATAATAAACTAATCACAAGGCTATAAAAACCCCTCCAGATCCCTTCACAACCTTTCCTAGGCCAACGTTTAGGTATGCCTACTGTGGTGCTATCTCCCTTAACCTAAGTGCCCTTCCTCTTGTAGGGTGCTGGGCAATACCGCAGATTCCCCCCCCTCGTGAGACCTGCTAAGCCCCCTAGCAGAGGAATATCCCTTCCACGAGTTTCGGTCAGGGTCCTTGTCCCGGACATGGAGTCTCAGTCCATCCTCCTGTAAGGATCCCCTCTTACTTCTTATGTCCGTCGCCCTCCACCTGAGATGACGAAGCCTTTAGCCTCTGGTCTCCATGCGCCCCCAGGGTTACATACAGTCGGGACACCTGGGTCTTGTCAGGTCCGATGGCAGCGTCTTCCCCTGGGCACAATTCAGATTCCTCCTGTGAGTCGGAGGCAATGTTCCCTAGCTCCTCCACCTTCCTAGTGCACTTGGGAGCTCTTCTTCCCCAGCTCTCTTGCCGCCTCTCCTCCCCTTCTACCCACTCACTCTCCCTTCTTATCCCCCCGAGCTGGTTCTCCTCCCCCACTTCCCCAGCTGTTTCCCCTTTAAACAAACCGCGGCTAATGAGCTGCACGGGTCCCGCCGCCGCTTTCCACTCTGTTGTGACTCCTGCCGCCGCTTCCAGCCCCGCTGTGATTCCTGCCACCGGTAAGTTGCTTTTGTTTATTCTTTCTTCCTCTTTCCTTTCCCAGTGGTGTGCTGCCCCCAGGGTCCCCCTTGGATCTTTTGGGGTTCATTCCTTCGCCATGCCCTGGGACATTCCCTTTTCTCTGTTGATGAGTTTGTTACTGGCTGTATGTTACATATGTAGAGGTTTGTCTTTAACATGTGAAGTCTGTCTATATTTGCAAAAGGAATAAAACAGCAGGTCTATTCTTAACGCATGTCAGCTAACTTGAGTGTACTAACATAGGCTGAAATAGCAAAAACCCCCAACAAAAGCAAAGAAACTTGGGTTTTTAACTCAGGCTAGTAGCTTGAGTCAAAGCAGATGAAGAAACTGGTAGGAGCTAAATTGGACCTTCAATTCTACTTATGTAATCTGAAATCATTGTTTTCACTGGAAACTTTGTATGGATATGTAGATGAACTTTTTGTTTTTTAATACACTTATGTACATTTTGTGTGTGTGGCTGGGTTTGGTGCACTGAATGAATTATTTTATATAATAGCTACCTGTAGGCCCCCAGCTTCTTGATAGCCTTAATATACAACCTAGGGTTACCAAATCAAAGGCCAGACTTTTGTGATCCTGTCTTATAATTGTGAAATCTATATTTAGTTTGACCATTATAAAACATTTCACTGGCCCATGGGCTACAGTGAAATTGTATTTACCAGTCAAGTAGAACAAATGCTTCAAATTGAGTGAAGTGTTTACTACTCTAGGTATTTGGGCAACCCCTCCATTATGCTGGAAATCCATCATAATAAGCATTACACAGACATGTAGAAATATGTCTGTAAATATGGATATGATCACTCTCTCGATTAATGCAGTATAGAAGATGTAGGTTCAAGTCCCTGTTTATCTGCTGTTGTCACCATACCAGAGTATAAGTGACCCCATTATTCAATATATAGAATATTTTAGATATTACAATGAAGAAAATGGTATTCACAAACCACTGAATGGAAAAAAACATCTTCTATAGACAGAGGATACATATAGCTCCTTATCTAGGATTGATGAAACATCTGTTAGGGCAGTGTGAAGCTTTGGTAGCTGATTCGATTCAAAGGAGATTTGGACTGATTCAGCAGCCAAATTTCTGAATCCAAATTGAATTGGGAGACCCATTAAGAGGTCTGAATCAAATCAGAAGCTTCCAAATTGATTTGGAATGATTCGGGGTCGATTCAGAGATTCAGCCATAGGCTATATGGGTTTCCCTCACATAAAGCAAACCCACTTTATAATGTAACAAATAGGGATAGGTTCCCAAGGTGGTGAGGGAAGGAGGGAGGAGAGGGAATGAGGCTGGGACTAGGGAAGGGGTGGGGGGAGGGGTGCCCTTCCTCAGGCTGCACTGTGCTGTACCTGTCCCTCTGCACCTGGGCTCCACCTGTCCCCACTTACCCCAGCTCCTGGGTTGCACCATGTCCTGGTGTAGGCAGCTGGTGTCGGCTGCTCCTGGGGCCACTGCAGCAGGGGCTGGGGGGAAGTGGGAGCAAGCAGAGCCCTAGGTGGTGCAGGACACGGTACAGCTTGTCCGCACTCACCCCAGGCCCTGCTGCAATGGCCCCAGGAACAACCGGTGCCAACTGAAATAGGAACTGTCAGTGGGAGGGGATGTGGGGAGTGCACCTCTTGCAGTTCTGCACCCCTGAGGACGGCTGGGGGCTCTGTCAGGTTCTTCTTGGGGGCACATTCCCCGGATCTGCATGCAGAATGACAGCTGGCTGCCATTGCAAGCTGGAGCTGGTGGTGGGACCAGACTGAGTCTTCCTGGTACTCAGGGTGGGCACACCAAGCACTGAGAACAGCCCAGGGCCCCTGGATCTGGACGTGGATCACCCACTGCCCCCAGATCCCCTGCTGCAGGCTGGGGCCAGTGGCAGTACTGGCATGTTCCCAGTGCTCAAGGTGGGCGCGCTGAGTACCGGGAAGTCAGCCTGATGCCATTGCTAGCCCCAGCCTGCAGCAGTAGCCTGCTGTCATCCTACGTGCTGATCCAGGGGAAGAGCCCGACACAGCCCCGCATCCAGCAGCCCTCCCAGGGGGTGTAGAGCATCAACTGGTGTGCCCCACACTCCCCCCCTGCACCCACTGACAGTTCCCATCGTAGCTGGCACCGGCTGCTCCCAGGGCCACTGCTGTGGGGATTAGGGCTAGTGCGGACAAGCTGTGTCATGTCCCACGCCACCCAAGGCTATACTTGCTCCCAGTCCCCCCCAGCCGCTGCTGCAGTGGTTCTGGGAGCAGCCAACACCAGCTGCCTGCACCACTGCACAGAGCAGCCCAGGAGCTGGGGTGAGTGGGGACAGGCGGAGCCCAGGCATGGGGGGACAGGTAGAGCATAGTGCAGCCCTGGGAATGGCACCCTCTGCTCAGCCCTTCCCTAATCCCAACCTCACTCCCTCCCTCACCACCTGGGAATGTATCCCTATCTGTTAGGGTTGTCCAAAGCTTTGGTAGCCTATTTGGCAGCCAAATCTCTGAATCCAAATCGGCCTATTGAATCGAGACAGTGATTTGAATCAACGAATTGAATCACTGTCCCTCAAATCGTCCGAATCTCAATACTTGCTGCTTCGTACAGGCCTAATTTCTGTTTCATAGTTAGTAAGGTTGGAAGGGACCTGAGCAGATCATCAAGTCTGACCCCCTGCCATGGCAGGAAAGAGTACTGGGGTCAAACGAC
>NW_017728950.1:30936878-30971155 GCF_001723895.1 Crocodylus porosus
AGGGGAGGATCACCTCCTTGGACCTGCTTGAGATGCATCTGTGGATGCATGACAAGGTACGGTTGGCCTTCCTGACTGCACCCCCACACTGCCGGCCCATGTTCATTTTGGCATCAATGATGACTCCAAGACCCTTTTCTGCCTCTGCACTGATGACAAGGGAGTTCCCCACCCTGTAGGTATGCTGCTGATTCTTCCTCCTAAAGGTTGCATTTCTGGAGGGTATTTGTAGGAAGTATCACCACATTTGGACTAGCATGGTGAGGTCTTCAAGATTAACTTAGACAAACAGATTGATATTTCATGCCAAAATAAACTTTGATATCTTCTAAGAGTGAGGTGTTGACATAATGTTAATAGTCACTGTCCTACGTTACTTTTTGGTCAGTTAGCAGATGTAACATGTTTTTAAGCATTGCAAAATGCTTACAGTTATTACTAATGAGTTGTCACTTAAATATTTAAGTCAGATCCTTAGCTGATATTAATTGGCTCCCTTTAATTAGGGGAGTATCTGGCCCATGTTCCATATTAGGATCCAGAAACTGTAAGGACACAGTTTTGTGGGGAAAGAAAGGGAATAGATACCAGAAGAAGACTGGTGACAATAGGATTCATACTGGGTAACTGCTTTTTTCTCTGTAGTACAGCAATAATATAGTGCAATAGTTTGCCATGTTAGTTTTACATAAATGAGACCAGCTGGTATTTTATTCCTCTGAAGAAGTTCATAACAGAAATTGTTGAAATATATAAGGCATAATTACACCCAATGGTGTTGCAGTCTGCAATAATGATGTGCATCTGTTATGAAGATGCCTCATTGAAAATTCCAGGATGCTGGGCTGAAGTGAAACAGGTTCAAGAATTCAATTTCAGAACAGCTCCATTCTCTGCTAGTTTTTAGCTGCACTATTTACTTAGAAAAAAAGTATATAAGAAGCCCAATATATATAGTGATCTTCACTCTCATCCATTTCTTATGAGCATGTAATTCTTAGTCTCTCAAATGCAATTTCCATGACTGATATAAACACTAAAGATTTCTCTCAACCTCACTTAGCATATAATTACTTTTTAGGTCATGCTATTCTTGATATAAAAATGGGAGGAAGCAAACTAGGAATAACCAAGTCAATCTCTTCTTATTAGAGGGAAGAGGACTGCACTGAAAACAAAAACTTTGCATTGGTGGGAAATCACCACTCTCCAAATGCAGAATGTGGAAGTCAATCCTTGTGATAGAGTAATTTACTATTCAAGCTCCTTTTCATTGGTGGAAAATCCCATTATGCAGCAATCTGAATATATTGCTGAGAGTGATGGTATGCACATCTCTATGAGCATTGTACCATCAGGATTTTGGGCCACTCTCTCTGCACTGTTTGTATCTCCTTCATAGAGCTAGCCCTTGATAAAATATGCCAACTTGCCAGATTGAATTGTGTTCTGCATATGACCCCAGAGGAAATTAGGTCACAGGGCTGTTCAAGCCTCATTTCTACACCTCTAAATGAGATTCTGAAAGGGAGGGGAGGGGGGAAAAACCATTTGTCACTGTGGAAACAAAAGAAGAGGCAGGAGTAACAGACCCTGAATGCAGATGAGACACTTTTTCACATGGGACTAGACAATTTTCATATTAATTATTTCTCTGCATTTGTATAACATCATTTGCCTTCCTATTTTGTTTTTAGAAGCCAAATATTGGTGATGTGGGAATTATGCAGATTTCCAAAGGAAACACTAAAACCAGCTTGGTTAGATAGGTCATGTTATGCAGCTTTATAACAGTTATATGCTTAAACAAAGCTGAAATCCTTTTTGACCTGTACTTGATGTCTTTTATATCATATTTCACACTGGGGGGAGGGAAAAAGAGCACCGAGAAATAAACATAGAAGTATTATAAATCCTTTTGCCAGCGCTGTAATTACACATGGTCCTTTTTCAAAACACAAATAATACACATCCCTGGCCTCAAAGAGCTTGCAGAATATGTCAATTCAAACAAACACCAATACGCTTTTAGCTTCTTGCCCAAATGTGGATGCAAATCAGGCACTCTGAACCACTCCAAGAGAGCCTCATGAGCATTGCTGATGGTTTCTGGTGGCACGCACGCACGCGCTCTCTCTCAGTGGAATGATTCCAAGTAAAAGTGCTGCTGTTGTGCTTCCTAGTGTTTCTGAAATGCAGGTTTTTGAACAGCTGAGCTAACTCATAAATTAGATGCAGATCAGCCTAAGGTGCAAAGTATTCACATGTTGAAATTTGATTTTTCTCAAAGGTGGAGGCTGTCTCTGTCTGACAGTTTAGCTTAACACTGTAACTGTCACTAAAGTACTTGGATAGAGAAGATGTAGATGGAGAGAGTGGGATATTTTTAGACTATGGTGCATAAACATTTCAGGCTTCCCTGTCCTTTCCCATCTGAATAATTTTTTTGCTGCACTCCCTCAGACTTAGTGACAGCTCTTGTTGAAACCTTTCCCTGCTCTCCCATTCTCTTAAAGTTACATAAATCTTACCATGGACTTAATCTTTTATATAAGAAGCTCAGATTTCTAACATAAACAGCAAGCAGCTACCTCCTATGCTGTCATTTGCTACTATGCCTCTCAGATCAATCCAGGGCCCGTAAAATGGTAAGGAAGTACCTCAACTCTCACAAGCATCTCAATAGTACCATCAATACATCAAACAGGAAAAGTGACAAGGTGGCATCTTTCCAAACAACAGTAGGAGAGCCCTGGGCAGTGTTTAGTAATTATCTCTAACTAACTTCTGGAAATTCTGTTTTGGGATTACCCTAAGTGCAGGCATCTTCCCATCCTTTTCATTTATTTCCAGCAGGATCTGACCATCTGTTCACTTGCTCCACTTTGACTCATGCCAAAGCCAGTTGCACCATAACTAGCCCTGCAAGGATGCAAAATTGGAGACAACATCCTTAATTAAATGATATGTGGCTGAGTGCAGTCCTGTCGGACACTGACTTGTTACTTACTGACATTAAATCCTGGGTCTCTATATGGCACCCTGTCCACATAGAAGATAACTAATGCAACCACTAGAACCAAGACTCCTGCATTCCTAGCCTGCTAATATTTACCCTTAGAGAAGTGGGGAAGGACTTAGCATTCATGAAAGAATTCATAGCTAATATTTTGATATTTATAGAGCTTGCATTCTACAACAGGAATCAGACATGCAGACTGTTAGCTCACACCCTCTCCTCCTGAGCTACAGCAGGTAGAACCAACACCAAGGTTAATGATTTGCTCTTGGCTCCTAACCTTCCTTCTGTGCTACCTCACCCCTATGCTCTTCTATTCACACCCCCCAGCTGTGTTTTCCTCTTCCAGTCCTTTGGTTTCTGAACATTATTTTGTCATATTATAAACACTAGCACTGGGGATTATAGGGCCATTTGAAGAGCAGATCCTTGCAGTAGCTGTGAATAAAATTGTCATGTTCTCCATCAACTCCAAACTCCTAAATTTGACCCCACCATTGCAAAATAAAATATTTTTCTTGAAGCAACCTGGAGAGAAATAATTAAAAATGAACTGAAAACTCTTCCATCTGGTACATTATCTTGAAGGCAGATGAAGGATGAGTTAAACAAAAAGGGGCCTTTCTTGAAATATAGTACTGGAAGGGAGGGAGAAATAGAAAAGAGCGAGAAGATGATGAAGCCCATCCTTTCTGTTCATCTGTGGAACTGATGATAATCACACCAAAATTAATTTGGTGCCCTTAACTGGGCCTGAGCAATTATAATCCTTGCATCTTGCGTGTGCTGCATATTTATTGCTAAAGGGATTAAATCTAGGGGATTTATGGCCCTATTATCTTTGTGTGGCAATGTTCAAAGAATGAAAGATGCAAGAGTGAAGCATGTAAAAACTGGAGATGGGGCAAATCTGTAATCATTTTTTTCAAAATGCCTTTCCCCTTAAATGGTTGGGCTTGTATAAATAGGATCTCCCTGCAAAATGCCCCAGCAACTGAGTTTAGGTTTGGCAAACTGAAATCCAGCAAACTAGAAACCTGATTATGTCTATTTCTACTTAACTCTTTTCATTGCTTAATCATTACAGTGAAAGTTCCATATCTACAGTCCAGAGACAGGTGTTTAGGGAGGTGACTGTCCCAGGGGCACAACCACAGGGGAGTTAGAGACCCCGCCCCAGGGGACCCCGGGATGGGGGCTACAAACCCTGGGAAAGAGAACCCCAAAAACAAAAGCTACTTACTTGCCATAGGACGCCAGCCACAGGAGGAACAGAGAGCAGAGCCGGTGCAGTTCGTTAGCCATGCTTATATCCAGCTGGAGCTGGTAGGTGATGTTAGGAGCAATCACTGGCCAGTGGAAATAAAAAGGATCACTGGCATAGGAACGGAGAGAGCAGGGGAGGCTGCAGAGCTGCTCTACACTGGGGCAGATAGCCCTGGCACGAAGAGGAAGATTCTGCTTTGGAAAAGGCACCCCAAGTGGCCAGAATTAAAGGACAACCCCACACTGGTCACGGGCAGTACCAGTGCCAGGTGGAAGATCACATTCCTGAAGGAGCACTAAAAACCCCAGAGACACCAGAGACTTCATGCTCCAGGTTCCCATAAGCACAAAGCTGAGAAGAAGGGCTAACCCAGGGAGGAGCGAAAGGTTCCCTCAGGGATGTCACCTGGCCCAGGTTCTAGGGTGGAGAAAGAGGGAAGGAGCAGCATAGCCTGACCTCTCTTCTTCCATCTGCCTTCCCTTCTTTTCTTTCATTAAGTCCTTCTTTTTCCTTTTGCTGCCGCTCATCGATGTATAGTTCACTTTTTGTTGCTTTTCTTGACTTGTCTTTTTCTTTGCTTAATCCATTGTTAGGTCCATCCCATAGGAGTCCTGATCACCACCTCAACACAAGGGATACTTATGAGGATCAGCAAATAGCCAATGACAATAGAAGGCATAGACGAGAGAGAAATTCTGCAGACCTGCAACCTACTAAAGAAATGAGGTCAAGAACCAGCCCTGGAGAGGGTGTAAGGATCTGAGATCATCTAGACTTGAGGGAAGGCCACATTAAAATCAAGTGGCCCACTGGAGGTTGGCGTAAGGAAGGGGTGTAGGGGAGATGAAGCCCCACGAATATTCGCCAAGAGGAGTGGCCAACCCTGAGGGACTGACAAGAGAAGACCCCTCCACTGAAATTACACCCAAATTCATGGCATGTGAGTTTGGGGCTTCTTCTGGGGAGATCAAGGCCCCTCTCAGTGGTCACTCGAACCCTTGCCATGTCCACCATCAGGCGCTCGTGATAAGGCGGCTCGCAAGCTGGTATTCGAAGCTAGGCGGGCACAAGGGTATAAGAGAAAAGGTAGGTTTGTTAACCTTTGGAGAAGAGTAGAACAACAAATGAAATTGCTAAACTCTATACTACCAAACAGTCTCCCATACTAGTGAGACATTTGTCAAGTGCTACAAGGGATTATTTCCTTACAAGCAGAATTTAATAAGAAGATTTTAGAAAGAAACTTCTTCGCTGGTAGGCAAAGAATCTACACTGAGATTCTCAGAAGCCCTCCATCACTCAGCATGGATCTGTCCAAGTCTAGGTCTTCTCAGCTATGAGTGGCTTCTTTTTGGTGTTATGCCTCCTTCTCCCTTTCCAGATCAGCCTCAGATCTTCCATGTGTTCACCCAAATGTATTCTGAAAGCCACATATTCCCAAATCAGCTCAATTTCATATGAGACTCATTTTCCTTAACTTGAAAATGAGAGGGGCTTGAATGGTGTGTGTGTTTGTGTGTGTGTGTGTGTGTGTGTGTGTGTACGCACGTGTGTGCACACATACAAGTTCTTATACAGATTATTAGCCAGATTTAGTAACGAGACTTCAGAGCACCGCATGGATTTACACCATCTGAGATCTGACCTTCAAGTGTTCAGTGTAGAGGTCCTGTTTCAGCAAAACACTTAAGCAAGTCCATCCTCTTTCATCAAAGCTGAGACTTAAGGCTTGCTTAATATTGAATGTGTGCTTAAGTATTTGACAAAATAAGGGCCATATACTAGACGTGGAGGAAATACAAAACCAGGAAATGATTATTAGGGGCTTGGGAAACCTTTTATGTGAGGAGAGATTAGAAGGATTAAGACTGTTTAATGTAGACACGGTGCAGGCCACATGGTTTCTGTGCCACATAGGTCTTCCTCCTGTTCCCAGTTCCTCATCTTGCTCTCCTGCCATGTCTTTTATGTTCTGCCAGTGCACAGGTCCCTGGGAAAAGAGCCTTCCTAGTTAGGTGTGACACTTCTCATAGCTGAGACCCCTAAGAGTCTCCTGGTGCATTGTCTGCTGTGGCTGGTCTTCTCGGCTTCTACATCTTTTTCCTAAATCTCCATTTTTATCTTTTAGCCAGGAAAAGCCCTGGCTAGTACCAGCTAACTTTCTGTCCTACTTGCCCAACTTCTCTAATCCTACTTGCTGCCAGGTTCCCTGGCAGGAGCCCTGGTCTTCTCCACTATCAGAGCTTTTCTTCCCTTTGTTGCTGAGGCCCTTCCCTTCTGTGTCTCAGAGCCAAGGCTTCAGCCTGTTCTCATTCTTCTAAAAGGGCCCTTCCCTTCCTTCCTCTTAGTGGGGACTAAAGGGGTCCCTGTTACACACCATATTTTTTTAACTAAGAGGACATGGCACAGCCCCAACTATGGATTTTACAGACTTTGCGTACTGACAAACATGGAAAAATATCCCAAAATGCATTTTACCAGAAGTAGCAGTGCATTACTTTGGCCTGGCTCCTCAGCATCTGTGTAGATTGGTGCTTTAGTGGGGCTTTTTGATGCTTTTCTATCAAGCTGATTCAATTAGCTATTAAACAAAAGTACCCAAAAATCCCCACTAAAGCACTGTCTATGCCAGTGATTCCCAAACTGACAAATTGTGTACCACCCATTTAAAACAATACAACCTTAACTACCACCAGCAAATTTTTCACTTCAACCTTAAGTAACACTAGCAAATTTTTGCCATATAAAGTAATGATAATAAATCTGTTAATGCACACCACTGACAGGTTGTCTGCGTACCACTGGTGGTACCCGTACTACAGATTGGGAACCATTGATCTATGCAGATGTTGGGAAAGCCAGGCCCAACTAATGTGATGCCTCTTCTCGGCATATGCTGGGCTCAGCACGGGAGCATTATGATTTTAAAATAAAGTTTCGGTTTTTTCAACATCTGCAAGCAGCCTTTATGTCATGGAAATGTGGGTGTTTTTGAAAAATGTATCTAAGTAAAAGGGAAACATGAATAAAAAAGACAAGATAATGTAAGTTGTATAGGAAGTGAGTTTCACGTTCTTATATACTATGTTTAGAAGAACAATGGGACACTCAATGAAATTAAGGGAGAAAATGTAAATGTGAGCAGAATTCAAAGTGATTTTTTTTAAAAATGCTTTTTTACACAACACAGAGTTAACTTGTAGATGTCCAAGTGGGTGGAGGCCAGATACACCCATTTATGAACAAAGTAGAGGCCTTGCAGACCTATCTCCAACCCACAACAAACAGACAAGTCTGAGCCTTCCTAGGATTAGCAGATAACTATAGAAAATATATTCCAAAATTGTCAGAGATAACAGCACCCCTTTCTGAACTCACACATGCACCTAAGGAAGTATAGTGGTCTCTGGAAGCTAAACAGGCCTTCAAAGGGGCCAGGGAAGCCTTGCACTGTTCCCCATAATACCCCAGATTTTGATGAGCCATGCTGGTGCACACTGATGCATCAAATGTGGTCAAAGGGGCAGTGTTATCTCAAAGAAGAGAAAAATGGAATTTTCTATTGCCTTTGTAAGTTGAAAACTACATCCACAAGAAAAAGCCTATTCCACAATCAAGAAGGAATGCCTGACTATTAAGTGGGCTGTTGAGATGTTCTGGTATTATCTGTTAGGCTAACAGTTCACCATTATCATGGATCACACCCCATTGTACTGATTACAATGAATGAAATAGACAACATGAGGTTTGTGAGGTGCTCTCAATATACCACCTTATTATTTCTCAACAGAGCATTGGCCTGGGAGACATAATAGGAAGGCAGATTTCTTGTGAAAATACAAAAAGGGGGATGCAATATGAAGAAAAGAAGAGAATACATCCCCTTGACAAGGGAAGAGGGAAGGGCAATTTGTAATAGGGAACCCTTGCCCTATTACTGCAGGAAGGCTACAGGGCCAACAGGATCAGCAAGGGCCAAAGAAGGAAGCACTCGAGGGAGTAAATAGGCTTGCTCTCAGGCTGAAGGGGTATTCTGGCCCTGGCTGGGGAAGATGCAGGGCTCCCAGGCAGGTAACAGGGACAGGGGCTGCTGGTGAGTAAGGACTAGCGGGGGGCGGTTTCCTTTGGCTGGTTCCTTTTACCCAGCCACAGGACCCTGAAGGAATAAAGTATTTCAGTACATGTTGGGTTGGTTCACAAGTGCCTGGAGGTGTTATATTTTAGTTTGGAGCAGTTGCTTACATTGTTTGTTTCTATTTTACTGAAGGACTGGAAGTGACTGTTAGGAGAGGGGGAGATTGCATTGCAGGTACCTTAAAGCACCTTGCAAGATTAACCTCTTGTTGGTGAGGGAGTTGTACACAGAGATCAAGAGACATGGCAGATGGCATGCCACCTGTAGCATGATCACACTATGATTCTCATTCTTTAAATCGGAACAAACAATTTCAACCAGACTTTTCCTGTTTTCATATGAGCCAGTCAAACAAAATTGATTTAGAAATTTGTAACCATTCCCCCTCTTCCTCCCAGCTCCTTCCTGCCCCTCAGACACTTGTTCAAATAAAGAGCCACTTTTTCCTGTAATCAAGGACAAAAAATCTGGTCCATTTGCCAGGAAGTGAGTAGCTTAGCATCCTGGTACTCTATATACTACAGGCGCAGTTCAGTTTACTTGTGCTCGCTCATCAAGGAGAACTGATAGCATGTCTCCTCTCTTCCTCCAAGTGGGTGTAACAAGAGCAGTTGCTGGGAAGAGTTCCTCACTGCACAATGTTGCCAACAAATGGTCATCATTTCAATCAACTAATTGCTTCTCTTTCCTCCCCATCCTGACAGACTCCCTTGAATAATTCATCCCCCCACAAGATCTTGTGAACTTGCATTTGTCATGAATCCAAAGATGCTGTGTGGTGGGATGCTTTGGGGGCTGTGACCAGTGAAGAGAGGGGATACTCTCCCTGGGGTCTTCAACCAGGGGAACCTCATGGAGATCCCTGGTTGAGGAAGCTAGGTGTGACTTAAGAGGAAGCTAAACCTGGGCAATTTTCACAGGAATTTTTATGAGGGCTAACTGGTAGTCTGAATGTAATACAAGAGTTTTGCTCATTTTGCTTTGCATACTCTGTTGCCAAAGTGTTTGCCACTTTTTCTTTTTTATATCATTTGTTCTGCCTTGTAATAAATTCTTATTTTTCTGTTACTTTACTGAAGAGCCTATGGTAAATCACGATTTCCAGGCAAATTTAATAACCCGGGCATATGCATTCAGCAAAGTCAGGGTGTATCTCTGGGAGCACCCTGGGGCTTTGTCACAATATTTAAAGGCACTGATTCTATCTCTCGCAGTGGCTAACATTACTGGGGGAGAACAGTTCTAGTGTTTCCCAGAATCCAGCCCTTAAAATATAATTCCCAAGTAATTCTGCCTAGTCAAACAATTTAATTTTTCAGGTTAAAGCCAAAATCAATCAGGCAAAGTGGTCAGGAGCTTTTAGCAGCACATTTGTCACCTTCTCCCTTCTCTTTGATGGTTACTGGCCTTTAGATGATGGAGGATTTTATTTCACCAGTAATCAAGTTCTGCAAGCTTCAGGCTTGTCATGCGTGAGGGTTCTCTCCTGATTTACTCTGCATATTTCTGAAGTGTTTTATTGTGCTTCTTGAAGGCCTTTTTTTTTTTTTGCACATCTTTATGCATCTCTTATTGAGATCAATGTATCTCTTTTTGAGCTTGTGCCCTGGGGAAGAAGGTTTTGAGCAAATCGTTTTATTATAAATAGATGCATCTTTCAGGCACATTTAGTTGCTTTCTGCAAACATTTGTACATGGTTCCCACTCTGCTAGGCATTCTAGCTTTCTGAGGAAGAAAATAGTGGGCTTTACACAAAAAACAAGGCCCAGTACAGTATTTTCCATTTGCTAACTCAAGTTCTCCTGCTGTCTTTTGGTGCTACAATCATGAATATTATCATAATAAGGTAGGCACCTAAGCTCATACAGTAAACATTTCTCTGAAATGAAGCCTGGTAGCTACAGAAAAAAACCCTGAAATGTTTGCTGCTCAGATGCTCTAAAAATACAAGAAACCAGCATGGTACAATCAATTCTCATTGGTAGAAAAAATCTGTTTTTAGCAAGGCTGACAACCTATATATTCATACTTAACTTGATGCAATTTAAAATGGGCAAGTAAGTGCAAAGATAAAAATAGAGCTTACAGTGGAGGGGCTGCTGGACCTTTGCTGAAAACACTAATTGGCTTGACAGTGCAACAAGGTAATTGGCCCAGGTCC
This sequence comes from Crocodylus porosus, assembly GCF_001723895.1. Lineage (NCBI taxonomy): Eukaryota > Metazoa > Chordata > Crocodylia > Crocodylidae > Crocodylus > Crocodylus porosus. The sequence continues at coordinate 30,947,462 of NW_017728950.1, forward strand.
TCGCCCAGTGTTAATCAGCTTAACTCCATTTAGTTTAGTGGGAAGTTAGATTTATTCTGTGCCCTTTTGAAAATCTTCCCTTAGCTGCTTTGATACACATGTTAAAAGAGGGTCAAATTCTGCTCTTGACAGCCCTAGTGAAAACTTGGCTTTATTTCACTGACTTCCATGGAGTTATGCCTGATTTGCACCTGAGTAAGCAAGATAAAAATTTATCTCCACAGACTCTGGCTGTAATTATTATTATTATGAACATGGTTACTCTTGTGAGCATTTACTGTACTTTGAAAAAAAATACTTGGCAAGCCCACTGTTACAGAGTGCTGGGGTTGCAGTCCCAAAAGGATAAAGCGTCATCTTTTTCAAGACATTCATAATTTTCATAGCCTTTTTATGAAGATGGAATAATTTTCATGAATCAAAGAACCTTCAGATATATCTGAATAGGGAATCAGCTCAAGAGATAGGTATACAGAAAGGTAATGGTGGGTGGGGGGAACAAGGTTCACATCACTCCTGAAAAAAGGCCAAAACAATGTTATTAAACTCAGAAATACTGATGCTTATAGTGCGATCTTTGGGCCTCTGGGAAATCATGAGGTGCTGTAAAGCATTCCTGTGGGTTATACTAGATTGGAGGAATTACAACCATCCTTTTAAAAACCACCTGCTGGCAATAAGCACGAAGCTGAGGAGAGAAAAAAATTGTGTTCCTTGTTCTTCCTTTACTGAGGCTTTCGTTGTGAAAGCTTTGGGAACAGCTCTATCCTGAGCAATTCAAATGACAATTTGCATTTCAATAGCTGCTCTTGGGTAATTAAATATACTGAGTCACATCACAACATACCTTCCTAAAAGGTGATGTCTCTGTCACTGCTGTTGAAAATGCAGAATATTTGTAAAGTTATCGTTGACTTACAATTTCCACGAGTGGTTCAGTGCACCTCAGGTAACCCAAAAGGGTGAAATAGGGTAGCCTACCAAGTGGAATTCAGCAATCTTCTATCACTCAGAATATACTGGGGATAATGGTAAAGAAATGCTGAAAATTAACCCCTGAGCTGGCACTTCCACACCATTATAGGGATGCTAGTAACTTTACATTACATTTATAGAAAAACACAGCAGTTGCAGTTCACAGAGGGTTACTCATAATTCTTGGCCTTGATCCTCAAAGCTGATGCATGCAGGAGGATGCCAGTTCTACCATGAGGCACTGCACTGGCTGCAGGGCTCACCACCATTGATTACTTTGTCTGTTTGGGGATCTTGTTCTGTCAATTTTCATAGGTAGATCCCACTAATCCCTAACTGGTTAAAGTTCTTATTTAACATATCTCCTGCTGCCCTTACCCTTTCTTCCATCTATTCATTTGCATTTTAATAGGCAGTTGAAAGTTAATTAATAGTAATTTTCAGTAAATGTATTTCTTTAATGATTCTGTCAATGAAAGTCTATGTGCCTGTGCATCTATAAGTAGCCCAAAATGTTAAAGATTGGCTAGGCATTCACAAATGCAGGGAGTTCTTCACATGAAGTGGCCTTAGGCAGCAAATCTAAGTGCAGCCTGCTTCAGAAAGCAACTAGAGGACAGAGGTTAGACTCATGTGATTTATCTTTATAGGTAAGATCAGAACAGTTTTTGACATATCCTTAACAGAAGCGGGCCACCCCTCGTGAGCCCATTGGCGATGCAACTGAGCAAAAAACACATGGCGGACAAGATTATGCTTTCTTTGTACAGTCATCTTCAGTTTTAATTTTTTCATTTCCTGTGGCTGACAAAACAATATTAGGAGGTCTTGTGGAAGGCATGGTTTGTGTTCACTATTCAGACGGGAATCTAGCCTATAGGCAATCTAATGCCTAAACCATGAGAATGGGGATCCGGAGGCCTGACTTCTATTCCCAGTTTTGCTTCTAGCCTGTGGCATGACCTTAGGTAAGTCATTTTAATTCTCTTTGCTTTAATTTCCCATCTGCAAAATGGGGATAAGGATGGGTGACTTGACTTGTGAAATGCTTGGAGATATACAGATGAAGAACACTGTATAGTGGTATGTATTGTTGTTACAAGGAACAGATCCCATAAAAACTAATTCCACCTGTATATTCTGAAGGAGAGGGATCTAAAAACAGAGACTTTTTTTGAGAGACAAAAAGCTGATCATAGAGGTGGATGTATTCATCAGGAATGGCATTGAATTTTAGGTACATAAAAACCTGATGCTACAGGCCTGTCCTAAGCATTGATAGAACTGTTTAGAATTGTGCTAACTCTAAAGGTCACCAGATTTGTCTGTAAATTTTTCCATTATTCCTGGAAATTGGCTGTTTTGACTCTTTTTTAAAATGTGTGAATTCTCATTGGAATAAAAAGTAAAAGTAATTCCCAGGTATTTTTTGTTTTGTTTTTGATTTTTGAGAACCTACTCTAAAAAACTGGCAGGAATATTTTGATGAATATGATTTTTTGTTGTGGCACTGACATTTTTCATGAGGAGGAAAAATAGTTTCCCTAGAGCTGTTAACTCAGTTATGCTGGTAGAAATGTTTAATAACTGCATTGCCCCATTGAATATCTGCTTATTTACACGCTTACAAAGTGGTTAGTAAATGCTAAATCCATGGAGCCCTTACAACAAGTAGTTGGCTCAGTTTCAGAGTATCTTAAATGCTGCATTTGAAGGAACCCCGTAAATAACATAGATTTTAAGCAATGTCTAGTTAGCCAAATGTTAGGCAAAATTCTTTAAATCCAGTGAGATTTTTGCTTATAACATTGCAACTATCCAGGTGGATGGAATGGAATTCACTCAGAGTTTGGTCCAATTTGGTTTGAAACATTTTTATTTTGAAGGCATGTTTAGTTCTGAGTTTGCAGTAATGCTATTGCAAGATCTTAACACATTTCTTCTTTGTTCTTCAAATGTAAACTTATTCTGGAAAGTGACTTCAGGGAGTTTGGCTGGGAGGGGTGATTTGTTTTATTTAAAGTACTGTGGAATTTCATGGTAATATGCACTGCCTGATAAATCTGGTAAAAAGACTGCCATTCTCCAACTGGCCTGAGATCTTGATGGCCAAATCCTCTACTAGCAGATATCTCTACAGTGGGGGTGGGCAAAATACAGCCCGCAGGCCAGATCCAGCGTGCCAGGCATTTTCATCCTGCCTATGATGCTGGAGCAGGGGTGGGGGTGAGGGGGGAGCTGCAGCTGGGTGGGAGTGTGGAGCACGGGCCTGGGGCTGGCAGCGGCAGGGAGCCCATGCCCAGGTGGGTGGTGGCAGTGCAGAGCTCAGGTGGGCAAGGTATAGGTGTGTGGGGGGAGACCCCCCCCACTCCCCTATGGCGCACAGCCTCCACTAACAGCAGGAACAGCAGCAGCAGGTGGGGGCACTCAGAGCACTTGTACGCGGTACAGGTGCTGCCACCCGGCAGATCACAGCTCCAGCCAGTAGCGCACATCATGGTGAGAAGCATAGCCTGGCTGGCCCACCTCTATTGCCAAGACTCCCCACTGCATGAGTGTAGCTCCCACACACATGTGCCACCAGGGAAAGCTCCTCACCAGAGCTAATGCCTTCCCTGCCCCCTGCTGTACAGGTCCTGGGACTCTGCCAGAAGGACCCCATCCCTTGCTTCCCTGCAGAGTCTGGGGACCTGAATGGCAGGGGGCAGGGAAGGCATATGGCTCCAGCACAGGGTTTCCCCAGTGGCACATGAGTGGCATGTGTGCAGCAGGGAGTCCTGGTGATAGAGCTAGGCCAGCTAGGCTGCACTCTTTGCCCCCATGTGCATCGCTGGCTGGTGTCACGTGCCACTGGGTAGCAGTGCCTGAGGTAGGCCTGAGCACCCTGTGCTCCCACTGCCATTGCTTTTGCTGCTGCCAGCAGGGACCGTTTACCATGGGAAATGTGTGTGTGGGGGTTTCATGCCTCCACAACTTCCTCACATCCTCCCACTCTCCCTCATACCCCACAAATACTACACACCCACACCCTGCCCCCACAACCCCCCACATATTCAGCCCCTAACATACTTTATTGCCCCCCCTACAGCCACAGCCCCTCACAAGCCCCCTCCCACATCTCACCATACACGCATACCCTCCCAACCCCCACCTCCCACACACGCACACAGTATACAAGACTAAGGCTATATTTTTGAGTTATTATGCAATCACCTCTATATACAGTATGCAAATACAAATCATGACAAAAATATTTTTTGTAATAAAATTAAAAGATGTTATAATAGGTGTTTGACTTTTAGTGCATGATTTTTTTTTTCTGGTTCTAAGATCGCATTCCTCCCTCCCAAAAGGAGTATTTATGGGGGGAAAGGGGAGGAACTTTCAGTGGCAAAGGCCAGGGGTTAGGGATGGGATTTCTGATCCCAAGATGGCAACCAGGGGGCAGGGCAACTGCCAAGGGGTGGAGCTACCTATATGGCCCTCCACAGCTCACCAAAACTCATTAAATGGCCCTTCAGCTGAAATAATTGCCCACCCCAATCTATGCCATCCTTTTCAGCAACAAGTCTATACCAAGCTGAGATCAACTCCCCCTGAAGGTGGAGTTAGGTTTTGCCTTTTCACTCATCGTCCATTCTAAAGGTTCTACTGGTCCAATGACCTTCCACTTCTCACCCTCCTCTGTCTTCAGTGGGGTCTCTAGTTCTTTTTCCAGTGCTCCTCCTTGAAGCTAACCTGTATACTGCCCCTTGCATTTAATAATCATTCGATAAATGGCTGGAGAACCACTGGGAAGCTTCTATCCCGTTAAGAGAAATGGTCCAGGCTAAAACCCAGGGCTTGCTTCCAGCTAAGATAGTAGCCATCTCACTGAACCACATACTCTGTAGCTTACTGTCTTCCTTTTGACCCTATGTATCTTCCTCCCTTGGTGTCTCGGGGGCTGGCTTCAAAAAGAAGGCTGGAAAAGGGTCCTGGACAACATTTAATCTGTGCTCCGGTGGTTGGGAATGCTGTGCTAGGAAGGAGGAGTGGTGCAGGGTTGAACCTCCTCTGGGTGAGGGAGGCCTAAGATTCTTTTACTTTGAGTATGCTGCTCATAGGGCTAGAAGATGGGATGGCTTGCTTCTTCTTCCCAATGTCTTTTCTCAGATTTATGCTTAGGCTTGCTCTTAAGTGCTTTGCCAATGCGTACCTGTAGCATATGCTCATTGTCTACATGGACACTTGGGCTACAAGTAGACATTACCAAATAAAGCATATTAGCTGTGTCAGGATGCATCCTGGCACAGCTGATCTGGTTCATTGGGCAGAACATGTTATCATTGTCCTGCATGTTGATCATGTTCCCCACTTATAGAGCAGTGGCCCTGAGGAATCTCTGCAGCATGTCTCTGGAAGCAGGGAACCGTAGCTTTCCCTGCTTCCAGAGGTGCAACTCCAGGGAGCATGTCTTCATAAGTCAGGGAAGCCAGGCAGGCACTCCTGGGGCTGGAGGGGTTGGGCATTCCTGGAACATGCAGGATTGGGACCCTCAAGCCCTGGGAACATCTGCTCAAGGTGACTGGAGAGCACGGGCAGCTCCAGGCTGCCAAGCACTCTCCCATCATAAAGTCAATAGACATCAATCAGCACAAACTTTTCCACAATAAAAATGGTTGTGGTGGCATACAAACAATGTCTGATTCCAGTCTTATGCATCCATAGTTCAGGGGCAAGTGCCAAAAATGCCCAGACATTCAGCTAAAAAAAAAAAAAAAGCCTTTTAGGTGCACCTAAGGCAAATAAAATTCTGTTCATAAGCTATGACTTTTCTAGGCAGTACATTTCCTAGTCTGTACATACATGGAGATCTTATTGACTTTAACTAAATTGTGGGGGCTCAGCACTTCAAAAAATAGGGCCCTCAGTTTTCCAAGTTGAGTGTCCCAAAACTGAGCACCCAAAACTAATGAACACTTTTGATAAGCTGGGCTCAACCAATCTGAGTATGTCACAGAAAATGAAACATGCAAAAATTCTTTCGCATTTCTGAACTTGACAAAAATCTTGTACCTCATCAATTCTGGCTTTTGTCAGTCATGTTAAATTACATCATGTAGCATAAGTTAACCAATGTGAAAAGATGCCGTGTGTCATAATAAAACATGACAGCAGCCTAACGAATTTTAAATCTGGCTTTCTGAAAACTGTTTCTGAATAAATTGAACTTTTTCTGAGATTAGTTTGTGGACAAATCCCAGTTTTGAAACTGCTAAAAACACATACAAAATCTTTATTTGTTTTGCCTTTTTCAAAATGTTCTTTACGCTTGCTTAGTTGCAGGTATTGTGAACACTAATTACATAATATTTTTAGATTATTTTTGAAGATCAAATCGTAATTATGTTTGCTGCTATTTAGTAATGCAACTTGTGTTTTCTTATTCTTATTGTAATATTTGTCTCTGAATCAGCGGGTGTCTATACATGTGCTTCAGGGCGGAGGGGTGCTCTAATAAAAGTGCTTGCAGTGTTGCATGTATTCGGCATCCCATGCTTGTAAATGGCAGCAGGGGTGCTTGAACAACAGCTCATTGAAGGAGCTATAGTTCAGTAAGCTGTAGTTGTGGCACCCCTGCTGCCATTTTGAAGCATGGGGACATAGTTTCATAGTGTTTAGGGTCAGAAGGCACCTAAACAGAACATCAGGTCTGACGCCCTGCCCTGGGCAGGAGTGAGTGCCTCAGCCAAATCATATCACCGCAGCCAAATATTTGTCCAGCCTCCTCTTGAAGACTCCCAAAGTAGGAGAGAGCACCACCTCCCTTGGGAGCCCATTCCAGTGCCTGGCAGCCCTAACTGTAAAGTAATGTCTCTTGATGTCCAGCCTGAACCATCTCTCTAACAATTTGTGGCCATTATTCCTAGTAACCCCAGGTGGTGCCCGAGGGAACAGAGCCTCCCCCAATTCTTGCTGGTTTCCCCTGGTGAGTTTGTAAATGGCTACCAGATCCCTTCTCAGCCTTCTCTTATGGAGACTGAATAGATTCAGGCCCTTCAGCCTCTCCTCATAGGGCCTGCCCTGCTGCCCCCTGACCATGTGAGTGGCCCTCCTCTGGACCCTCTCAATGCAGGCCACATCCCTCTTGAAGTGTGGTGCCTAGAACTGGACGCAGTACTCCAGCTGCGGCCTGACCAGTGTCTCATAGAGGGGGAGGATCACCTCCCTGGACCTGCTGGTGATGCATCTGTGGATGCACAACAAGGTGCGGTTAGCCTTACTGACCAGGTCCTCACATTGGCAGATCATGTTCATCCTGGAGTCAATAATGACCCAAGATCCCTTTCTGCCACTGTGTTGACAAGAAGGGTGTTGCCCAGCCTATAGGTGTGTTGCTGGTTCCTTCTCCCTAGATGCAGTACCTTGTACAATATTGTGTTAATTAACATGTTCCAGCAGATTTAATTAATTAAAGTGCTTAAAATGGCCTCTACTTTAATATTTGACCTTTTCCTGTCTTGCTATCATTTTTTTTCTGCCCAGAAAGACTCCAAGTCTGTGTTTAAATACAAACAAACAAAAACCCAAGCCCTCTCCCCCCCACAAAACAAGTTTTCAAGAATCTTTGGTTTCTTTTGTGCCTGTGATAGATTCTTCAAGCAGCAATTGACAAATCCCTTGGCATGCAAGGTCGAGAGTTTTCTGTTGAGAAGCGGTGGGCTGCTCCAAGCATCGCTCCAGTCTGATGATTCTTAGATGGTTGATTTCTACAGGTTTCTAAAAGATCCTATTTCTTTTCTTTTCTTTTTTTTAAGGTACATATGTGCACTTGAGACTCTGCCATGTTAATCACAGGTGACATGTTGAGTCGGGATGTTTTTATTAAGTTCACAAATGCTGCCAGTCAGAAAATCAAAGTGTTTTTTTCAGTAAGTATTTTTCAATGTGTATTGAGTTTATTATATATATTTTTAAAAATTTAGGAGTGTAATAGGGTGAGGTTTTCCCCTTTGGTAAGTAGGCACCGGACATTCTGGTCCCCATTCTCAGTGTGCTATCGCGCTTTTAAGCCCATTTGTAATTCTAGGTCTCTGTAAAGTAGGCAGAATTACCCCCTTGAAAATAGTCCTTGTTCAGGGAGATGGTAGTATAGAACTGATATAAGGGCTCTTCATCTGCCCGGCTCTCAGTCACCTGTTTATATGGGAGAATATTATCTAAACAAAGTTTCTGACTACTGGTGGACAATGGAAGCAGAACACATGTTAGAATGACCCTAAGGATGCTCTCAGACTGAGACTATACAAGTTGCTCCATGATCTCTGAATATGGAAATGGAAAAGATTACTTTAATCAATCTTTGTCATCTCAATCATTTTGCCTAGGAGTAGGACTACAAAATTGGGCCTACTCTGTTTTTCATTGTCTGCAGAACCTTGCCATATGGTAAAACTCAATTGACTAGGTATTCAGCAGAATAAAGAGAACACCAATACTATTTTTACTGAGGTTATATGTCTCTTTACCAGTCAACAAGTTGTAGCAATCAAAAGAAAAATGAGAGTTCAAAACAAGTGAAATTTCTTTTCTGTTGTGTGGATCTGTAGGCCTCACTGGAGCACTGATTAATATACACTGCTGACACAAATGCTTTTTTGCTAAAGCATTGGCCAGAGTGGGTCCGACAAACAAACCTGACCGATGCATTAACTCCTTACATAGGAGGCGCTACTTCACGGTCAGGGCAGCTATGATCTGGAACCAACTTCCAAGAGAAGTGGTGCTGGCTCCTACCCTGGGGATCTTTAAGAGGGGATCTTTAAGAGGAGGCTAGATGAACACCTTGCTGAGGTCGTTTGACCCCAGTACTCTTTCCTGCCATGGCAGGGGGTCGGACTAGATGATCTGCTCAGGTCCCTTCTGACCCTAGAAACTATGAAACTATGAAAACTATAAGCAGAACTTGGCATGTAGGCCAAAAGTGCAGTCCTGCCAGGAGATGCAAGGGGGAGATGGTTGTGCAAGGTGTAAAATACTCCAGTACCAGAAAGATAACTGAAATAGGAACACCCAAATCAGCATGTGGAACAAAACAGGGTGCCTTAAGATATTCAAAATACTGGTGGCATGTCATATGTCATTTGTCTTGACTACTGTACAAAAGGAGAATTAGAAATTATGAGCGCTTTATATTAGCCTAAGGGAGACTATATGGTTTATCTTGTCACGTGAATACATATGTTAAAACCTTGCCTGTCATATCACAAGCATGTTAGGGCCATGCCATGTAGACAATAAACCTAGCTGAACCTCTTCCACTGAGCCAAACCTGTGGTCATTCTTAACGACAAGATTGGGGTTGGGATCTCCTGGCTGCAACTTTTTTGCTGGCACTGCAGTCCCTGAGACTTCAGCACTAAAAAGACATTGGCAACACCTGACAAAGACAGTGATGACGCCAGGGTCTATAAGCCAACTGGCACTTGTCTCTTGCTCCTCATCCAAGAGACAGTAAATAGGTTACATGCTTGCTTCTGGGCTTAATTAAAAAACTAATTAATAGATTCATACATAGATTGTAAGGCCAGAAGGGACCCTGGAAGATCATGGGGTCCAGCCCCCTGAACCAAGCAGGAAAGATAACTGGGGGTCAGGTGACCCCAGCAAGGTGGCTGTCTGGTAGGGGTATGCAAAGCAGGCCCTATTCAAATTGGATTTGGCCTGAATCAGGGATTGTGGTTCAATTTGTTGATTCAGGTCACTGTCTCTGATTTGATTTGGCTGAATCCAAATCTGAAGATTTAATGCTGATTCAGAGAATCAGCAATTCAGCCGTAAAAACAGCTTGAAAGTTTTTTCTACATACATTGAAGTAGCAGGCATGACTTGTGAAAGCTGCGATGCTGGGGCGCATGGAGCACCCCATAAGAGTGCAGGGGGCTGTCCATGTGCTCGGTGGCAAACCCGGTAGTGGACTGGAAGTACTTCCAGGTTCACTGGGGAGCATGCTGGCCTCCCCCCCTGCAGCTCAGCAATTGGCCACAGGGGGACCCTGGGTACCCTCCCCAAACCTAGAAGGCACCAGTTACTGAGCCAGGGGGCCCCCACGTATTCCGCAGCAAACCCGGAAATGGACCAGAAGTGCTTCTGGTCCACTTCTGGGTCTGCTGCCGACTGCTCTGGGGATTCCCCTGTGCTTCTGTGGGACCCTCCATGTGTCCCAGCATCGCAGCACTCACTAGCTGCCTGCTACCTAGAGGTATGTAGAAAAAACTTTTATAGCTGTGTCTATGTCCGAATCTCTCCAATCCCATTTGGAGGGTTGCAGAGATTAAAGGGTTCTCTGATTAGATTCGGATTTGGAGATTCGGCCGCCGAATTGGGCCAGATCTTCGCCATATTGAATTGGTGACCAAAGTTTCACACAGCCCTATTGTCTAGTCTCCTCCTGAAGATTTCCAGGGTAGGCAATTGTGCCACCTTTGGAGGGAGCTTATTCTATAGTTTGGCTGTGAAGAAGCCTTTCGTAATGTTGAGCCTGAATTGGTCTTCCAGGAGTTTGCTCACCGAGTACTTGATGTACTCCCCTAGTGTAATGGTAAACTTCTACCAGGTCCCCTCTCAGCCTTCTTTTCCTCAGGCTGAAGAGTCTCAGATACCTCAGCCTTTCCTTATATGGCTTGCCATGTAAGACTCTGATCATACAGGTGGCTCTTCTTTGGACTCTCTCAAGCTTGTCCATGTCCTTGTTTTGGGCACTTTAACTGGATGCAATACATGTCCCTTAAAAAAACAAACAAACAAACAAAACCCAGCAAAGAGCAAAGAGCATATTCCACTAATCCATAGCCAGAAAGCAAATACAGGGGATTCAGCAAAGGGTAATTTTGGCTAACCCAGGTTTTCTGAGTTCTGAAGGATCAGTACTTCCCTATAAAGGAAGCCTCTTTTCTCAAGGAACTTTCTCTCATTGGGATCAGTCAAAAATAATTGCTAATGTCTTACAGAAGGGTTTAATGTCATTCCATGTGTATAAAATAGTATGGAGGGCAGGGCAGTATAATGTAACGATTAGAACTGGGAACTAAGAAAGGCACTTTAGTCTGGTGAAGAAGGCAGTACAATGGAAGCTAGGAGGCTTTGTTTTTACTTTCAGGTGTGCCAATGACTTGTTGTATGACCTAGTTGTTTCATGACCTGAAAGTCACTTTCTGTGCATCTGTTTTCTCTCTTGCCTTTGTTTGGTTTGTCTGTTGAGCTCGCAAGGGTTTTTTTTTAAGGACAGTCTTTTCCCAGGTGTTTTACAGCACTAGCACAGTGGAGCTTTTCATGGAGCCTTGAGGCATCACTATAATTTAGATAATAATAATGACTCCTGGAGTCTATTTTGGCTACGTAGATAACTTCCTATCCTTGTCGTGCTTCAGTTTATCTGCTTGTAAAATAGATATTGCAATGACCTCACACAAGCACAATAAGTAGCTGCTTTGTGGAATGATGTGCATCTCTACAATAAAAAGCATCAAATACATCAGTCTATCCTTCCATTTGCCTGGAGAGAGTAATTTTGTGGATGTGAATAAAATATATGCTTTCCATTTACATTATCATTATGGAAAAGAGTGGGTTAGCATTCTTTTTTTGCCGGGGATGATAAATTTTCCTGACAAATTTTCACGATTTAACTCTAAAGTGTTATTATTATAACGCTAACATTAACCTCAAAAATATCAATCAGCAATATTCAATACAGCAATTCTAGGAATCCCAAAGGACATCCATGAAATATCAAATTTTCTATTAGCTTATTGGAACTAAATGGTTTCCATCAATGCTGGGACTGTTCATTAAAATCAGGGAAATGGATTTGTGTGACGCACAGTCATATAAACATTAATACTGCCTTGGCAGGACACAAATGCAGCTACCAGACATGAAATAGCAAAAACACACAAAGGAAGAACTGCAGGATGTATCCTATTACTTACAACTTTAGCTAATCAATAACAACAAATATTCTATCCTCCATTTGAGTTTCAGAGATGACCCTGAGCTCTGCAGTCAAGCAGAACAATGGTGGCTCTGCAGTGTGATCTGATCCAAATGCATGATGAGGAGTTTGGCCTGTGTCCACTGGGGAATCAGAAAGGTGAAAAATGGCACACACTTTTACAAGCCATTCCTGCTGTTGGGGTGCCCTCAGGATATATTTGATTTGGTAATATGGAAAATTTCTTGCAAAAGCTTTTTCCGCCATAATATTTCTAGCCCAATTTCCACATCAAAGATTGTTCAAAGAAATATCCAAACTCTTGTTTATGTCTCTGAAGCTCCAGATATTTTGAGAGTCTACTCATTATTAGAAACCTCAGTAACATTTAAACTATAAAGGTGGAAGTATAATTTTTACTTCTTCTGTATTAGTCATAGTTACATTTGTAAAATCCTAGGATCATGTTCTGCTTTCCTTCAGTACCCCAAACTCTTATGGGAAATCAATGGGAATTTTGAGTGTGCCAGGCATGCAGGATTGTGGTGCATGTATGTAAGGACAAATGCTGCCATTAAACTAGTGTAAATCCGCAGTGACCTCTATCGACTGTAATGGATTTACACCATACCTGTACAAATAGAATCTGTTCCCTAATCTTTATCCATCATGGGCCAGCTTCTGTTGTCCTTTACTCAACCAGTAGCCATGCAGTATTAACGAGAATCCTCAACAACAAAGGGTATTCTGAGTGTGGGTATCAGAATCCAAACTTGAGTGATTATTCTAACTTAAGTATAAGGCTTAACCACTCTCCTTAGCTATTTATTTCCCCCAAACCCTGAGTTAGCCTTTATTCACTTACTCCTGATGAGCTGTAATCCTGCCTGTCAATAATACTACAGACAAATTCCTGGAGGAGATTGAAATCTTCCAACATTGCATAGTATTTGATTGTTAAAAGGATTAAATTTCCTTTTCTTTGGAAGTCTGTACAGAGAGAGGGCCTCTAGGGGTGAAATTAGACCAAATGGTAACGCAAGTCTTAAAAATTAGATAGATATAAAGCCTGTCTCAAGTGTTCTACAGGTAAGTATGCCTGTCTGGGAAGTGGTTGTGCTCATTATTTTCAATCACAGGTTTCCAGAGACTGTCCTCCCTTTATTTTACCCAAAAGGGTTTTTTATTTCTTTCCTCCCCCACACCTGCAAATCTTTGAGAATGGATGCTCTAGGCATATTTTTTTTTAAAAAAAAAAAAAAAAGTAACCCATTGCCATGTGGTCTATAACCGTATGCACATTTCAGGTGACAGATGGAGCGAAAACTTTCTGACAGAGGTTCATCAATTCACTCCTCTCAAACCAGTGTAAGGCAGGGGTAATTCCACTGAAGTTATGAGCCTTATACTGGTGTGGAAACTGGTGTGAGGGCAAGATGCATAAGACCCAAGATTCTATTTAAAATCTTGCACCTTCCATTTAGTCATTGGGATCAAGCTAACTCGCATGTATAAATTTAAGGATATTTATTAGTGTTGGCAGGATCAGGACCATAGATTTTTCAGGGCAGAGGCAGCAACTGAAATCCCAGCTTCACTTAAATTAGTTCTCTGTGATTATGTGCATGTTTATACAAGTTCCCTTGCAATGGAGTCCCTCCAAACCTTTATAGGTGTTTCTGGGTGGCACTGAAATATCCATCTGTTTGGCTAATTCCTCTGGGGCTCTTTCAAAAATCCTTGACTAAATAATGAGCAACAGATAGACCCTCCTGGCATATCCAGAAGCGAACATCATTCTCCCTGTATTTCATAATAAATAGCCCCCTACTGTCACATTCCTTTTTAGAGATCTAACCAACCATCCCTTAGAATTATTTGGAAACCTGGCTGTTAGACTGAAGTTATGGTCTGGTCCAAGAGTACCCCTTATCTAAAATGTACATTTATTTTTGTTTAAGAATAACAAATTCTTCAGAAGGAGAAAGCCAATTAAGTGTGAAGGAATTTGGAGAATAGTCTCAAATCCCAAATCTGGAGAAAAAGGACTAATGGCAGAAAGGCATTCTCATATATGTCACTGAGACAGAAAACATGAATCTGTGGTTTGGTGTTAGTTGTGTTTAATAATATTTGTGTTATCATGGGAGAATTAGAATGATGGAGACAATGCATTTTTCATCTGTCTGTAAACTAAGAGGAATCTCTCATACTTAGTGACCGTTCACTACAGCTGGGTTTACAAGTATTTAAAATTTAAGTTAACCCACTGAATGTTGGTGGGTTTATTTGGCCTGCAATATTATGCAAATTGTCACTGGCTCTATTATGTAGATATGGAAGAGTGGCAAATACAATTTCAGGGAGCAATAAAATAGATGAACTGAACAAGGAGGTTTGTAAACTGCATGCACATAGTTATGATAAACAAAGCATTGCTACCTCTTGCTGAGACAGGTTTGTCCCCTTGCATCTAATCATAATTTTTTTCATATTTCTTTCATCCATTGTCCTTCCTTTCTGTTATGTATTTTAAGTTCAAAAATGAATTTGAATCTCTTTGTTTTCAAATAAGCTCTTAAAATGTATGAACATCTGTTACATTTAATCAGTGCAGTAACAATGCTACCTTTTTCACAGCATGGAGTCTGAGTTACTTGACAGCATCTATATAGGCAAAGTGGATATTTGCAAGTGCAAATAGTCATTTCAATGCTAGTTTGCATATTAAGCTGCCTGGTTGCATATTTAAGCAGGTACTCTGATGCATGTGAGCTTCAACTTATACTATGCAAGAGGTCATCATATATTAGCACAACTTCTTTCCAATCCTAAAAGCAAGGAAACGGTGGGCTTTATATGATACTGGACCAGACTTTGCCACTCTTATAGATGCTGGGTGTATCTACATGTGCCATTAAAGCGATGTGATAAACTTGGGTGCAGTTTCCATCAGAGTTAGCTGCTCCTGGGAGCAGTGTCTGCACATGTGCCCAGGACTGCAGTAGTTTGAGCTGTGGCAGGCAGCCTCAGCACTTTAGCTCCCTCGTGCCCCAGCCAGCCCGTTACTCCGCCATAGGACAGAGCTGTCCCCAATATCCTATGGCTGAGTTAATTTATTGTGCTCTAATACCAGTGCACGTGTAGACAGTGAAGCTTTACTGTGAAGCTAATTAGTCAAGTCTACAGTAAAGTGCACATGTAGATGTATCTGCTGAGTAGTAATTTACTTCCACTGACAAAGCTGGGACTCCTTTGGATTTCACATTCTACTGAATGTAAGTAAGCTGGAATGTGCATTCAGCATATACTAATTTTTATGGACTGTGACTTTGTTTAGATCTTTTCTTCAAACTCACATGTCATTTCTGAATTCTATAAATGGCCCCATCACTCACCTTCTGAGTGACCTGGAGCATTTCACTTTATCTCTCCCTGCTTTAGTCTTCCTGTGTGAAAATTGTTTATAATGGCACTAGCCTCCTTTGTAAAGTGCTTTGTGATCTACTAATGTAAAGTGCTTTATAAAAGCCAAGCATTTATTTTATTTGCCTTCTCTTCCATGAAGTGCTCTTGATTTAGTCACTGGTATTTTGAGGATGAGACCTATGAAGGCTTGGATATAGAGATAAATTTTTGCTTCACCTCAATCTTCTTTAAGATGGGGTGTGATGAGGTAGGGTGAGGAGAGAAGTCCCAAAGGAGGGTAGGCTAGGATTCAAAGAGGACTTGAAGAGGGGGTGAAATCAGGCCTGACATCTCAGGATAACACTGGTCAATGGAGGAAGAGGAATAAGGGGTCAAGTAGAAAGAACAGAAATCTGACAAAGGATGAAGGGCAAGAAGGACAAAGCATTCAGGAAATGGGAAATAGTCTCTCGGAGAAAGAAGACACATGAAGAGAGAAGGATGTGAAGACCATAGAAAAAGGAGCAATAAAACACAGAGAAACAGCAGGGCTTAATTTTAAAAGTTTTTTGTTTCCCTTCAACCTCATAGATTCATAGATTGTGGAGTCAGAAGGGACCACAATGGATCATCGTGTCCAACCTTGTGCCCCGGCAGGAAAGAGGACCGAGGCCAGATAACCCCAGCCAGGTGACTATCAAGCCTCCCCTTGAAGACTTCCAAGGTAGGTGATAGTACTACCTCTCTTGGGAGCTCTTTCCAGATTCTGGCCACCCTTACTGTAAAAATTTCTTCCTAATGTCTAACCTAAATCTACTCTCAACTAGTTTGCACCCATTATTCCTAGTTACTCCCTGGGACGCTTTGGTAAATAGCTCATCACCAATTCCCTGTTGTCCTCCCTTGATAAACTTACAGGCAGCTACAAGGTCTCCCCTCAGACATCTCTTGTGAAGGCTGAAGAGATCCAGATCTCTCAACCTTCCCTTGTAGGGTCTTTCACGGAGGCCACTGATCATGCGAGTGGCCCTCCTCTGAACCCTCTCCAGATTCTCCGTGTCCCTCTTGAAGTGCGGTGCCCAGAACTGGACACAGTACTGCAACTGCAGCCTGACCAATGCTGCATAGAGGGGGAGCATCACCTCCCTCGATCTCTTGGTCATGCATCTGCTAATACATGACAAGGTGCAATTGGCTTTGTTGATGGCCTCGTTACACTGTCAGCTCATGTTTATCTTGAAGTCAGCTATGACTCCAAGATCTCTCTCAGCTGTTGAGCTGTTGAGGAGGTCATCCCCCAACCTATAGGTGTTCTGGGGATTTCTCCTTCCTAGGCGTAGTAGCTTGCATTTATCTTTGTTGAATTGCATCCTATTTCATTCTGCCCATTGATCCAACCTGTCCAGGTCACCCTGTATCTGCTCCCTGACCTCTGGTGTATTAACTTTGCCCCATAACTTGGTAACATCTGCAAACTTGAAGAGGGTGCTCTCCACACCCTCGTCCAAATTGCTGATGAAGATATTAAATAACACCAGTCCAAGGATCGAACCCTGCGGGACCCCACTCCCCACCTCCTTCCAGGCCAAGAACGACCTGTCCATCACCACTCTCTGAGTGCGGTCCCTAAGCCAGTTGGCCACCCATCTGACTGTGTAAGCATCCATTCCACAGCCTGCTAGCTTCCTGATGAGAATAGGATACAAAACTGTGCCAAAGGCCTTCTTAAAGTCCAGGTAGATGACATCAGCCTCAGCTCCTGTGTCAAGGCAGTGACCTGGTCATAAAAAGCTATAAGGTATCTCAGGCAGGGTCTACCTGTGACAGATCCATGCTGGTTTCCTTTCAGCATCATTCTCCATGCTGGGCCTTCACAAATGTGCTCTTTGATTTTATTTTTCTTTCCCCAGTATTTTCCTAGGGATAGAGGTAAGACTGACTGACCTAAAGTTACCTGGCTCATCTCTTCTCCGTCTCTTAAAAATGGGCATCACGTTGGCCCTTTTCCAGTCCTCAGGGACCTGGCTGGAGCACCATGAGTGCTCAAACAGCTGTGCCAGTGTCTCAGCTATGATACTGGCCAATTCCTTCAGCACCTGTGGATGGAGGTCATCTGGGCTGGCTGACTTGTACCCATCCAGCCCTTCCAAGTGCTCCTTAACTAAGTTCGCACTAACCTTTGGTGGTCTAGTGACTTTTGGATATCTGTCTATGCCCAAGGTAGGGGAATTGACTTCGTCAGTACTTAGGAATACTGAAGCAAAGAACTCATTGAAGAGCTCCATCTTTTTCCCTGCATCAACCACTAACTGTCCTGATTTGTCCTGCAGGGGCCCTATGTTACTCTGCACTTTCCTTTTGCTCACTATGTATCTGTAAGGACAATAAAAAGTCCTTCTAATTGTTGTAGCCAGCCTAAGCTCCAGTCCTGCCTTGAACTGATTCCCTGCAATAGCACGCCAGGGAGGTGTATGCCTCCTTGGTGGCTGCCCTCTGCTTCCACTGCCTATAAATGTCTTTGCTCCCAGTCTTCCGTGGAGTTCCCTGTTCAGCCAAGGGGGCTTTTTTATCCCCTTAGCCCCTTTCCTATGTAAGGACATAGACTCCTTTTGTGCCCCAAGGATCACTCCCTTGAGAAACTTCCAATCCTCCTGGACCCCCATTTGCTCAATGCTCTTGAGTTCTGCCACCTCACTAACTAGCCTTCTAAGTTTACTAAAGTTGGCCCTTCTGAATTAGCCTCACTGGATATTTTTCCCACCCTTCCCACCTCAATATTAACTATGCTTTTTATTTTTTTGCTTTCTTCCCTATTACACAGCTGCAATACTGTTCATCTCCTTGATGCTGCCTTGGCACAAAACTGATAGAATGGGGTGGGGGAATAGATCCTGTATCTAAACCAATGTTTACAACATTTTTAGGCTCAAAGCACCCCACGTGCGATTTGAGCCACCTTCAAGCCATCCCTCAGAAAATACTGGTTCTTAGTTTTCATTTGTTTTTTGACTATAGAAAAAAATAGAGTAATTTTTCTCTTGTGAAGAACTCTGAAAGACCACAACAGGTCCACATGTTTTTAACACTGTTGGGGCACATTTGAAATCTCTGGGTTTATCACGTGAGTCACATTTGTACACCTAACAGTGCTAGCACTCCAAAGCACCCTTGAAAGGGTTTCAAGGCACCTCAGGTTGCTGTAGCACCGTGGTTGAGAATCTCTGATCTGAACCCTGATATTGTTTCTAGAATTGGCGATGACACTCAAACCCAGACCCTGGACCCTCTCCCAAAAACTGTGGTATTCTCATTTCAGTTTGAAAAACTGGTGATTGTTTCCAGAAAGCACAAGAGCAAGATTTTGTACCTACTGATGGAAGATGAGTTTTCAGACCTATACTTCTTGTGTTTAATGCCAAAACAGGTCAACTGCTTTACAGATGTAATTAATGAGTTACAACTATTCCAGGATCCCAGTCCCTGGCCATTAGCAAAGCTTGTGAGTGACAGAAAAGAAAACTAACAGTACTTTTCAGTAAAAGGATGGGATTTGATTAATTAAAATAAATTGTAAATAATTAAGAACTGGAGGTTGCCATTGAAATGGCAGCATTTCCCACCAAGTTGTTGGAGTCACAAACGTAAGGAATTATTATGGGAGCAATTATCTGCTAGCATGAATCAGTATGATTCCATTCAAGTCATAGCAGATGCATCCATTTGCCTTGGCAGACAATTTGGTTTAGCAGTTTCAATATCACTAGGTGGTAAGTGTAGAAAAATGCTGACATTTTAGGAGTGGCTATTATGAAGCAATGGTTGATTTATATGTTATATGCATCTTTAGCACCTCTCATCCCAAAGAAGTCAAATTCAATATGAGTTCTTAAGGAATACTTTGTAGTAAATCAGGGGCAAATTTTAATTAAAAAATGTCCTTTATGAAAAACATATCCTACATATGATTTTAGCATGATTTATATAGAAGTATGAAAATTATTAGCATTAAATAACATTTTATTACTTTGGGACCTGATTCAGACTCCCATATGAAACCAGTGGGTGCCCTTCAATTGACTTAAGTGGGTCCAACCCTTACATAGAACAGTGGTTCACAAACTTTTTGGACTTGAGGCACCCCCCACTTCCAACTCTCAGTCCCCTAGCCCTGCTGGTACCCCTCACTCCCAACCCACACCCTAGTGTGTGGGGCAAGGGGTGGATATGCACCCCCCCCCCAATTTCTGCACTCTCGATAGGCATGGAGGACTAGGCAGGAGCCACCTCCATTCCCCTTGGGCCACTCACACTTCCCTGCACCCCACCTCCCTTCCAGGGTAGAGTCATGACCTGAGAGGAGCACTGTCAGTGGCTGGGACATGATGGTGCGGTAGAGCTGTGGCCTGGTACATGAGCAGCTGGTGGCAGGAGGTGAGGACAGCACCCTTCCCCCACCCCCCCACCATTACCCCTCATGCTGCTGGCAGTGCAGTTACCATGAGGGTCCCAGATGTGGCAGCAGCAACAAGTCTCACTGCCTTGCTCTGCCCTCCCATGCCCGGTCTTGCCTGCTAGCCCATGGAGGTGGCTCCTGCCCATTCTGATCCAGCCAGACTGCAGCCCCCTGCCCACTGTGGGTGCAGAAATTGGGAGCGGGGAGGGGAAGTGGGCACATGTTCCCTGACCTACCTGCAGAGAGCTGCAGGACCTGCTCTCCACTGCTGCCTGGCTGCTACAGGCATGTGGTCCCCCTAGTAGCCTTCTTCTCTTCCCCCCACCCCAAGCATTTTAATGTTTGTTTGCAACCCTTTGATATGTTCTTGTAACCCACTTTTGGGTTGCTACCCATGGGTTGAGAAATGCTGCTATAGAATATTCAACATGTCTTATTTCAGACAGTCTACTATGGTCCTGGTCCGAAGTCTATGAAGTCAGTGATAGACTTTCTATTGAGTTCCATATTTTTTGTACTGGGGACAGTGCAGGTGACTAATGGCTCTTCACACCACACACTACAACTTTACCTTTGCCTGTAAATAAAAAGTAGGGAGGAGGAATGGTCCTTTGGTTAAAGCACGTGCCTGAGAAATAGGATATTTGGATTCAATTTCCAGCTGTCCTGAAGTTTTCCTGTGTGATCTTCTGTGCTTCAGTTTCCTATCTGCAAGATACACATCATAACACTTCCTTTCTCAAAGTGCTTCTTTTTTTAGCTCTGGAGATTGTATGCACTCTGGGACAATAGCACACTTGAGACTCTGCTCTATATAATGACCATCTAACTGCTATAAGGCATGAATGGGCAAGGAACAGGTGGACCCCCAGAGCTAAAAACTTGAACTCTTGTAGCTTAAGATAAAGAACCAACGCTTTGGGGTTGGGCCCTGTAACAGCCGTGTATTGTTATAGACAATTTTCAGACTTGCATAGCTTTCTGAAGCTTTCTTCTTCTAGGCTAAAATCTTGCAACCTTTTCCTCACCACTGTGAAACAGCTTATGACAAAAAGATGAAGGATCTAACCCCAGTAAAGAAATGCCACTGAATATTCTTGGGAGAAACTGTTTTTGATTTCACTTAATCTTGGCAGAAGGAAGATGGCATTTTGCAAGTGTGCTGTATGTTTTCGGTTGTTATGTTGGCATGGAGTTCAGTGATTGCATCTTTCTATCCAGCAATACAGTTGGGGGCGGTAAAAACGAAGAGTATGCTTGTCAAAGGATCATATAATCTAATGAGAAGGAACATAGATGTGATTCTTTATTTACACTATGGCTTTTCTACCCTGGTATTGCAACTTAAAAAAGGGAGAAATTACATTTAAAGTCTCTTTTACATTATCAAAAGTTTTAAAGGGCCTTAATGGGAAGGTCAAACTTTACTAATGCATTTAAAGTTATGCACACATTGAAGTGTTTCAGTCAGTCTGTAGGTCTGATCAAAAGCCCACTGAAATCCTTGGATCAGGATGGATTAGGTCGTAAGAGTGTGTTTTTGCAGGTTACTTGTTGATGCCGTCACTGGGCTGTGACACATGAGAGCAAAAGCTGAGTGATACATTCATAATTTTATAGTGTGCCTCTACAAAAACATATTGCTTTGGAAGTCTGGTACCTAAGGACAGAGACCCTCAAAATTTTTCATGGTTTGGTTTGCATCTTAAGAAACTGTCTAGCTAAGAAGGATTATGCTATGCCTGGCTTGGTTAGCTGCAACACTGCAGTGAGAAGGAGCAGCGAATGAAGCAAGGGCACTACAGCATTTCATGCCTCATGCAGTTTTTGTCTTTCAAGGGCCATATGTAGACAAAATGAGAGAGGTGTGTGTGTACGACACTTTAAAGCAGTCTAAACTCTTCTCCACCACTTTAATGGTGTCAGCGTTTGCATGCTTTGTATTGCACATTAATTCCAGCTGCTGCAGGAAATTCAGCGGCATGATGCGCCTTAAATGACTTGGGGTGCAGCAAACTAAAACTCCTCCAAGGAGTTTCAGTTTGCTACTCCTACATCTGCGGAATGAAGCACTGGGCTCTGTGCAGCATAGGAGCTCTGCAGGAAGCCCTGCAGGCAGCCTGGCAGCAGCCCAGGAAGGCAGGCAGTGCCCAAGGAAAGCAGGGGGCCTGATCTTTTTTTTTTTTTTTTTTCTCTCCTGGAGCCTGCCTGCCTGAGCTATGCTGGGGCCCGGTGCTTCCCTCTGCAGCTGTCCTGCCTCCCAGGACTGTTCAAGCTGGGTGCCTGTGGGCAGGTGCCACCGGGGGCAGGCTGTTGCTGCTGTGGAGGGAAGCACCTGCCCTCCCCTCCCTGCTGCTGGAGAGGCAAGTAAGTCAGGTGTGTGCACAACATGGGGGTTTAATCAGCCCTAAATTGAAACAGTGTTTTTAAAAACCCATTGTTTCAATTTAGGGCTCCCATTTTGTCTGCGCACATCCAAGGTGAACACTTCGGAGCTCTTTCAGCTTAATATGGAGATTTCTTCCCCCATTCACACCATTTGTGTTCTTCAAAATGTATGGAGGGGAGGAGTCTTGTAAGATCAGCAATGAACAGTGATTTAACTATATTTTATTAATTTGTTAAGAAATTCCACAGTGCACATTTTTAAAAGTACAACATGTAAACAGACAAGCACTGCAGAATTCCAAAGTGAAGGCTTCAGATACATATTACAGGATGCTGTTTTGTACTACTTCAGTTACACTTTGTAATAGCATAATTGACAATAGAATTGTAATGCACCCTGTGAAAGATGTTGCTTTGGCATTTCCTGACTCTTGAGCACTTCAACAGTGTGATCTCACTTACACTGTCTGACAATTTTCTGCAATCTCGCTTATGCTAATGTTGAACTGTGGTAATAGAATTTACATTGCTATGGACCTAAGTGCAAAAGCAGAGAAAACAATTGCATGTGAAGCAATTTAAAACTTAAAATTCACCTTTGGTTAGAAAATGGACTGCAACTGGCGGGGTTTCTCCTCAAAACAGGGAGATGAAGTAGTAACACCAATTCACAACTTAGGCCAAATTTCGATTAATATTTATACAGCACTTCACTTTCCCAAAGCCCAGTACAAAAACGGAATCACCACATCATCTCCTTCATCTATTCTGCCCGCATAAGGGAGATGAAAAAGGATAGAAAACCTATTATTTTGATTCATGTGCAATTAAAGGCAGGAAGCTAGGCCAGGAACAGTCTTCCCCACTCCTTCCACTGACAAGTAGTCACATAACTAGCCTCTTTCTCCATTTGGACCTTTGTAGTGTAAAAGAGACCTAACTAGGCATGTGATGGAGAGGCGGTAACACTGTGAAGAGTTATTGTACTCTCAACCTACACACATACCCTGCAGAGTATGCAATTTCCCTGGAGAAGGTGACTTTGATTAATGTCGAGCAGGCCTACTAAACCGTAAGACATACTCCACTCTCAGTGAATTACAGAAATACAGCCTTTGCTCACCCTTCCATGGGATAGTATGAAGGAAACTCAGCTAGCTGAAACTGATGGAGTTACCTAACCCTGGTCTGCTTCTCCCCATGGACTGCCAGGATTTAAGTCATTGACTCATTCCTTGTAATAAGTCTGGGGAAGGAGGTGCAGATTGGGGGATCTGAAATCCAGAGAGGTGAAGAAGAGGTTCATAGATTCATAGATGTTAGGGACCTCAATAGATCATCGAGTCCAACTCCCTGTATAGACAGGAAAATGCTGGGTTCAGACGACCCCAGCCAGATACCCATCCAACCTCCTCCTGAAGATCCCTAGGGTAGGGGAGAGCATCACCTTCCTTGGGAGCCCATTCCAGACCTTGGCCACCCTAACTGTGAAGAA
>NW_017728950.1:30977354-31037616 GCF_001723895.1 Crocodylus porosus
AGTGGTGGTGGATGGGTCATTTTCAACCTGGAGGGATGTGGGCAGTGGGGTCCCCCAGGGCTCAGTCCTTGGGCCTGCACTGTTCAACATCTTCATCAGTGACTTGGAGGGGGTGAAAAGCACCTTCCTCAAATTCGCAGATGACAGTAAGATGTGGGGGGAGGTGGGCACGCTAGAAGGGAGGGACAGGCTGCAATTAGATCTGGACAGGTTACGGGGGTGGAAGGATGAGAATAAGATGGAATTCAATACTGACAAATGCAAGGTGATGCACCTGGGGAGGAAGAACCAGCAGCATACCTACAGGCTGGGGAACTGCCTTCTCATCAGCACAGAGGCAGAAAAGGATCTTGGAGTCATTATACACTCCAAGATGAACATGAGCTGCCAGTGTAGGGATGCAGTCAGGAAGGCTAACTACACCTTGTCATGCATTCACAGATGCATCTCGAGCAGGTCTAAGGAGGTGATCCTCCCCCTCTATA
This sequence comes from Crocodylus porosus, assembly GCF_001723895.1. NCBI lineage: Eukaryota > Metazoa > Chordata > Crocodylia > Crocodylidae > Crocodylus > Crocodylus porosus. The sequence goes on from NW_017728950.1 coordinate 30,977,840, forward strand.
TGACACTGGTCAGGCTGAAATTGGAGTACTGCATCCAGTTCTGGGCGCGGCACTTCAGGAGGGATGTGGACAACATGGAGAGGGTCCAAAGGAGGGCTACTTGCATGATCAGCGGGCAGCAGGGCAGGCCCTATGAGGAGAGGCTACAAGACCTGAACCTGTTCAGCCTTCACATGAGAAGGCTGAGAGGGGATCTGGTGGCCATCTATAAACTGGCCAAGGGAGACCAGCAGGCAGTGGGAGAGTCCCTGTTCCCCTGAGCACTACTGGGAGTAGCAAGGAATAATGGCCATAAGTTGACCGAGAGTAGATTTAGGCTAGATATCAGGAGGCACTACTTCACAGTCAGGGCAGCTAGGATCTGGAACCAACTTCCAAGGGAAGTGGTGCTCACTCCTACCCTGGGAGTCTTCAAAAGGAGGATAGATAATCACCCAGCCGGGGTCATTTGACCCCAAGCAGTCTTTGCTGCCCATGGCAGGGGGTCGGACTTGATGATCTGCTCAGGTCCCTTCTGACCCTACCAACTTTGAAACTATAAGAAGTGGAGATAGTAGTTTATGTTTGATCCTTTTTGAGTTGCTGTTGAAGAAGTTTCCCTAAAGCTAATTATATCTATGCAATGTGTTCTCAGTGTGGTCATGTTGGCTCTTGATTATCTATTTGATTATCTATTTTATCACTCCATTTACTTTGACAGTGTTACAGTAGGGATGAATTTGACTTGCAGTCTATTTTTATACTGTCATTTTCAGCCTATGTAGCACTTAAGTGATTTACAGTGCTTTTTATGCACTGAGAAAACAATGCATTTTATTTGAGGCTTCATTGCATACAACTCAATAAACATTCTCTGTAAAACAGAAATACAAGAACATGTGGTTGCTAGATTTCCAGAAGTGTAACATTGCAGGCAGGGTGCATTTTACTCGCATCATTTTCACAGAGCGTATATATAGGGGAAGTGTAAAGCAACAGCCAAGAAGGAAATATTGGATATGCATAAACGAACAATAAAAATACACTCTCTTAAACCTTTAAATATATAGCATGTAACAGTAATGTTAATGGGAAAGGCATATGAAAGCTGCTGTAGTATTTGAGATGGAGCACTCAAGAAAGCTGGATTCTGCCTCTGACTATTGCCTTCTGGATGCCTCTTGACATGTCCATTCACATATCTTGTCAGATTCCTGATCTTTAAAATGGGGCCACAAAGCATTGTGAGATCTCCAGCGGAAAACCGGTACATAAGAGCTAAGTATCTTTGTTATTACAAAGGAACAGTATGAAGAAACTCCCTAAAATCTTGATCCAGCCAAAACTCTGCTTTGACTATAAGAACATGAACTTTAAGTCCAATTGAAATTAAGGACATAAATCTATATGCTTAAATACTTTGCTTGATTGAGGTCTTAAAACTCAAAATATGCTTGAAATGTGAAAATGGGCTGTAAGAGGGGAGACAAGCTACTCTCTGCTTTAAGTTTTTATGGGGGATAGGACGAAAACTGTTTCAGATTAGTTATCTGCTCTTGAAGCACTATAACACAATGACTTTAATGAAATCAAGCAGAAGGTGGGGTTGATTTGCACGTTTATAGACTAACTGAATCAGAGATGTATAGCAGAGAGTTCATTTCATTGATGCTGAGGGGGCACAGCTGGTATTTGCATCTGGAGCAAGGTAACATCTGCTAAACATGTATAATATTAAGGGAGAAGTATAAATTTTACTTCTGCTGTATTAGTCATAGTTAAATTTGTAAAAATCTGGGGTCATGTTCTGCTTTCCTTCAGCACCCCAAACTCTCATGTAAAATCACTGGGAATTTTGAGTGTGCAAGGAATGCAGGATCTTGCAGTACCTATACATGTGCTTCAGGGAGGGGAGGGGGATGGGGAGGAACATTTTAATTAGAGCAGCTCTTGGGAGCTGCTCCAGTTAAAATGCTTTACTGTCTTGGGTATTCAGTGTCCCGTGTTTTGAAATGGCAGCAGGGATGCTTTAACTAAAGCTCATTGGATGAACTTTAGTTAAAATACCTCCACTGCCACTTTGAAATACAGGAAGCTGAATGCATGAGATGCTGCAGCATGCTGGAGTGTTCTAATTGGAGTGTCCAGCAGACTTGATTAATTGATTAGATTAATCTTTAAATTAATTAAATAATGGTGCCTAGACTGAAGGCATTTTCACCCTTTGTTAGAATAAGGAGCACCAGTGTTTGGGTTCTAGAGAGAAGTTGTATTTTATCTGCTTCTGTTGTTATCTATCTACTGAGCTGCCTCCACAAACGGACAAGAAGAAAGGTTTCTTTAGTAATATCTTTTATTGGACTAACTGTATAGTTGGGAGGGATAATAGACAAGCTTTTGGGCATGAAGTGCCTTTCCCAGGGAAAGAAAGAAGGGACAGCCCAAGTTTAAATAATAAATGAAACAATGAGAGATACTTATTAGAGCCCAGTCAAAAAATCTCTTCTCAGGTTAAGTCATTTTTTCACAAAGAAACTTAGTAAAAGAAATGAGAGAGCCTCTCTTCCCAGCACCAATGGTCCTGACTCCCTTGTTAGTTCCTCATAGAGTTTGAGGAAGCAGTCAAGTCTCAAATATTATTGTTCTCTCTGAAAATAAAAGTCAAGAACTTACTCTGTATTTCCAGCTATGTAAGAAAAGAAACCCTTGAGCCTTAAGATCCAGTTCTGTGCAAGTTGTATGGGGAAAGTTCTCAGCTCTGACTGCTACTAGAAAAGATGAAGTTGCACAGGTCAAATTAGAAGAGGGAATGAACAGGCATGGTTAGGACTAAATCCAGTCTTTTAAATACCTGCTCTGCCCCCTCTTCTAAATACACTGGTTTGTATGGGTACTATCAGGGCTGCACTTCACCCAAAAAAAGTGTGTATGTGGGGGGCGGGGGGGCATGGGCCATGGGTACAGGCTAGCATTGTCTTTTATTGCATGTATACAGTATGTGGCAGGGTCAATCTCAGTTTTGGCCCCTACACTAGATGCAATTGCAAAAAATAAAAATAAAAAATAGGGAACTGTAATGTGGGCTAGTCTTAAATCTTACCTGAAGTCTAGCCCTGAAGTGGAAAGAAGGCAAAAGAAGCTGGAGGTATGATGCAAGATCAGCTTGGAGCTGTTCATTCTCCTCATATTTATACAGATTCTGCATAGCAGAGGACAATATCCATGTATTTTGTGCCCATAAATGGCTCTTGGAGGCATTAAAAGATCCAGTGACAAATGGACCCTGCACAAGCAAATATTGGGCTCTTCAGCTTTGAGGGTGAGTGGTGCTGATTTTTCTCCACCAGTTTCCAATACTCAGGAGACCGTATACTTTGTTGACATGATTGTGTTTAAGTCAGTGAAACTGGGTCAGTGCAATAACTGGTCCTGTGTCCCCTGTAGAAACTGCACCCCTGTCTTCCAGGTGCATAGTGGTCATAAGCATGGTGGTGAGGTGGTGGAGCTTCTACCAAGGACCCACCACTCAGATGGATATGAGCACATTATCCACTTAGAAGAATAAACCAGTGTTTTGCAAAATTCACAATGTGTTGAACATCAGCAAAATCATCTCCTTTAATTTAATGGCTATGCTTGAGAGAGACAGATGTCTAACGGGTTTGTTTTCCTAGCCCAGTTCTACGTTCTGAAAGAGACAGGTTGGTAATGAAGTTCTAACAGGCCTTTAGTGGTAATCTCATGAGATTAAAAAGATATTTTAAAAAAAGCATCAATAGAATTTGTGAGTGCATTTTCCTGATACACCCCTCTTTCTCCCTTCCCTCCCCACCTTCCCTGACATGGCTGGGACAAATCTGCAATTGTGTGCTCTGGTCACAAAACCATCCTTGAAATACTAAATTAGTTGCTCACATGCACCCTTTACTGCCATCTGCTGGCCCTTAAATGCTAGTTTTATTTTTACCACTTGGTTTTGTTTGGCTTTTTTTCAAGCGTGTGTTGTTCAGCACTTTGAAATAGGATATAAAAGCACCAGCCTTCACCTAGTCTTGATTTACCTTCTAGTTGGTGCTGTCAGTGTCTTTGTTGTGCTCCTAGCAGTAGATATCAGTCTACTTGGTTCCCACCCCTATGTGCCTCCTTGAGATAATTTTATGCAAACAGGTTAACCTTTAGAGACTTCTCTTAAAATAATGCTTCTTTCTCTGTTCACCCCAGAAGCTAATCACAGCTGTGCCACGATCCTTTGCCCAATCAGTGACATATGTTAGTTAGACATCTTCAGTTTGACTGAGCTATGTAGAGAATGTAGAATGAAGGATTAAATGCTGTAAACCAGGTATCTGCCTACCCATGTATAAGAAAGGAGTGAGAAGTTAGTAGTTAGAAAACCTGGAATATGCAGGCCCTAGGGATTGTGGGATGGCATTGCAGTATGGTCTGTGCATGACCTTGGCTATCCATGCTGTAGCTATACCCTTACTGGAAAGCAGGTAGGTTGGAGCATGCACTAAAGTAAAATACATATTCTAACTCATACCCCCAGCTTTACAACAAAGCAAAGGTTTGAAGCATACACAAACACATGCTTTTAAAGCAAAAATGGATAGCAGGGGGCTTTGGAACTAAAATATGCATAAGAACATGAAGTGGGTCAGTAGACCTGCAGTGAAGACATACCCAAATGATTAAGCTACCAAAAATCCTCTTTGCTGATGTAATGCTGGCAAGGTGCTGCTTCATATTTGATGTACCTTGATCAAACTGCTGCTCAGACCAGATGGTAGAGAGAATGACAACAAAACTTTTTTTTTGTCTGGTTCTTTTATGAACCACCAGAAGTCTGTCAAAAACCTTAGGCACACTTGTTAGAGTCTGTTCACTGTATTCACCTTTATAAGGTGGTTTCATTGCCCCTCACAATTTGCCTTTTGTGGAACAAGTGTGCAGGGCATTCTTCATGACTGCACTTCATAGCATGGCACAGAGATGGAGTAGGCCTGCCCATTCTTTCTTCTCCCAGTGATTTTGGAGATTGTTAAAGAACGCCCCTTTCGCTGCTTGGAATCAGATGCTGACCTCCAGTGGAGACAGGATGTTGGAGCAGAAGTACTGCTGCCATGGCAATGCCTTTGTTCCTATAAACTGTGTCACTGACATTAAAAATGAAATATGAGGCTTTGTTTCTAATCCTATCATTCTTGTGCATGCACTTGTGTTTCTGTTGGTTTTTGTAGCACTGCCTTGGTACCCTATGGTTAAGATAGGGGACAGGTCACCAGAATTCTCTGAGTGGCTTTTCCATTAACTCACTGTGGACCTGTCTAAACAAGGTGCTTTACTGCAAAGTAGACTAATCTGCTGTGCAGTAAAGGATCACTGTCTACACATGCACATCATTTACAGCTGAGGAAATTAGTCTACTATGCAGCTAGCTACTACCTGTAAATACAAGTAGTAAACTAACTGCACAGTAGCACATGTGTAGTTGCTGAGTAGGAGCAAATTTACTTCCAGTTAGCCCAATACCAGAGGGCCATAGGAAATGGGTAATTTCCCCTGCTTCTGGTGTTGCTCAGCTCCCAGTGCCTCCCAGAGGCTGGAAGCTAAGGAGAGCCAGGACAGAGTAGCAGCCTGTCCCAGGTTGCTCAGCTCCTGGCTCTCCAAAGGAGCCGGGAGCCGAGTAGCACTAGGACTAGGGAACTCTTTGCTTCCCCTCCCAGCCAGGGGCTGGCTGGGAGCTGTCCCACTTCTGGGGCTTGTCCTCTTGTACACTGGACCAGAGATCTCTGCAGGAGCAGCTGTTTGCCAGCTCCATACGCATCAGGACCCCTCCCAATGTGCATGGGGTCAGAGGACAGCTGCAGCTGCAGTTCGAAGAGCTCTTCTAGCCCTGTGCACTTACTAGGCAGTAAGCTTCACTACTTGCAAGTAGATTTGCTACCTGCCAATGCAAGTAGCAGATTTACTCACAAGTACTTACAGCATACTAACGCTCATGTAGACATCACCCAGGAGTAGATCTGGTCCCAGTCCGCCCTACCACTAGGGGACCAAGCATCTCCTGCCCCAGGGCTGGCCCACCTCTGTGGCAGACCTAGCCTGCAGGCATTTTGAGCCCTTGGGCACAACAGCACAGAGCCTGGTGGGGACTCTAGGCCTCTGCTGCCCCTGCACAGACTGCAAGCTACCTGTGTCAGACAGAAGCACTGGGGTGCAGGCAGCTTCACTCCACAGTGCTCCGCAGCTGCCAGGCCCACACCATCTAACCCTGCAGGCTCCTGCCAGTCACATGGAGGCCCAGAGAGCCAGTGCGGGAACCCTGATGGCCTCATCATAGACACCATTTGCCACTACCTGGGACACCAGGAGGATACCTGTGACCTCATGATGCTGTGGGGCGAGATGGTGGTGCAGCAGCAGTTCACATGGGGTAGGTATTGCAGCGCCCACATCTACAAGGGGCTGTCAGGCTGCATGCAGGAGTGTTGGCATAACTGGTCAGCATGGCAGTGCTGCATAAAGGTCAAGGGGTCACCATCACCGACCACAATTGTCTGTCAAGGAAGTGCCCACAAGACCATACCCTTTATATGGCAGCAGACTGAGATCCTTGTGCCCCAGGACCCAGGCCACAGCTGTGTTGTGTACAGCAGCATGGGTAGCCTGCCCGAGTCCCTGCTGTGGCCTGGCACCCATGGTGATGTGCTGCTGAGGGAGGGCCCCTCGGGGTTCCAGCAGCCCGTGCCTCCAAGATCCCTGGTCACAGCCTCCACCAGCACCTCAGGGATCCTGGGTCAGTGCCTTCCCCAACAGATCTGCAGCCTCACCCCTAGCCATGAGGCATAACCACACATGTCACTGCTGGCTGCCAGCAGTGCCAGCTCCTCCCTTGGTGGTGGGGGAAGGGTCCTAGCCAAGCACCCACATAGTCCCCTCCCCCTGCAACTGTCTGAGGGCACCACTGGGAGCCATACACTGTTGCTGTCAGCTGGGACTGACTGGAGCCACCTGGCACACCGGCCTGGCCCACATGGTAAGCCCCACACTGCGGGAAGTGCCTTTTCCCTGCCCCTGGCCCTTCCTCACTGCTCATTCTCCCCACCTGGGCCAGCACCACTCCCTTGGGCCCTGGGTCCCCCACCCCACCCCACAGCAAGCAGGGAGGGGGGAGATAGTGCAAAACTACATTAAGCAGCCCATGCCCCTGCAGCTGGGTTGGCACAGGCCTCTTGCACACCAAAGAACACGTCAATGCTGGCAGGGATGTCCTCCTCGGCTGCACAGGGCAGGGACATGTAGCACAGCCACAGGTAGCCCTCCAGGCAGGGGTGGAGGTATCAGGGCAGCCCAAGTTTGCCCCTTCTACCGTTGAAGCTGAGGGTCCCATGCCCGATGCACTTGGGGCATCATGGCAATCAGCAGGAGTAGGGTATAGTGGGTCAGGCACCCCTCAGTCCATGCAAACAGCTCCTTGCTCAGCACCGGGACATATGCAGCAGGGGCACGCTTGGGGCACAGTGATGGTGCAGGGGAGGGCTGGCCCCAGGGCACCTCCATGAAGAGACCCCTTGCAGGGGGGTGGGGACACAGGCAGCTCCATGACCAGTCATTCAGGAACCCCATGCCCCCTGAGCCCAGGTGCCATGGGCTAAAAAAGAAGCATAGGAGACAGGCTCACCTGCAGAAGGAGAAGGGGAGGCCAGCAGTTTCTGGAGCTGTGACAGCAGATGCTGCTAGGAGCCTGGCCTGTCCCAGTCTGGGAACAGGGTGGGGGAGGCAGGCTGCCCATGGCCTGCTGGCCCCTAGGGAGCAAGCGAGGATGGGGGGGCCTGGCCAGTGGCCACCTGAGCCCAGGCCTGCCTGCCTGACTTACCATGGCTAGATTCTATACCTGGAAAAATATGGGAAATGTATACATTTTCCATATATAGAATCTAATTAATGGGGGTCTTATAATCAGGATTATCTTACATTTGAGTAAATATGGTATGTCTCTCCTGGACTCCTGCTGCATTAGGTGCTGGACCATTTGCATTTCATCTTGGTTGGTCGCATGAGAGGTCCCCCTTTCTGGGGAAATTTGTTCATCCTTCTTTGTCATCTCCAAATCTCCTAAGTCCCCACTGGCTGCCCTTGTTTAGGGACTGCACTCCCTTCCTTGCCTTGAAGCAAGAATAGCTCTCTCAGCTGCTGTCTCAGCTGACCCATCTCTTACGCATGCTGCTCTACCCATTGGTCCCATCTCTTATTCTAGCATTCTAGGAGGGCTGGCAGGACGTCTTCTTGTAGGGTTGTAAGCTTCACCTCTACCAATACCTTCTCTGGACTGGTCCTCTGCGGTCCGGCTTCCTCTCATGGATCTTCCAGGCCTCGGCATCCAGGGAACTTCACCTGCTCTGGAGGTTTCTGGCCCTCTAGCCGTGTGGTCATTAGTTGTGCCTCCACTTCCCTCAGCGACCCTTTCACCACCTCCATCTCCTAGTGCTGCTCTTGGCATTCAGCCTTAACCGCAATCACACACTCCACTAATTGGGCTCCTAGTGTCTCCAGCCGCTCTCGCATAGTGTCTGCAAACCTCACTGCTGGAGCTATCTGTCCTACTTCCATCTGTGTTGCTACCCCTGGCCCCTCTGCCTCCCCAGGACTTTGGCCTTTCGTAGCCATCTGACTGCTTGCCACCCATAGCGTTTTGTTTTCTGCTTCCAATGCCTGGATCTGTTGCCTTAGAGTTTGCATTTGAAGCTGTGACTGCTCCCTCTCTGCATTAGCCACTGCTTCTTTGGCTGAGCTGTCCTCTAGGTACGTTATAAGGAGCTGTACTTGTTCCCCAAGGTGGTCTTTTTCCGTCTTCCCTCTCTGCAACTGGGACCATAACCCATCGCTCTCTTTTACCCTGGTTTCTAACTCCTTTTCAAGGGACAGGTTCCAATTGTGCAACGCCTCATAGTTTGCCATGCAAGTCTTTACCTTCTCCATCTCCCGTGTGATCCTCTTACCATCTTCTGCGATCTGCGTATGATTTTCTGTCAGCTTTTCTTGCAGCTCTTCAGCCAGACGTTCAGCTCGCCAACATCTCTCCTGCCAGATCTCTAGGTCCTCATGCAGGCCTTCTATTTGGTCCTCTTGGCTGCAGACTTCTTTTTGTAGGACGTCTATTAAGTTTCTGGACACCTCCAACTTCTCCTTCTGTTCCCCTGCCTGGGTCGTGCAGGCTTCAGGGGCCCTCGCCATCCAAGTTTTCATCTCTTTCTGCATCATCTGCAGCTTCTCTTCCCTCTCTCGGCTCTTCTGGACTTCATTCATGACATGCTGTTCTAGTGCACGAGTTCTTTCAGCTTCTTTCAGCCGCTATCAAGCGCCTAATTTATTTGGAGCCTCCTTCCTTTTTCCCTGCTTTTACCCGCTGTTCAAGCCCCGCGGCCTTTGCCTCCACTTGTTCTTTTTGGGCCTTTGCTGCTTCTAATTCCCACTCTAGTCCTCTCTTCCAGCTCATTCACCTGCAATAGCCAGGCAAAATTCTCTTGGCCCAGGCTCTCTATGTCCACTGCCTCTGCTATAGCTAGCCTGGTCTTATTCCCTCCCTGAGTCATAACTACCCTGACCTTGTCTTCCTTGGTCAGGGCCTCAGTCTTACTCCCAAAATTCTGGGCAATGGGTATCCTTCCTTCAGCCCCACCTAGTGAGGTGTGGTCCCCACTGCCTTCCTGCCAAACCATCCGTTGCTCTACTCTAGCCCATGGGTTTGTTCCCCTTTTCAGGGACACGGGTTCCTTCCCCATGCACGGCCGGCTTCCCGGCCAACGCACCAACTTTGTCACAGAGCAGGGTGTTAGGGGTGGCCATGATCTCCCCTAGCACCCCCTACCGTGCCAAGTTCGTCTCAAAGCACCCTCATTCTCACCCGCCACATCTTAATCTTTTGTATATATAAGGGAGGCTGCCTTTCGTCCCTTTGGACACGGTGCTCTGTTGTATACTGGCCCCTGTTCTATACTGTGTGACTTGGTGCACCCCAACCTTATGGGCTATGCATAGCTCCAACTGCCCCGTACCACACCGCAAGCCTTGCTGATATCCAGGACGTTGTTTGGTCTGTCTGGCTCTCTGTGCCCTCTCTGGTGCTTGGACTCTCCGCAGCCCTCGTCTCTCACCACACCCTCTGGTGCTCGGGCTCTCCGCAGCCCTTGTCTTGCAATTGTGCCCCACACATACTCGGGCTTTCTGCAGCCTTGTCTTGCAACTGCGCCCCACAGGTGCTCTTTAATCATTGCCCCCTTGCTCTGGGGCCTCCTCGCACTGACCCCTTTTGCTCTGGGGCCTCCTCGCGCTGCCATGCCCTCTGACGATCGGAACTGCCTGTCCGGCCTCAGCCTGGGTTTAAATGGGAGCCAGGCCCTGCCCCTCCTGGTCAGCTGACTCACCAGTTTCCCTGGCAACCCGCAGCTGTGCTTCTTTATCACTACTCTGCCCACCCTGGTAACTAGCAGCTGGGCTCCCCACTCATTGTTAGGGCTCTCTTCCTAGCTGTTTCTGCTCTAAGGAGCAGGGCACCTGTGTGCTCTGCGACACTGTTCCAGACCTTGGACACTTGGATTGTAAAGAAGTTTTTCCTTGTATCAAGTCTGAATCAGCCTATTAGAAGTTTGTGGCTGTTAGACCTAATTATCCCTTGGGGAGCCCCAGTGAACAAATGTCCTCCCAGATCCTGATGCACTGTGGGCGGCATGTCTACGTGAAACATTTACTGCAAGTTGACTAATTAACTGCACAGTAAATGTCTCAGCAACTATACATGAGCCCCTATTAAGGTGCATAAAACTAGTAAACTCCACGGCAGTTGGAGGATGAACTCCTGCTTTAGAGTTTTTATGTGCATGATAGCGCACATGTAGGTGCTGCCTCAGTTGGCTAGGGCAGAGAGTGCTTGCTGGTAGGCATCATGGAGGCTAGCCAGCAGGTAACACCCATGCTGTGTGCTCTGTGTCCCCTGCTAGCCCTGACTGCTCCAACCAGGCTCCATGTACTGTGCATAAATAAACTCTGCAGCAATTTGAATGGCTGGCCATTTAAATGTCATGCCCAGGAGCAAAAAACTCTATAGTTTATTTGTGCTTATTAATCTCATGTGAAGACATGCCTTTTGTGTAGTTCCTGTGACATCACTTATTCTGTGCTGATTTGCACCAGTGTAAGATCTGACCCATCAACCCTGTTTCCTTACCTCTCTGCAGCCAGTGCTTTTTGTTCATTTTCTCTTTCAAGCAAGTGCTTCAGTGTTGTTCTGGAGTAACCCTCAGTGTAACAAATGGGCCTGTTCATGAGATCTTGGGGAAATGTTATGAAAAGGAACCAGATTTCTACACTTTAATCAAGTGAAGTGCTGAGTGCTTCTACCAAGTGGTCCATGCCTCTTGATTTCAGAGAGGGCTGACTCCCCAGCCCTGGCTTGATCTAGCCCCGGGGATGGGAAGTCAGCCCAGCTGACTGACTTTCCATCCCCAGTGCTATGGTTGAAACATTTTGATTTTTTAAATGTTTCAACTAGCCTCATTTTGCTTAGAGGCTGTTTTGATGCCCTTTGTTTTGTTTTGATTTTGCTGTTTCAAACTTGAAATGAGTTGAAACAGTGTCGAAATGAAACATTGGGTGAAATTTTGCACAGCCCTATATAAACTGACCATCTTAAGGATTTGGCCATGGATTTTAGGGGCCTTGAATAACACTCCAATTTTATGCCAGTGCAACTTCATTGATTTCAGCATAGCTCCATCAGAGCAAAGCTGGGGAGCTGTGGTTATAAATCAAGTTGTTTATGAGCACATTTATTTATTCATTAATGCACTGTAATTGTGGTGTATTAAGTTAGTACCTGTAATAACAGGTACTAACATAATCAGCACTACTGTGCATTAGTGCAGATGAATGTTTTTTGTGTCACTTAATGAATATTGGACTTATTTACTGAGCATTAGCACAGTTTTTGCCAGCTGCGCAAATGCGCAGTAGACTCAGTCCAGTGGGAATCAAGTGTTTCATGTGGATGTTCCCCATGTCTTTCTTTTCAGTGTTAGGATCATAGGAAAGTAGGTCTGGAAGGGACCTCAGTAAGGTCATCTAGTATATTCCCCTGCTGAAGTTATCCCTGACTAAACCTTATTTATCATAAATAAAACCATTTAACAGAATCAGTGGGCCAAAATCAACACTTATTTATACCAACGTGAAGCCAAGAATAACAACAATAATAAAGACAGTGACTTAATTATGAAATAACTTTAGCAAAACTGAAAGCCAGTTTTATCTGAGGGAGAGTTTCTCTACTTCTAACACCTTTGTTCCTCCTCTCTACAGTGTTCTGTACACTCTTATTTCATATGATCATGCTACTCGTCCAGGCTTGGTCTGCCATCTGACAAATGTTCCTTCTAATCGTCGCTTGAGCAGTTTTCATTGAAAACCTAATTATAACTGTGCCATTAAATCTCAAAGATAATAGACTTCAACTTGAATTATAACTGCTATTTGTAAATTTATTTTGGAGAGGTCATTTATGGACGCAAAGTCCCTGGGAAGGCGTCACACCTCTAGGGTAAGCTTTGTTAGCCACTGGATATCTCCCTCATGAGTCAGAAATCTTGTCTGAATAGGTAAGGGCTAGATCGGGGGGGTGGCAATTATTTTGGGTGGAAGGCCGCTTACTGAGTTTTGGCAAGCCATCAAGGGCTGCATAACAGGCAGTCAGGGGTAGATACATATTAATTTTCTAAATTTTTTAGGGGCCCTGCAGGCCAGATAGAATGGCCTGGCAGCCCACGTCTGGCCCATGGGCTGCATTTTGCCCACCCCTGGGGTAGATCCTCTTCTACCTACTAGGCGCCAAAGTCATCTTAGGTATCTAAGTGCAATCTTTTCCCATTCTACCCAAGTTTCTGAAAAAAACACTAACAAGTCTACTTTTATAACATGCCCTCTTCTTAGCCTTATGATGGTGTCACAAAAAGCATGAAGAAGACGACCCAGAACCAGGGCTAGATCCAGGATTTAGCAAAGGGAAGTGCAGGACCACCCATCTCCACTGTAGGGCTGTACCCCTTCTTCTAACCTCCTCCCCCATCCCTTCCAAGTGACAGGAATACACCCTGCAACAGCAGCCTTTGTGGACTTCTTAAAGTCCACAAAGCACATAAGAATCTGTACCTTCCCCTCCATACTAAGGGGTGCATCATGACATAAGAATTACCATTTACTGAATCAGACCAGAGGTTCATTTTGCCCAGTATCCTGTGTCCACTGTGCCAAAGAGTGGATGCTGAAAGGGAGAGTGAAATGGGTATGACCAGGGTTTTTTTTTCACTGTTCCGCTCTCACTTGTAAATTCTAATTCAGGCTGTATCCTAATATTCCCTCCTCTACCTGCTACTGTTCCCCATCCCCCACCCCTGTCCTTGGGAGGGGGGTAAGGAAGCTTGAAAGCTGCTCCTGTCCTCTCCAGCTGGTGTACCACTGGGAATAGTAACAGCTGTAGCTGTCAGATGCTCGGTGGGGGATTCCACCACCCTGCCTTGTTGCCTAGGGAGCAGGCATGGGAAAGGGAAACACTCTGGCCATCACCTCTCCTGCTTTCACTGCTCCCAGCTGAGCCTATCAACTTCAAAGGATCTGCTTTGAAGTTTTATCCCACCCCAGACTGGGAGGAAAGCAGCAGTAGGAGGGGTAAGGAGGGGAATAGTAGGGAAGGGGATGTGTCTGAACATGAAGGGGAAAGAGGGGGATTCTTACATGGTTTGGAGACTTTATAAATGTGTCCAAAGGCTCTTGGGCAAGATCCAGTACAAAATGGGGGTGCAGCCACACCACTGCACTCCCTGAAGATCTGCCCCTGAACCTGTCTACTGGTTTCATAGATTTCATAGACATTAGGGCTGGAAAGGACCTTGGAAGATCATCAAGTCCAGCCCCCTGCCCGAGGGGGAGGAAGTCAGCTGGGGTCACAGGATCCCAGCAAGATAAATGTCCAAATGACTCTTGAAGGAATCCAGAGTAGGTGCTTGCACCACCTCTGATGGCAGGCTATTCCACACCTTGGGGACTCGGACAGTAAAGAAATTCTTCCTTATGTCTAGCCTGAAAGGGTCTTGCAGGAGTTTATAACCCTTCAACCTTGTCATCCCTTGGAGTGCTCTGGTGAACAAATGTTCCCCCAGATCCTGATGTACACCCCTTATATACTTATAGGCAGCCACCAGGTCCCCCCTTAGCCTACACTTTTCCAGGCTGAAGAGTCCCCTAGCTCTCAGCCTCTCATCATAAGGCCTGTTTTCCTGCCCTCTGATCATGTGCATTGCTCTCCTCTGGACTCACTTGAGCTTCTCCACATCCTTTTAAAATCGTGGAGCCCAGAATTGGATACAGTACTCCAGCTGTGGCCTCACCAAGGCCATGTATAGAGAGAGGATGAAATCCTGAGATTTCCTGGAGATGCAAGCCAGAGTTTTGCTCGCTTTGCCAGCTGCAACATCATATTGGTGGCTCATATTAATCTTGTGGTCAATCATGACCCCCAAGTCCCTTTCAGCCGTGATGCTAGCAAGCATAGCACTGCCAAGCCTATAAGTGTCCTACAGGTTTTTCTTCCCAAGGTGGAGTTGAAGGCCATCAGGTTTTTGTCTGCCCATTTTCTGAGCTTGTCGAGGTCAGCCTGGATCACTGTCCTGTCCTCAGGTGTTCATAGATTTCATAGACATTTGGGCTGGAAGGGACTCTGGAGGATTATTGAGTCCAGCCCCCTGCCCCAGGGGCAGGAAGTCAGCAGAGATCCCAGGATCCCAGGAAGATAAGTATCTAAATGTGTTTTGAACATGTTCAAAGTGGGTTCTTGAACTGCCTCAGGTGGCAGTCTGTTCCAAACCTTGGGGGCTTGGACAGTGAAGAAGTTTTTTCTTATGTCCAGCCTGAACCGGTCACAGTGGAGTTTGTGACCATTCGATCTTGTCATACCTTGGGGGGCTGTGGTGAACAGTTGTTCCCCCAGATCCTGATGAGCACCCTTGATAAACTTATAGGTGGCCACCAGATCACCCCTGAGCCTGCGCTTTTCTAGGCTGAATAACCCCATTGCTCTCAGCCTCTCATCATAAGGTCTGTTTTCTTGACCTCAAGCCCTGCCCAGGCCCCTACTTGGCCCAGCCATGCAGGGAGAGAGAGAGGTAGCAGGGGTACTCACCAGTCCCCCTCCAGTAGGGCAGGGACCCCGAAATCCTGGGCAAGGCCCCCCGTGCCCATGAGTAGCTTCCGTGATGGCAGGCCCACTGCGAATACACGTAGTTTAAAAGGGCCCGCCAACAGCAAAAATGCCCCAGTTAGGCTCTGGAGTGGCAAGAGATGTGTGCGTGAAAGCCCACTGCGCCCCTGCTCCCTTGAAGCCCCCCAGAAACCTCCCAGCAGCCATGGAGCCTCTGCCAACCCCCAGCACAGCTGGAGGCAAGCGGGGCCCATGATGGGAGGGGGTCAACACCTTAGTGAGTGGGAGGAGGTGGCTGAGTGGAACTGGGCCAGGTCAAGCCCTGTCCAGGCCCCTACTTCGCCCAGCCCCCCAGGGAGCCACGTCACCAGGCTGCGCAAACAGGCACACTTGTCTGCTGGTGCATGAGTTAGCACGGAGTTCACGCAGGAGGGTGTGCGGGAGGGCCCGAGACCCTGCCTGCGAACCCCCCAGGGTAGACAGTCCCAGCCGTAGCCAGCCTACCAGAGGCATAACACGAACGGGCACATGCTGTACCCTAAGGGTCCCCTTGGGGTCTGCAGCCCCTCCCCCAGCACCTCAGAGATGGCCACCCAGATGGAGCCGATTGTTCTGGGCTCCATGCAGATGAAGCCCCTGGAATTCGGCTGAGGGGGCTGTCTGTTCCATTTTCAGGCTCTGGGGCCTGGGAGCATGGCCACCTCCCCTTGTGGGGTCTGCTCTCTTTTGGGGTCTCTGGCGCGCCAGCTGGATGAGCTCCAGGCCACAATCCAGAGACTGCATGCCATCAGGGACTGTAACCAGGAGATAGACTCCTACTGCCAGGCTTCTCCCCCTGGGAGCCAGAGGGTAGACCACAGTCTCCCCCCAGGACAAAGGAGTACTCTGGGACTTCCCACTCTGTCCAGTCAGGGGCATGGATCAAGGTGGTCAAGGGCCCTAACGCCCACCGCACCAAGGCCCCTGCCCCAATGAAGCTTTTCCAGCAGAGCCTGCTGAGTTGCCAGTTCCTGCAGACAACACAGGTCAAACTGCAGCTACCGCCCCCGCTCTCCCCAAGACAAAATGTAAGGTGTTTGTTGTGGGAGACTCCATCCTGAGAGGGACTGAGGGGGCAATCTGCCGCCCTGACCCCTTAGTCCCGGAAGTCTGCTGCTTCCCGGAGGCTGCATCTGGGACATTGCGGAGAAGATCTGTAAGCTCCTCCAGCCCACAGACCACTATCCTATGCTCCTTATTCATGTGGGCATCAGAGTGCTTCCAGATGGGTCATGAGGCGCTACAGGAATTTGGGAGCGGGGCTAAAGTGTCTGGAGGCACAGGTGATGTTCTTGTCAATCCTCCCAGTCTTGGGGTATGGGCTGAGGAGGGAGAGGAGGATCCACATAGTCAACCAAAGACTGCGGTGCTGATGTCATTGGGAAGGCTTTGGCTTCCATGACCACAGCCCGCTCCTTGGCGAGAGAGGCAGCGAACTGCTGGGAAGAGATGGCCTCCACCTTTGTCCCCTGGGGAGGAGGCTCTTCTCAGCCAGACTGGCTGACCTGCTGCACTGGGTTTTAAACTAAGCCCGTTGGAGGACGGGGGGACTACCACCACTGCTGGCCCACCCAGCAACCTTTGCAAAGCCAGCAGGCCAAGGCACTTAAGGGAGCCCACCCTTACCCCAGCCCTGGCACAATCTGTGGGCAAGGGGACACTTGCCTGCCTGTACACAGAAGCCAAGAGCTTGGGGGATAAGAAAGAAGAGCTCGTCCTCCTTAATTCAAATAATTATGATGTCATAGGGATAACGGAGACCTGGTGGGACTCCACCCATGTCTGGACCAAGGGTATAGATGACTGTACCCTGTACAGGAGGGATTGTATAGATAAAAGTGGTGGGGACGTAGCTCTCTATGTTATTGAAAGCTACGCATCCCTGAAAGCTGATATTGGAAATCAGGGTGGATGACTGGAGACCGTCTGGGTTAAAATCCATGGGGAACACGGCACAGGGGACACAACAGTGGGAGTCTACTACAGACCTCCCACCCAAAGTCCTGAGCTTGACCAGGAGTTCACCTGGGAACTGGCTGAGGCTGCATGCTCCAGGACCATGGTTGTCATGGGTGACTTCAATTACCTGGACATCTCGTGGGAGGATCACTCAGCAAAATCCAAGCAGTTGCAAAGCTTCCTCTCATGCATGGATGACCTCTCCCTGACTCAAGAAGTCTATGGGCCAATGAAAGGCACTGCACTGCTCAACCTGGTACTAGCTACTGGGGATGACCTAATCGGCAACCTAGCGCTTGATGGGAAGCTGGGTGACAATGACCTTCAACATCCACCATAAAGCTGGCAAGTCAGTCAGCAACATGGAAGTCCTTGACTTCAGAAAAGCTGACTTTGACAAGCTCAGGAGGCTTGTCAGTGAGGCTGTAAGGGACCATGACCCCAGGAAGAGGGGAGTTCAAGAAGAGTGGTTGCTCCTTAAGGAAGCGATCCTCAATGCACAAGCTAAGTCTATTCCATCTTGAAGGAAAGGCATCAAGAGGGCACAGCAGCCCCCCTGGCTCTCCAGAGACCTAGCAGACCTCCTGAGGCTAAGAAGAAAGTCCTACAAAGGATGGAGGATGGGATTCACCTCCAAGAAGTATTATTCTGTACTGGTCTGGTCCTGCAAGGAGCAAACCAGGAAAGCCAAGGCTGCAACTGAACTCCAACTAGCTTCAAGTATCAAGGACAATAAAAAGTCCTTTTTCAGATATGTGGGGAGCCAGAGGAAAAACAAGGGCAACATTGGACCCCTGCTGAACCAGATGCAGAAACTGACAACTGATGCCCAGGGAAAAACCAGCCTATTAAATGGGTACTTTGTGTTGATCTTTCATCAGTCCCATGGGACGCCCATGCCCGCTACGGGACAGGGAAGTCCGGGTGAGGGAGATTTCCTGCCCTCCATTAATGCTGACCTCATGAAGGAACACCTTGAGAAGCTTGATACCTTCAAGTCAGCCGGCCCTGACAATCTGCACCCCAGGGTACTCAAGGAGCTGAAAGGGAGGAGAGTGGATCCAGCTAACTATAGGCCCATCAGCCTGACTTCTATCCTGGGGGAGGTTCTTAGAAAAGTTTATTAAAGAGGGCATTCTTCATGGACTGCCCGACGCCAACATGCTAAGGGATAGCCAGCACGGGTTTGTTGCAGGTAGGTCTTGCTTGACCTATCTCATTTCCTTCTATGACCAAGTGACTTATCACCTGGACAAGGGAGAAGAGATTGATGTCATATATCTTAACTTCAAAAAAGCCTTCAATCTGGTATCCCATGATCCCCTCTTGGCAAAACTGGCCAATTGCAGCCTTGGGTCCATCACAATCTGCTGGCTGGAAAATTGGCTCCATGGTTGGACCCAGAGGGTAGTAATTGACAGAAGTCAATCATCATGGTGTCCTGTGACCAGTGAGGTCCCCCAAGGCTCTGTCCTTGGACCCATATGGTTCAAGATCTTCGTTAATGATGTGGACATTGGAGTCAGAAGCGGACTGGCCAAGTTTGCTGATGACACCAAACTTTGGGGCAAAGCATCCACACCAGAAGTGATCTAGGATAACCTGGACAGGCTCAGCAAATACGCAAACGAGAACCTTATGGTGTTCAACACTAAAAAATGCAAGGTTCTCCACCTTGGGAAGAAAAACGTGCAGCTTCCTTATAGACTTGGCAGTGCTATGCTGGCTAGCACTATGGAAGAAAGACTTGAAGGTCATCATTGACCACAAGATGAACATGAGCCTGCAATGTGATGCTGTGGCTAGTAAAGTGACCAAAATGCTGGCTTGCATCCATAGATGCTTCTCAAGCAAATCCCGGGACGTCATTCTTCCCTTGTACTCAGCCTTGGTGAGGCTGCAGCTGGAGTACTGCGTCCAGTTTTGGGCTCCACAATTCAAAAAGGATGTGGAGAAGCTTGAGAGAGTCCAGAGAACAGCCAGACACATAATCAGAGGTCAGGAAAGCAGACCTTACGATGATAGGCTGAGAGCCATGGGGTTCTTTATCCTGGAAAAGCTCAGGCTAAGGGGAGATCTGATGGCCACCTATAAGTTTATCAGGGGTGACCACCAGGATCTGGGGGAACGTTTGTTCACAGAGCGCCCCAAGAGATGACGAGGTTGAATGGTCATAAACTCCTGCAAGACTGTTTCAGGCTGGACATAAGGAAGAATTTCTTTACTGTCTGAGCCCTCAAGGTCTGGAGGTGATTCAAGCACCTACATTGAACACCTTCAAGAGTAAATTGCATGCTTATCTTGCTGGGGTCCTCTGACCCCAGCTGCTTTCCTGCCCTTCGGGCAGGGGGCTGGACTCTATGATCTTCCGAGGTTCCTTCCAGCCCTAATGTCTATGAAATCTATGAAGTTATTGATGAAGATGTTAAACAGTATAGGCCCTAGAACACAGCCTTGTGGGACCCCACTGGTCACAGAGCACCAAGACTATTGCCTCCTGTCGACCACCACCCTCTGGGTCCTACCGCAGAGCCAGTTACCCAGCCAGCAATCCTGGTGAAGTGAAGGCCAGTTTAGCCAAGAGGTCATCATGGGATACCAGATCGAAAGCTTTTTTAAAGTCGAGGTATACGACGTCAATCTCTTCCCCCTTGTCCAGGTGATAAGTCATCTGGTCATAGAAGGAAATGAGATTGGTCAGGCAAGACCTATCCACAACAAACCCATGGGCCCTCTTCCAACCATCAGGCACTTTACCAGAGCCCCAAGAACTCTCAAAGATCTGTGCCAGGGGCTGAGCTATGATGCTTGACCTCTCCCTGAGTACCCTTGGGTGTAACCCATCAGGGCCGGCTGACTTGAAGGTATCCAGCTTGTCAAGGTATTCCTTCATGAGGTCAGCTTCGATGGAGGGCAAGGAATCTCCCTCACCCGGGCCTCCCTGACCCATAGTGGGCAGGGTTTTCCCATGGGGCTGATGAAAAACTGATGCAAAGTACCCATTTAGCAAGTTTGCTTTTTCCTTGGCGTCAGTTGTCAGTTGCCCCATCTGGCTTAGCAAGGGTCCAGTGTTGCCCATGCTTTTCCTCCGGCTCCCCACATAGCTAAAAAAGGACTTCTTATTGTCCTTGATATTGGTAGCTAGCTGGAGTTCCATCGCAGCTTTGACTTTCCTGGTTTGCTCTCTGCAAGTCCAGACTAAAGCAAAGTATTCCTCCTTGGTGGCAGTTCCAGTCCTCCATCCTTTATAGGTCTTCCTTTTAAGACGTCGGAGGTCCGCCAGTTCCCTGGAGAGCCAAGGGGGTACCCTTTTGCTGCCTTTCCTCCGAGACAGGATGGACTTTGCTTGCACATCCAGGATTGCTCCCTTGAGGAGCTTCCATGAATCCTGAACTCCCCTCTCCATTGGGTTGTGGCCTTTTAGGGCCTCACTGAAAAGGCTCTTTAGCTTGTCAAAGTCAGCTTTCCTGAAGTTGAGGACTTCTGTACAACTGACTGACTTGTCAGCTCTACAGCAGATGGTGAAGGTGATCAGTTCATGATCACTGTCACCCAGCTTCCCTTTGATTGTTAGGTTGCCAATTAGGTCATTCCTGGTTGCCAGTATGAGGTCGAGCAGCGCTTTACCTCTTTTCGACCCGTAGACTTCCTGCATCAGATAGAGGTCATCCACTCATGAGAGAAAGCTTTGCAACTGCTCGGATTTGGCTGAGCAGTCCTCCCACAAGATGTCTGGGTAGTTAAAGTCTCCCATGACAACCATACACTGGGATTGTGTGACCGCAGCCAATTCCCTGGTGAACTCCTGGTCAAGGTCTTGACTTTGGTTAGGGGGTGTGTAGTAGATCCCCAGCATAGTACACCGTGTTCCCCATGGATTTTAACCCAGAAGGTCTCAAGTCATCCACCGCGGGTGCCAATATCAGCTTGCAGGGACACGTAGTTTCCTTGACATAAAGAGCTACGCCCCCGTCCCTTTTGTCCACCCAATCCCTCCTGTACAGGGTATAGCCATCAATACCTGTGGTCCAGTCATGGGTGGAGTCCTACCAGGTCTCTATTATTCCAATGACATCGTAGTTATTTCCATTTAGGAGGAGAACAAGTTCCTTCTGTTTATTCCCTCAGGTGTGGATGCTTTACCCCAAAGTTTGGTGTCATCAGTGAACTTGGCCAGTCTGCTCCTGACACTAATGTCCACATCATTAATGAAGATGTTGAAAAGGATAGGCCCAAGGACAGAGCCTTAAGGGACACCACTGGTCACAGTGCACCACAATGATTGACTTCCATCAACTACTACTCTCTGGGTCTGACCTTGAAGCCAATTCCTGAGCTAGCGGGCTGTGATGTAGCTGATCCCACAGTTTGCCAGTTTCTCTATAAGACGATCATGGGATACCAAATTGAAAGCTTTTTTAAAGTTGAGCGATATGTTGTCAATCTCTTCTCCCTTGTCCAGGTGATATGTCGCCTGGTCATAGAAGGAGATGAGATTGGTTAGGCAAGACCTGCCCTCAACAAATCTGTGCTGGCTATCCCTCAAGAAGTTGCCTTCAGCCAGTTTGTCAAGAATGGTCTCTTTGATTTTCTCCAAGATCTTCCTGGGGATGGAGGTCAGGCTGATGGTTCTGTAGTTCCCCGGACCTACTTTTCTCCCGTTCTTGAAAATAGGCACCACATTGGCCTTCTTCCAATCCTTGGGCCCTTTGTCTGAGCACCACGAGTTCTCGAAGAACCGTGCCAGTGATGAGCTATGATGCTTGCCAGCTCCTTAGGTGTACTCCTGGGGTGTAAGCTGTCTGGGCCAGCTGACTTGAAGATGTCCAACCTCTCAAGGTGTTCTTTTACATGGTCAACATTGTTGTGGGGTAATAGTTTTCCCTCACCCTGGCCATCCCATACCATATTGGACAGGGCCGTCCCTTGGGGCTGGTTGAAAAACCGATTCAAAATACCTGTTGAGCAGGTTGGCTTTTTCGTGGGTGTTGGTTGTCAGTTGACCCATATGGTTTAGGAGGGGTCCAGTGTTACCCTTGCTTTTCCTTTGGCTCCCCACATATCTAAAAAAAGGACTTTTTATTATCCTTCATATGCGTAGCCGGTTAGAGTTCAGTCGCAGCCTTGTCTTTCCTGGTTCGCTCCCTACAGGTCCGGACCATTGCAGAATACTCCTCCTTTGGGGCGGATCCAGCCTTCCATCCATTATAGGCCTTTCTTTTTAGATGCAGGAGGTCCACTAGTTCCCTGCAGAGCCAAGGGGGCTGCTGTGCACTTTTGCTGCCTTTCCTCCAAGACAGGATAGACATTGCTTGAGCTTCCAGGATCGCTCCCTTGGGGAGCAACCACTCTTCCAGAACACCCCTCCCCTTTGTCATGGTCCCTTAGGGCCTTTCCAACAAGCCTCCTGAGCTTGTCAAAGTCAGCTTTCCTGAAGTCGAAGACTTCTGCTTTGCTGACTGACTTGCCTGCTTTACGGCAGATGGTGAAGCTGATTAGCTGATGGTCACTGTCTTCTAGCTTCCCTTCAATCATTAAGTCACTGATTAAGTCCTCCCCTGTTGCCAGTACCAGGTTGAGCAGTGCTTTGCCTCTCGTCAGTCCATAGACTTCTTGAGCCATATAGCACTCATCCACACACATGAAGAAGCTTTGCAGCCATTCAGATGTGGCTGAGTGCTCTTCCTATAAGATTTCAGGGTTGTTGAAATATCCCATGACAACCATGCACTGGGAGCATGCAGTCTCAGCTAGTTCCCTGGTGAATTCCTGATCAAGCTCTTGATCCTGGCTAGGAGGTCTGTAGTAGACCCCCACCATTGTGTCCCCTGTGCCTTGTTAACCATGAATTTTCATAGATGTTAGGGTTGGAAGGGACCTATTAGATCATCAAGTCTGACCCCCAGCCCTTGGCAGGAATGAGTGCTGGGGTCAGATGACCCCAGCCAGGTGTCTGTCCAATCACCTTTTAAACACCTCCAAGAAAGGGGACAGCACCACCTCCCTTGGAAGCGTATTCCATATTTTGGCAACCCTCACTGTAAAGAATTTTTTCCTGATGTCCAATATGCATTTGCTATCTTCCAGTTTGTGGTCATTATTTATAGTAACCCTGAGGGGTGCCCTGGTAAACATTGTATCCCCTATTTCTTGCTGGCCCCCCTGATGAGTTTGTTGGTGCCCACGATATCACCTCTCAGCTTCATTTTGACCCAGAGATTCTCCAATCATTCCCCCTGGTTAGAAATGTCAGCTTGCAGGGACGTGTAGCTTTCCGTGATATAGAGACCAACCCCCTTGCCCCTTTTGCCCACACAATCTCTCCTGTACAAGGTATAGCCATCTATACTTGTGGCCCAGTCATAGGTGGAGTCCCACCAGGTCTCCATTATTCCTATGAGATCATAATCCTTTTAGTTTAGCAGGAGGACCAGTTCCTCCTGTTTATTCCCCAGGCTCCTGGCATTGGTGTACAGGCATGTAAGTGTCCCATTAAGGGCCCTTGCCTTTCCTACAGATTACTCTGGGGCTGGAGTAGGGTGGGTTCCTTTGAGTGCCTTAGTCTGCTGGGTTTACAGAAACTGCCCAATGGGCTTGCAGTGGTGGTACTCCCCCCATCCCCCAGTGGGCTCAGTTTAAAGCCCAGTCGAGCAGGTCAGGAAGTGTAGCTTAAGAAAAGCCTCCTCCCCAGTAGAGTAAGGTGGAGGCCATCTCTTCCCAACAGCCCACTGCCTCCCTTACCAAAGAGCGGGCTGTGATCATGGAAGCTGAAGCCTTTGTTGCATTAACAAGTTCTCAGGGACTCAAGCAGGGCAGAATAGGATTGTACTGAGATGCCTAAGTGAAATTTGACACTCAAGAGAAGTAATAGGATCTGAACCTAAGACTCAAGAAATCACAGGACTAGTTGGACTCAGCAAGGCTTTTCCAAACATACGCACATTTATTAGCAACATTTTAGCTTGAATCTGTTTTTGAGCTTGATGGTTAATTTGCTACTGCTGACACTAGAGGTAGCCAAAGTTCCATGGTAGAGATGCTTTAACTTTCAAGTCAGTGCTTCCCAAAGCTTCCTTATTCTTATCCCTGAGCCTGAGGAAGGGCACATGTGTCCGAAAGCTTGCAGAAAAAGATAATTTTTTTTGTGATTTCTTACTTGGTCTAAAAAAGGTATCATCTCTGAACCAAGAGTTCTAGAGGTTGGCATTTCTTTTCGTCTCAGACCAACACGAGTACCAAATACGCTCCTTCTTATTCTTATTTCACTTTTTTGTAGCAATATGGACATTATTTTTCCCTATTTAAAATGCCATGGTTCAAGTTTTGGTATTGCATATGATCCCAAAGTTGATGTTTTCAGTAACTTTTATGAATATTCATATATAATGAAGTGTCTGTCTATGGTCCTCTGTATCTGAGTAATTTAAATTTAAAGATAAGGAAAGATTTCTTAATGTCAAAGATGAGAAATATATTTGGACCTACAGAAGAGACTGCACTGTTAACCCAGTACTTTAAACAACTTAACTAAGGTGACCTACAAAGTGATAATGTATGCAGAGTATATCACTATCCATCTGTTGGAAAAGAAAAAAAGATTTTTTTCCGAGATAAATTATAGATTTGGACAAACAAGGTTTGTGTTTGATAGACTGGAAAACTTAAATGGCTGTGCTGTAAACATATTGGACATGCCATTATTTTAACTACCCATTTTATGAACAAGCAGCAATTAAATTAGTTTATGTTTGGAAGTAATCTATAATGATAGTCTACTTTTCTCTGTTTCTCTCTCTCTCCCTAATTAATTGGTGCCTTAAATAATTATAAATAAAAAGCAGTCACACTTGGACTAAACTCTCAACTTTACTTTATGCCACTTTTAAAGGCAGTAGAATTATTCGGGATTGAAATGATTGTAAAGAATGATCAGAAATTGGCCCAGCATCTGTTAGCACCCTCCCATTGCCAAAGCAACCAGGGCATGTCTACATATGCATTTACACTGGCTTACTTTAAATGCGCAGTCAGTTACCGAGGGAATAGGCCGGTGTCTACATGTGCAGGCATTAAAGCGTATTAATGCTGTGTGGGGGCTGACTTAGGGCTAAAGTTAGGTGCACAGCAAGGTATCTACACTCACGAATGCCTCATGCTGCCTGAGTCTGGAGGGGCACGGCAACCACCCACAGGTGGCGGTGGCAGTGTCAGCAGGGGGGGGCATGGTGGCAATGAGTGGGGACAACCTTCAGGTGGCCACAGTGATGTCGGTGGTGAGGGCAGGCTGAGTGGGGACTGCCCACTGGCGGCCACAACGGTCTTGGTGGTGGGGAAAACGGGGGGGTGGTGAGTGCCAAGTGCCAATTATCAACCACTAGCAGATGCCAATAGCAGCATTGGCAGCAGGGGAGTGGTGGCAAGTGGCAACCACCTGCCACCGCCGCCGGCCAATCTCAGGGGGGACATGGCCAATTTTAGGGGGATACCTGCACGTGCACCCCCTACGTGTCGCCAATATCTACACGTGCATTACTGAACAGTAATTAATTGGCATGACACGGATATCAAATTTACTCTTAAGTCAGTGTACCTCAGCATATTTAGTGCACGGTACAGGTTTGCACATATAGATATGCACTCATACTGCTCAGTAATTTAGGTTACTGTGCAGTAAATGTGCATATGTAAATGTGCCCCCCTAAGACTTGTAAACATGCCCAATTTTATTAGCTGTTGTGACCATTATAAAGCCACTATTCCTGCTAATGCTACTGCCAGAGCTTCCTTGTTTGCTTTCTTTACTGGTATGTTCACAGCAGCCATATTCTCTGCATTACTTAGTTTGCAGTCAGAAGTCCTTGAAGTCACTGGAAATACTCAGAATGGTTTGAATACCTGGTATTTTGTTCCTTTAGAATGCATGGGTTATTACTCTGTTACTCCAGTGGAGTTACACCTCATTTATATGCTGTGGCTTGTCAGCTCTTTCATCTTTTCCATTATTTCTAATCCTGTTTTCAGACGCTTAAGCCCCCAAGTCAAGTATGGTTTTGATAGGTACTGGGCTAAGATATCAGAGATAGTTAGGGTGACCATATTATTTTTAAGGAAATCTGGGACTCTGCACCTCCCCTGCCATGCTGGTCTGCCTCCCTGCTGGTCAACAGTGGGGGGAATGTGAGGGGAGAGACTTCCCAAGCAGAAATGGGGTGAGCAAGGCCAGGAAAGCAGATGGCTTGGGCTCTGCTGGAAAAGAGATCAGGAGAAGGAAGAGGAGGGCTGAGCTGGAGGCTGCTGCAGGGAGAGAGGTGACCTATTCTGTGGGAATTATGAGTGCAGTGTGTGTGTGTATGCATGTGTGTGTGTGTGTGTGTGTGTGTTATTTTCTCCCAACAAAAGGAGTAAATTCTCCTGCAGTATAAATCTTCTGAGAACTCAGTAGGCAGGATGCAAATAAAAGCTATGGACTTTATACATGCTTGAGGGGCAGACGCACTTTAATTAGAGTGGCTCTCATTTGATGAGCTTTAGTTAAAGCACCCCCACCACCATTTTGAAATGTAGGGACACTGAATACATGTGACCCCAAGGCTACTGGAGTGTCCTAATTACCCAGGTGGCCCTCTACAGCTCACCAAAACTCATGAAGTGGCCCTCCACCTGAAATAATTGCCCGCCCCTGCTTTAAGGTGTGTTGCAAAGCTTGAGGCATCTAAAGGTACTTGTCTCTTTTGAAAACCTTGACCAAGATTTCCAAATGTTCTATCTATGTAACTGACTGAACAAATGGGGAAAATCATTAGGTCTGACCACTGGAAAGATATGACCCAAAAAAGAGACTTGCTGGGTAGGAGATTTAAGAAGTTGAAACCATGTAAATAAGTTTATATGCCACACTTCCCAATTCTTAAGCCACTTCTTTTTCAACTTTTTGTTGTTATACAGATTGTGAAAGATAATCCAGGTTTGCTGTTGGATCATCTCCAAATCATTTGTATCCACTGGACTATACAGGAAAAACTGTGAGGACCCTTTGAACCATGAGTTCTCACCACTATGTGACACATGTTCTTCACTTTCTTGAACTCTTTCACGGAGGGCAGCTCCCCAAAATGAGAAAGTAACTTCAAGTTTCCTGTGCAAATCCCAGATTTTCATGCATAACTTTATGTAGCAAGCTTCATAGCCTTCAGACAATCACGTTTCAGATCACTTAAAGATTTTATAATGGGAATTCTTCAGTTATTTGAAAGCTGTTCTGCTTGAAAGAGAAGCATATTGATTTGGGTGATCTATTTTTGTGGTGTATTGTCTTGTCATGGCCACTGGGTTTCAGATGTAGTTACCACACTGTTGGAAAGCTGGAGATGAAAGTCCAAAAGGATGCAGTGGAGAAGTGCAAGCAATGAATGTTGTCCAGGCTGGAGACAGTTTAGAGATGAGCACTGAGAATTCTTACAGTGCTGGGAAATCTAATTTAGGAAGGAAATTCTAAAAAGCTAAATCTAACTTAAGGAAGGAGATGATATAATGGTCTCCTTTGAAGGGTATAAACATCAAAAACAGTTTAAAGTGGTAAAACCAACATAATCAGGAGTGAATGGACCAAATTAAGATGAGATATTAACATTAGAGAGAAGTTCCTGAGCATTAGCTCTGTTAGACTATTGTACTCCAAGAGAAAAGGTAGAAGTCCCATTGCTTGGGAAATTTAAAATTTGCCTGTACAGCTGTGCAGTTAGAATCCTTTTCTCTTGTTCTGTTCTATTCAGGTTCTTAGACTCTACTTACCAGTTTGGTACAATATTTCCTTCCATAATTAGGAAAGTTAACAGATGAATATTGTCTAGCAAATATGGTTGCTCCTTTACCAGCCCATGGGGGGTGGGGAATTGTGTGCATGTGCATATAAAGAAATGTTGCTTTCTTTCTGAGGAAGGTAATGTGCATGTCATTCTGTGACATGCTCTATAGCAGATGGTGAAGGTGATCAGTTCATGATCACTGTCACCCAGCTTCCCTTTGATTGTTAGGTTGCCAATTAGGTCATTCCTGGTTGCCAGTACGAAGTCGAACAGCGCTTTACTTCTTTTCGGCCTGTAGACTTCCTACATCAGATAGAGGTCATCCACTCATGAGAGAAAGCTGAATATTGTCTAGCAAATATGGTTGCT
This sequence comes from Crocodylus porosus, assembly GCF_001723895.1. Taxonomy (NCBI): domain Eukaryota; kingdom Metazoa; phylum Chordata; order Crocodylia; family Crocodylidae; genus Crocodylus; species Crocodylus porosus. Next base: position 31,006,238 of record NW_017728950.1, read on the forward strand.
CCTTTACCAGCCAATGGGGGGTGGTGAATTGTGTGCATGTGCATATAAAGAAATGTTGCTTTCTTTTTGAGGAAGGTAATGTGCATGTCATTCTGTGACAAATTAGAATAGGCTGGTAGAGGATGAACTAAATGATCTTATGTTTTTTTCCCCAACTCTGATTTCTATGAACCTTCCAGTTCATATTCATGTTCATGTTGTGAAGAGCGTCTGTGAGGAACAGTTGAAGGTAGCACCATGTCTTAGAGAGTTTTAAATTTGATACGTTAAAAATGTTTTAATTTACTGAAAATTAATATAAGAAAAATTAATACAACAAAAAGTAATATTGTAGGCGTTTAGATTTCCCTTACTGAATGTTTTCTGTTTTGGGGTAGTGTAGTTATCTGAAGTTCTCACCAGAGGGTGCAGTGCACTAACCTTTGTAATAATAGTTTCAACAGCTGGCATACTGCAATATTGAATGAGCGCAACATGCTATGCACCATTCTGTTGCAGCCTGGTTAATTATCATTTATCCTGTGAAGCTGAGTGCTTTGAATGTTACATTGTACAGAGATGGCCTTTTTTTCCACATCTGTCTGTTAAATAAATTGCCTTAATGATTTTTGGTGGTATTTAAAGGATCCCAATGCATTTTATAAGGATGGAGACACAAACATTTGCAAGACATGATGAAGTGAATTTGGGTTCATGAAATCTTGAATTGAGCATTTTGGGCCCTAAAGCATTGTCCAGAAGTCAGTGAGTTTTATACAAATGCTAATTCTAGGGTTTTTGGCCCTGGAACCTCTGGAAGACAAAATTAATTTGATTAAGCACAAGGTGAGAGTTCAGGAGATGTGGGTTAGAGTCTTAACTCTGCCAGGGATTGCTCACATGACTTCTGCTGAGTCACTTAACCTCTTTGAGCCAAGAAATGAACATAATGATAGTGATTAATGAACTGCAAAATTAGTATAATAGCCGCATGATAAAGGTGGAGATTTAGGAATACCTAGCAGTCCTACTATGGAAAGTGTTATGGAAGTGCAATACACTGTTTAGCGTTCTTTACTGAGCTTGGTAGTTTGGTGTATTGGTTAGCAGGCCTATGCGAAACTTCAATCCCTAATTCGATTCAGCCTGATTTGGTGGCCAAATCTCCAAATCTGAATTGAATCAGGAGACCCTTTAATCTCTCCAAATCAAATCAGAACCTTCTGAATTGATTTGGAAAGATTCAGAGATTTGGACACAGATGAAGCTTTAAATGTTTTTTCTACATACCTCAGGGTACCAAGCGGCTCGTCAATGCTGCAATTTTGGGGCAGATGGAGCGTCCCACAAGAGCGCGGGGGGATCCCCAGCATGCTCGGCAGTAGACCTGAAGCACCTCCAGGTCTGCCAGGGAGCACAGAGGGGGGCTCTCCATGTCCCCCCTGGCTCTGCGACTGGTGCTTCCTGGGGGGACACCCAGGGTCCCCCTGCAGCTGATCACTGAACCAGAGGGGTGCAGGGGAGGGAGGGGCAGTGCGCTCCCCAGCAGACCCGGAAGTAGACCAGAAGTACTTCCAGTCCATTTCCTGGTTCGCCTCTGAGCATGTGCCCCCCTGCACTCTTGTGCGATGCTCCATCTGCTTCAGCATTACAGTGTTCACAAGCCATGCCTAGTACCTCAAGGTATGTAGAAAAAACATTTAAAGCTGTGTCTATGGCTGAATCGCTGATTCTCCAAATCAGCATCAAATCTTCAGGTTCGGATTCAGCTGAATCTAATCGGGCACAGTGATCCGAAACAATGAATCAAATCACTGTCCCCAGTTTAGGCCAAATCTGAACCAAATATGGCCTGTTTCGCACACCCCTATTTATTAGGCACTGGGGAGGCAGGAGCTCTGGATCCTTTCCTGTTTCTACCCTTGGCTTGCTGCATGACCATGAACACTTCACCCCTCAGGGCCTTTGTATCCCTCCTCACTGTTGTCTGTCTCGTCTGTCCAGAATATATATAGTGTGGACCCCTGCCCCCCGACCACACACACACATAACCCTTCCCTTACACTACAGTGTTATTTTAAAACTTCACCATTAATACACATGGCACATATATACGTGGCACATTGCTAGACCCTACTCTCTCAGGAGCAGACTTGGTAGAGCAGTTGCCTCAGACTAGCTGTTCCTTCCATTGGGACACACCTACCCTACTGAGCATGTGCTTCACAGATCAGCAGTAGTTCTGCAGTGGAAATAATGAAGTATACAGCCACCCTTCTCCCCCACAGAGCCCTGGTTATAGATCTGTATTTCACAGCGGACCCCGATCGCAACTGTAGCCTCCAGGTATGACACAGATCTATAAAAACTCTGAGTTGCTATTTGCATGTATATGAAAAGAACCTTGACTTTGTACCTCTTGAGATTTTTTTTTTCCTCAGAAATCATTACTAAGTCATATTAAAAGCTGCAGGGATAGGCTGTTTCTGTCATGAATGAAATGATTTCATATGCTGAATCTCAGTATTACCAGTGTCCTTTGTCCCCACTGGAGCAGTGATGTGTTTTTGCTTGAGCTGATCAACCTAATCCTGAACCTGAAGGCAAAAAAAGAAATGTGGTTGTGTTAATTCCCTATATGGCCACAGAGAAATGATTTAGGGCCACATTTTCAGAGGGAACCCAAACCATTTCCGTGGCTTATGCCGATATAACAAGCTCAGAAGGGCTCACAAGCACCCCTTGCGTTGGAATAGCAGCCTTGGAGAGGGCGCTATATCTGAAAGCCTCACTATTAATATAAATGGCACTGTAACACTGTACATTTTTAGAACTTAGTTTCATGGGAATATACTTTGAAGATGAGCTGCCCAGGCTGTCTGTTTTTCCCCGGGGACACACCCACCCTACTAAGGAAGTGCTTTGGAGTTAGCAGTTCCAGAGTGGGAAACAGCAGATAAGTAGGCTTGGCAGGATTTGATTTTTATTGATAAGTGTTGATAATTATTGATTTCACCTCACACTCACAGCCTGACAAAAAATATTTTGATCATTAATAACCAAAATTTATACAAGAGGGATGAAAGAAAAATGATAGCTGGTGGAGTGTGGGGAAAAAGGGTAAAGGAAAAAAAACACGCCAAAACGTCTGCATCAAAATTTTGTTACGATGTTTTCTAAATGATATGGTTTAGCTTTTCACTTATTTATTTTAATTAATTTATTTTTTATTTATTTAAAGCTTTACATAATACAATAAGTTATAATTTAAGTTGATTTTGCTTAATACATGTTGATCAATCAAAAATAAATTAGAAAAAATATTCTGTGGGGTACGTTGACATTTTGGGTTTTGTTCTGAATCAAAACTAAACCAGTTTTCAAACTCCCAAAGTTTTTCTGTTTCTTGGTTTGGTAACTGTGCTATTGTTTTTCTCCGTGCTGCACAGCAGAGGGAACTATAAGATCCACTGAAGCCGGTAATAATATAAAAGGGAATTTTTTGGGGGTGTTGAGGCTTGGAAGAGGTTTTAATTAGGTGTAATCTGACAGATCTGGTGGGAAAGAGAAAACATGGAGGGAAAAAGCCATTTAAGCAACGCTCTCCTCCTTCCATTTAATACTGTTATGATTTCCTTGTGTCAACTTTGATGAATAAATCTGTGATTACAGCTCATGAGGGTGCAAAGCCTCGTCATGAATGTGTTCCACTGTTAATGGTCAGTGAAAATATCTCATAATCGCTAAGTATCACTAACGTCTTAATTGGTAAATGGGTAAATCTTCTGATGCTTTTACTGCCAGCAGTGTGAATCAGCTATGGTATATCCAAAACACAGATTAATATTTGCTTTGGAGAAAAAATATTGTTATCTGTAGGACAACTACATGTAATTTTTCTGTTCCAAAGATTATCCAATGTAAGTAGATAAAAAAGTATTATTAGTGCAGGATGGAAAACAATTTTCTCATCCTATAAGCATGTCTGAGATTTCACAGACTCTTTTTTCCTAATTGAGATGAAGAGTGGAAATCTTTAAACTTTTTGTGAATGGAAAATCGGAAAAGCAGAAATTGGGAGTTTATATTCTGCTGGAAAATTATCTTTTAATTTTGAAATATTTCATTTTCATATCAATTTTTCCCCTTTGCACTATAAATTACCTTAGATTTCTAAACAAAGTTATTTCGACCCAACAAATATAATTTTTCCTTTTAACATGTCAGAATGTTAGAATGATTTTGAAATGGTAAAAAAAATTAACTCTGAAATCCATTAAAAATAATTCTTTCCTGAGAAAAATCAAAACACATCCTGATCTATGTGGCTCAACAATTCTTTTACTTCCCTATTCCACAGCTATTAGACGAGAACTATGTCAAATGTCTTATTTACACGTAAGAATTTTCATTTTAGATGGTAATGATCTTGGGCAGGGGACCACCATTTTGTCTTTGTAGCCACTTGCCACTATTATAATACAAATACTAATACAATTGATCATTAATAGTGGAGGCTTGGATCATATTCCCTGACACCAAAAATCCTTATGTAGAGCAAGTTTAATGGTACGAAACTAAATGCATCAAATAAACACAATTTTTGGTCAGAGCTTTCATTTCATTTTGCCTGTGAAATATAACAGATGTACCATTATCACCACACCAGTAAATATATAACTTAAGTGTAAATTGTATTTGCATTGGCAGAATTAAAGTAAGTAACATTTTGAAAGTGTGCACTAGCAGCAGATCAATCACTTGAGCTGAGAGTTTGATTGCTGTTATGAATATACAATTCAGTCTCAAGACCCTAATCCCAATTCCCAACCTCTAAATTAAGTAAATTACTTTGGCTTAGCTAGAGTTTATGTCCCACAGGAATATAAGATTTTGTCAACCTGTGAGGTTTGTGTCTCAGCTTGGTTTCATGGAGCAATGTACTGGTTACCTGTGGAACCTCAGATTGAACCATGAGATTGATCATTGTGATTGATACATTTACCTGATGCTGAGAGTGGATACCAGGTAAGCAAGAAATGGGAGCAAAGGAATAGCTAGAGTACACAGCAGCAGGATTATCTTGCTATAAAAACAGAGTGATTATTTATTCATGTAGTGTGAATAAGTGAAGATCCATCGATAGGGTGTCACTTAAGGCTACTAATTCATTTTCATTTAGACAGACACCATAAAAAGAATAACAAGGTTAAAATTTTCTTTTTGGCTAGATGGTCCATTTGACTAGTATGGCTAATGAATACAGTTTCTATAGGCAAAAGAATGCTAGGGGAATGAGAAAAGAGCAAGTAAACTAACTTCCAGAGCTACTGTAAATGGGTACATGGTATGCGTGTGCGAAGCTTAAGTAGCCAATTCGATACAGAGGAGATTTGGCCTGATTCGATGACTGAATCTCCGCATCTGAATTTAATTGGGATACCAGTTAAAAGCTCTGAATCAGTTCAAAGTATCTGAATCAATTCAGAAAAAGATTTGGAAAAGATATGGTGATTTGGCTATAGACTAAACAGGCAGCTGGCAAGTCTGTTGGGGTTGGTGGAGGGGGAAGAAAGGGGCATGGGGGAGGGAGGGATTGGGGCTGCGACTGGGGTGGGAGGGCACATTACTCAGGGAGGGGGGCAGGGGGGCGCGGGATATGGCACCGAATCTTTGGGATCTGATTTAGCCTAATCGACTTGGGACAGTGATTCAAATCTTTGAATCAAATCACTGTCCTCCAAGTTGGCCAAATCCAAATCTGAAATGAATACTTGCCTCTTCGCATAGACCTAGTATGTAGCCACTTAGAATGGAAAGTCATAGTATCCAGCCATGAGGCTGGCCACATCATTCCCTTGTATGCCATTAGCTAGAGCAGTGATTCTCAACCAGGATTCCATAAAGCCCTCCCTCAGGTGTGCTGCAATGCAGGTATTGCTGCTGGGGTGGCAACCAGGTAAAACTGGCCCATGAACAGGGCTGTGGCTTATGCACACTCCAGCTGCATTAGGGCTCATTCAGCATCCTAATGCAGATGGAGCTGGCTCTAACTGCTGCCCTTCTGTAGTCCATCTTCCACCTGTGCACCTCTGTTTCTGGGAGGAGTGCTGGTGGGGGGTGGTGTGGACTGGGAAGCCAACTCCTACTGGAGGAGGATGGTGTGCACATGCTACAGCCCTTCCCAGGTTGGTTGTGCTGCAGGCATGTAGGGCACCTTTACCTGGAGGTAGAAGCACTAAGTTAAGCACTGAGGTAGGCTAAGACAGCACCAATAGTGGTTTTCAACCATGGTTCTGCCACATTCAGAAAAGTGGCAGAGGGGTGCCATGAATGAAAAAGTTGAAAATTACTGGGCTAGAGAAGTTGGCATGTCATACTTATGCTAGCCTAATAGCTGTACACAGAAAGATCACCACTGCTATTGTACCTGAGACCCTGATTTGTGGACACTAGCTCTTCCTTACCTCTCCTTAGAGGTGAGGTAGTTTTGTCTCTAAGATGATAGATGTGATATTCCCCAGACAATGATCAAAGGCTATCATGGTCAAATTAAATGCAAGATGTATATGGTGTACAGTGAAAGCGTTGGATAACAGTGAAGCAAACAGTTTGCACATTTTATCTCTTCTGGCATCTGGTTCAAGTTAGGCTATGAAGGTACGTTGAGTTTAGTTACAGTCTATAAAATATCTTGAATTATAGTATATTTCCCCTTGGCATCTCTTTGGTCTCAAGCCCTGCAGCGCTTGACCCATTCCAAGCAGAGTTTTATGAAGGATATAAGGGCACTTTGGTTTTCTTTGACATTTGCTATCTTTACACCAGCAGGCTAATATACAGGTATATTCACATGTGGATTCACTCTTCCATGCTTAAGGAGACATGTGCTTCTGTGCTTCTTGCTTCTGTAGATTCTTTGCTTTTTTTTAGTTCCCTGCAGGCAAAGCAGAATTAGAAAATCCAGGTCCCAGGTCAAATATTAAACCAAGACAGATGTGCTTTTTACTCCTATATGGTTCCCAGATGATTCCTTGAGGATTTTTTAAAATCTAATATGACCACTAATATTGATGCATAGAGTTGTTAAGTGTTTTGAACCTACCCAGGTTACAGGAAACCTTTAACATTTCCATTTAGGAGTGTGTTGTAGCCCTTCATTCTTCAACTTTTATGCATCCTAGGGATGTTTTTTGTCTCCTTTGTCAAGAATGCCACGTAGAATTATTCAACATAGAAGTAATCTCTTCTGTATGTTTATGACACTGTTGTTTAATTCTGTCTTTATTAATTCACAATCATATTTGTTTTGATGGTATGGTGTAATTTTGCTCTCAAATGTATTGATGCAAAAATGGCATCCCTTCACTCAGGATTTCTGCTCTTTATGTGCTTTCAAGCTTAAAACTGAGGATTTAATAGGACAAAAAAGGAGGGGAGTTGTCAAAGTGGGGAGCTTATTGGTTTTTATGCTGCTGGTCCTGGAGAACCAGCACATTAAGAGAGTAGGAAACGGCACTAAATTCTGTTCAGTTTTGTGCACCCTCCATAAAGCGGTCTACTAACTTTAACCTCAGGGTCAAAGGTAAAAGTGAATGTATGTGCAGGTAGAGGAGATGGGGAGAATGGGTGAAGGAGCTGACCAGAAGTCTGCAAAGCTGGGCAAAGAGGATCTGATGGACACTAAACCCAGGCATTCTTAGGTTTTATCTGCTTTCATTGTTGTGCTAGTTTTAATTTTAAATCAGTTTTAAAAATGATTTAGCTAGACCAGTGATTCTCAAACAGGGTGTTGCAGCACACAGGGGGAGGTGTGCAGACATTTACACATGATTCACAAGAAAAGTCCAGAGATTTCAAATAGAAATCCTTAGTGTCAAAAAACTGTTGTGGTTTTTCTGAGTTGTTTGCAACAGAAGAATTACTCTATTATTTTCCCATAATAAAAAAAAACCCAAGTAAAATGTAAGAGCTGGAATTTTCTGAAGGGACCCTTGAGTCTAACCAGGGGTGCTTTGAATCTAGGGAGGTACTATTGCAGCCACCTGAAGGAGGGAGAAGGATTCTGTCACCCTCCAGGCTCTCCAAAGCCAACAGGCTTTCTTGGGTGGGTACTACCAAAAGGTGATGCTACAGAACATCCTTTGGCATTGAACAATGGTCTTTCCTTTTTTTACCCCTTTTTTTGTTGGGATTCTTTGGAATTCAATGTTGTCTTTTTTGTAGGGTGGGTGAAGAGTTAAGTATGTATTTTTAGGGGGGAGGGGAGCAGAAAAGAAGGATGACAGCTGAGCCCCTCGGCAAGAGAGAGCACGTGGGCTTGGAAGAGAGGGTGGGGGATGTCCCCTGGTGTTGAGGCAAGGTGGTGGGAGTGGAAGCAAGGTGGTGGGAAAGGTGGATGGTGAATCCCTGAGGAATGGGGTGGTAAAAGTCTTCCTGTAACTAGGTGTGAGTGGTGATTAGGAAGCTTGGTTGAGATTGGTAGGAGGGTTTGATTGTGTAGGAATTTGGGAAGAGAGATCAGTTGAGGAAAATTATGTGAGCTGGTATTTCTGTATTTTGGGGTGGTGTTTGGAGAATCCTCTCTGTAGGTTGCTTGTTTGTTGTAAGCCACTTGGACCCTATAGATAGAGTGGGATATAAATTAGGGCTGTGCAAAACAGCACCATTTCGGTTCAACTTCCGTTTCGCCATTTTGATGGGACAGTGTTTTGTTTCGAGTTTTGTTTTGTTTCGAAAGCACTGTTCCATTTTGTTTCATCGAAACTCTTTCACAGTTTCAATGCTGTTTCAATGTTTTTCCCATAGGCTATAATGGGGAACCATGAAACTATCTATAACTTTGTCATTTCCTGCCTGATTCAGTTGAAACTTGCAGGAATGGTAGCCCCTTCTGAGGCCATGAAGCCTGCCAAGTTTCAAAGACATAGGTGAAGGGGGTTCTGGGGAAAATACACCTCAAAATCTTGAAAACAAAACTTGTGTCGTGTGTGTTTTAAGGCACAGCAGGGTGAAAACTGCAGGCATGGTAGGCCCCTCTCCCCCTCCCCCATGGCCATGAAGCCTGCCAGCTTTCAAGGAAATAGGTGCAGGGGTTTCTGGGAAACTGCACCTCCAGGCTGCTGACAAGCAAAACTTGTGACATGGGTGACACTTTGTATGTGTTAAGGCACACCCTCACTGGTGCTGGGGCCTCTACATGACATGGTAGTGTGTCCCAATGAGGCCGCCTCCTCTCCTACAACCTCAGTCCGGTCAACCACTTTAAATGACAACAGGTCTAAAATAATTTGGTGAGCGCTAGCACAGTAGCACCAGCAGCATCTCAGGCAGCCAAACAGTGATAAAGCCTTTATTTCCTCTCCTGCAGGAGCTTTCTCTCCAGCCACTGCCAGAGAACTGTCCCTGCCAGCCCCAGTCCTGAGGCATAGATGTGCCCAGGGCCCTGCCTCCTTCTGGACAGGTGCTAGGGGTGTTGGTCTAAGGACATGGCACTTGCAGACAAGGTCCTTTGGCTCAGTCTAATCTGGTATTTTTTAGCAGACCAACTGAATAGTTACAGAAATATATCTTAGCGAGCTTTCAGGTTGAAAAACCCTTCATTGGGCTGAGGAAGTACCTGCAGTTGGTGTGTGTGTATGCTTTTCCTGGATGGAACGAATAGTAAAAAAGCCAGAGGCTGGCATGCAATGCAGGCAGGAAAGCCAGTCAATGAAAATGGATATAGAGGTGTCAGGGGGTGAGGCACAGGCTGGGGTTGGGGGGAAGGGGGTGTAGCAGGCAAAAGTGAAGAGGTACCTGGGGAATCAGATGTCTGGCAGGTTGTAGTGTGTCAGAATTCCAATGTATATATTGAGTCCATGATTTTCTGTACCTAGGAGGTTGATGAAGTGCAGTTCATAGACTTGTCTGTCAAAAGTGGTTTGTAAATTCAAACAAGCACTGAACCTCACTAACGTCATCACAAGAAGCCAACTTCCTATAGCCCAAGACACACTGAATGGATCCAGGCCATGCCATGACAAGACACGCAAAACCTGCCAAAAATATCTCTAGTATGGAGATATCTTCACAATACGAATGCATCTCCATCAGGGCACCAAGTGCCCTGATTGAAAATACGTGGAGAAACCAAGCAACGATGTGCACCTGAATGAACGCACACCGAAAATCTATCAAAGACAGCAACAGAATACCACCTGTCTCCAATCTCTCAGGCCTCATCCTCAAAGGGAATTTACAAACCACTTTTCACAGACAAGCCTATGAATGCTCTTCTTCCTAATCTTTGAATTACTATGTATAGTAAAGGGTGGAGACCTGTCTTTGCACTGCAGCCTGGCCCTCCTTCCAGAGTCTCCTATAGCCTTGCAGTGGAAGGATCTTGCTACACATCTGTTTTATGGAGATGGGGGGGTTTCCTCCTAGCTTGCTTCTTTAGCCTGTTGGTTAAGGGCAAACAACACTTAGAGGCATTCAAGCCCCAAGACCTCCAGGCTTGGGGCAGCGTGTAGGATTCCTGCCATGGCTTTGGAAGTATTTGAAATCCCAGGCTGAAAGTCTGGGAAAGAGGATTCTTGTTGCTGGGAGCGCCACATGGATTTGAACAATTGTGTGTTGCTTAATTGATAGGATTCAGAACTGATTTGGCTAATTTGACCTGGAATATGAAATTAAATTTAAAAAATAATCAGTATGCTTGCCCAGTGTGGGCCAGGTGTTTTACAGTCCTGCTCTGTGTTGGCTGCATTCAAACAACTTTCTAGCTGGATTCTGTTGCTGAGCACATGCTGCTTTTGGCAATAGTTTAGTGATGGACAATGCATTTAGTGAGATGTCCTTTTATGTCATTATAAAACAAGGGGCTTTTTTTCCCCCTTGCGAATTGGGGGTAAAAACCTTGTCTTGTATTTGAGTAAACACAGTATTTAACTTAAGTCTTTCCTAAACATATATAAGCAAGATTTCAAGGCCACTATGGCTGAATGCAAGTACACCCTTAAAAAGGTAACTGATATTTTCGACTACTTGCACAAATTTTAGGTCCTGCTTCCTCAAGATTGTAGATAGTTGTAAGCCACAGAAAAATGAAAGGTCTTTATTCCAGTACCTTAGTGCTTAGGTCATTTATCCAGGAGTGGGAGTGGAAGGTGAAGCTTCTTGGTCTCACTTATCCAGAGAGGAGTTTGGACTTACAGCTCCCACTTCTCAACAGTATCCTAATCACCATAAATAGGGGAAGGCAGGGCCAAGAACATTCTCCATCCCTCCTACTACAGCCGGCCTACTGGATGTTCCCATAAGGGAAGATATCTGAGTCCAAGAGGAGTATAGGGTCGGTGAGGTGGGCACTACCCTGGAAGAGAAGGGGCTCTAAGTTCTAGCTTCTGAATTTCACAAGTGCTGAAAAACCAGCCCTGAAGCTAATGGGAATTTTGTTGTTGATATATTAAGTGTAAGATAGATGAAGAACAGTATTGCAAAGGGACCCAGGCCATGCAAGTATGTCAGTACTCCCTATGGCAATGGGCATCAGCAGAAGGTAGAGCTGAAGAGTTGCTGAGCAGAGCTTAGCTTCAAATGCGTGCAAGAGTAAACTGAGCTCTGCATATTTTGCCGAGACCTACTTATCTACAAAAGGGTAGCATTTTGGCATAGATCCCAAAAAGGTGGAAGTATTATATGACCAGCACAAAAGAAGAGTAGTAGTATTTGAACAATGCTGTGATTCAGCATATACTTTGACAGTCTTGTTAAACCATTACCAGAAGTCTGTCTGGGCATGCTCCACCTCATAAGCAAGAGGGAAAACACTGATGTTCAAGTGAAGCAATGTTTGGAGTGATGGAGGAAGATCTATGATCCTGTTCTCACAACTTTCCTTTCCCAGGAATTTGAAAGGGAGATAACATGTTGTAAGGCAAAGACAGGAAGTACAAAGAGCAGAGGATTTAGTGGGAGAGTAGTACATATAGAAATTCCTGGCCTGCTGTGCTAATAGGTGAGGTGTCTGGGTGGGTTCCAACTACCTGTGGACAAATGCGCAGACATTTCTATTGCTTTATAAATCATTAATCTGCAAACTAAGGAGGAGAAGGGATATGAGGCTCTCCTGACTGATGTCTGGGGGCTTCTAGAGGAGCTGGAAATTCCAGACATATTCCCTGGGCTATGTCCCAGATGAATGAGGTATTTCTTTAATTACTAGTGTGAAAGGGAAGAAAAATAGAAAGAATGAGGTTATTGCTTGTTCAGAGCAAAAGTCTGAAGTGAATGTTCCCTGTCTGAGCAGATATTGTAATACTGGATGAGTGATTTATCTGAATTTGCAAATTGACAAAGGAGATTTAAATTTCTCTCAAGGATCAAAGACATTGGCAGTGTTTGGATCAGAACAATTGCCAAGTTTATGCACATCACTGAAAGATCATTTCAGAAGTAGCGAAATAAAGGCCTTCACCTTCTATTTTCAGTTACATAGATTCAAATGTCTCCTGGAATATGCCCAAAGTCAGCATCCTTACTAGGTAAGTGTGTCTGTAGATTCAGGTTTCCAGACAATTGGATTGCAAGTCAGTGGCATTTTTTAACACTGATAGAGCCAGGAGCTAACCTCCTCATATTATCTTGTCCCAGCACCTTTCAGTCCAGTCAGATATGAAAATAGATTCAAGATGGATGCATTCTGTGGTCTGTGTTCTTCATTTACAAAGAGCCATGGTGGTCAACCTTTTGGCCTCCTGAGACAGATGAGTGGCATGGGGCCAGTCTGTGGGCTGGATGGTGCCCTGGTGTCCTGGCACCACTCCCTCTCACTCTTTATATGTTGGGATTGGGTCCTGGGGTCTCAGCATTGCCTCCTGTGGGCCCCCCAACAAAAGGATTTGGCCATGGAGTTGGGTGCCACCCTCACCCCATGGGTCCAGAGATTTGGCAGCAGGGAAAAGGTGCCATCACACCCCTGCCAACAAATTTCTAGACCCACAGGGAGACCTGCAGGCCAGATGTAACAGAGCTGTGGGCTGGATCAGGCCTGTGGTCCAGGGGCTGAGCACCCCTAACATAGGTCATTGATGGTCTACACAAGATATTTCCCTGAATTACCCGTTTATGTTAATTGATCAATGTACTGGATCTAATGCAGAAAAATGTGCTAACTTCACATTTACACAAGTCCCAACAATTAACTGCTGCTACCACTTGGGAGCTACCACTTGGGAGTTTATCTACCAAAGTACATTTTAGGCAATTGATTTAATAATCTGGCTTCTTTTTGCACATACCAGTATAAATTGGGACTAAGTCAAATGAAGTCAATGATATTTCACTTGCATAAAATCAGTGTGGGAAGAAAATCAGGCCCCATTTCTTTGTTCACAGAGGTGTTTTTTGAGGGTCCCCCCCCCCTTTCTTCTATTTATTTCTTTGACATAAATCTGCTGGCAGACATTAAAAAACCCCCCGCACTTTACCAGAAGAAGCAGAATGTTACTTTGATTTGGCTCTGCAGTGTCTATATAGATCAGGCGCTTCAGTGGGGTTTTTTGGTGCTTTTATCTAATAGCTGATTAAATCACCTATTGGATAAAAGCACCAAAAAAGTCCCACTAAAGTGCCCGATATATACAGACATTGGGTGAGTTGGGTCAAACTAATATGATGCCTCTGCTGGCATTGCACTGGGCTCAGCATGAGTTTAAAGTTTAAAGTAAAATGTCGTTTTGTTTTTTGGTATTTTTTTACCATTTGCAAGCAATTAAAATGTTTTAAAGGTGAGTTTAAATTAAAAGTGAATGACTAAAATAGGCTGATAAAATAGGCTGGTACTGTTGTAGTTTTAGTGAACTTTACAGTGTTCCTATATCTTCTCCCTCATGAGGTTTTAGATACCTATGGTTACCTTGAAGCAGTTGTCCTTTTCTAGGAGGGCTTGGAGGTAATTTCTAGGAGGGCTTGGAGGTCATTAATGATGTGTCCAACATGTTCAAGATGGGTGTTGTACATGACAGCCAGAGGGATTCTGTTGTCAGTTGCTCAAACCAATGTTAACACCATAAGCTTAACCACACTGCTTTTTCTGCTAAGGTCAAGTAGTCTTTTTTTTGGTTGTTTTGTGATGCAAAATTGTTCTCATGATACAGCTGAATACTGAGAAGAATCTGAAACATGAAATCATAGATGGGTGTAAAAACAATATTAATCAAAATCAGGAGGAACAGATTTTTACCTAGCCTGTTCTAATAACTTGAAATACAATTGCAAACTTGATATAGTCCTATAATCAACCTGTAGTTTATTTTCATTTCTTTTTTTACTCTTGTTCAGAATACATGGCTACTTATATTTGGATCCTCAGCTACTTAGTCAATTAGCATATCTCAATTGACTTCAAGACAAGAGCTGTGAAGTTCTAGATGGTGAAAGATTTATTACAATTACTAATACAAAGAACACTGAGTGCTCTCAATTAATGTTAGTGGATTATATAAATGATTCCATCTGCAGTGGTTAAAGAAAAATGTACTTAATTGGAAAGAAGGGTATGGAGATGTATGGTAAAAGCACTATATACTGAATGGTACTAAGGTCAAAGATGACTGATACTTAGGCAGCCAGCTGGACATTCTTTTTTGTCCTTACCTGTAGTACAAAATTACTCAGCCCCATTCAGGGTTAGGGTATCCATAATTGGAGAAGATCCATCTCTTTCTGAGGGGATGTGCTGCTCTGAAACTCACAGCTGTGGTGTTAGGTAGGGAGCCCATCACCAAAAACCAACAGCCAGAGGCTGCTCTTTGTGGCTTTCATCCAAGCCCTGTCTGTCCCCTCAAAGCTGCCCCTGCAACTTCTCAGCTCTGCTCATTGCTTCAAAGCCTTCCCCTTAGTATGGCAAGTTTTCAAAGGGGCTTCAGTGGAACGTGATCTTAACAGACTCTTTGTTACTAGACAGTTTTCCTAGCAACAGTCTCTCTTTTCCTCTCTCCCTAGTCTCTTTTGAGCTTTCTTATCCCAGTGCAAACTGTGGTTGTGGTTAGGATGACCCTTCCCTGAGGCACATTTCATGGGTTCTGTGGTCTCTTCATTACCTGGCAGGGGGAGGTAATGGCAGAGTAGCACTCTGTTACTCTCAAACTAAAAATGTAACCACATTTTAACCAAAATGCTCCAAACTATCACTGCTGAAATGTAAATGAGGTCTGGTCTATCAAGTCAGTTTTCAAGAAATGCCAACAGAAGGCTATGCTCTTCCAAGTGGGGTCATCCCTGTCTAGAGTTCTCCAGCAACTCTGGGCCACTCTTCCTTCTGTTCATTCTCTTCTGTGGAGCAGTAGTTCCCAAATGTTTGGACCAATGAACCACTGTCAACCCTCAGTATTTCTTGTGGATCACCTTGTAGCCTTATCATCAACTTAGACTTGGAAAGGGATTTCTAGACCTTGCTCACCACAGTTTGGGAACAGTTGCTCTACGTCTCCAGGCAACAGTGACTGCATTTAGGTAGGCAGTGGTTCCCAGTGATTCTTAGATCAGTGGTTCTCAACCTTTTTAGACTTGAGGAACCCCTTCTTGACTTGAGGCACCTCTCCAGAACTTTTGTGAATTGAGTTGTACTTCATTTCAAAAACGAGTTTGAAACATTTATTAGAGAACTTGCCTCTTTGCAGAGGGGCAGTGGCTAGGAAGGGGCAAGCCTGAGCTTGCACTTATCCCCTCACATATCACAGCACTCTTCAACAGATCTTGCAGAAGTCTGGTTCAGAATAACTGGATTAGACTGTAGAACCTGCTTTCAGGGTGTGATATGTAAGAGATGCTCTTTTGCACTGCAAGACCCCTTTATACGCCGTACGTACACTTCAAAGTTTCTTTATATTACCAGACGGATGAAAGACAGCCTTCAGTGCAGCAGAGTCCCTGTACCTGCATGTATATTACCTAGTGTAAAATATGGAAGGCTTTTTGCTCCTTGTGTTCTGGGAGGTCAAAAAAAAATGCCCCATGTGTTGCAACATTATATTATATAGTTAACAGAATTATGAGGTTTGAACCTTTCTCCAAAGAATCCTGAGTTGGTCAGTGTTGCAGGCAGGATTGTTGGCTGGATAAGTGCAACTGATCAGTTCCAGTTAGAGATGAGCCTTAAGCAAAACCCCAGAGCAGAACACTGCTAAAATCTGGAAAAGTTCCAGCCTGGGAATCTGAAGTTTGCACCTTTAAGCTTATCTCTAGTTCCATTGTAGCAAACCGTCTGTTGTTATATTAGTTTCTGATTGAAAAAGGATTTACACTAAAATTCCCTTGAGACACAGATTTTTTTTTTTCAATTCATAGCCAAAAGGTAACTATGGCAACCCCAGAAACATTTTTCCCTTTCCTTTATGTTGGGCCTCATCCCATAATGAGAAAGTCATGTTGTTTCTGTTCCATCACTTTACAGTATGTGAGTTTTTTGGGTTTTTTTAAGCAGCCCTTTTTTTCACTTACAGCATAGTTCTCCTTTGGCCACATTTTAATTTCCATTATATAACCACTCTGCATAGGAATTTCTAGCTCAATTGTAAAAATGCTTCCTTCAAGTGATGAAGCTTGGTGACAGGCCCCAGCCAGGTATAATTGTTTTTTTGTTTCAGTTTTCTGGAAAATGAGAACTTGAGGACCACAATATCTCTCACTGCCAGGATTTTACTTTCAGGAGGCTCAATCTTCACTCATATAATTCATGTACTTGCACAAAAGAATTCTTAGAGGTGGGCTGAAACCAGAACTCAGCCCTTTCTTGCCAAAGTCTTATCCATGGTCGGGCTTGCAGCCACAAAAATCTGTCTTTGCAATTATAGGTACAGCCCTGGAAAAACCCTGTTGTCCAAGATGTGTGCTATGTTAGTGAAGAATTGAGCTAGGTTTCTGGCTTACTAGACATGGGCTACAGGATAGGCAAGGGGAGACAAGACTGGCAATATCCGGTTATCAAAGGGGAGAGAAGCATGCAACCAGAGTAGAGAGAAATGAGCTGCCTCAGTAGTAGTGGGAAGAAAGAGGCTGAACAGAACAACAGAACTGATTACCAGTCATAATGGAGTGGGTGGAAGGAAGAAAGTCAGAGCAGACCTCTACAGATTAAACTACCAGTTAAGGGGCATGTCTGCAAGATGTTTACTGCACAGTTGACTAATTAACAGTAAATGTTGTGTGTCACATATGTGCCCCTATTAAGCTAGATTAAACTAATTTTAAAAGCTCCACAGCAGTGTACATGTAGACGCTGCCCTGACTGGCTGGTGTGTGAGGGTGCTTCAGTGTGGGGGCTGCCTGCCAGCTAGGCTCGTGCTGAAACTCCCTCATACCTCAGCCAGCACCTCCATATCACATTGAGCTGGGGTGAGCAGCCATGGGTTGGCAGGCTGACCTCCAGGGTCTCCTGTCAGCTGGAGCTGCTCCACCCGGGCTCCAAGTGGTGTGTCTGAATAAACAGCGGAGCTTATTGCTCTGGAGTTAATTGCTCCTGGGCACATGTTCAAACAGTGCACCTGGGAGCAATTAACTCCAGAGCAATAAGCTCTGCAGTTTATTCAGGTGACATAATTGCATGTGTAGATGCACCCGAAGAGGAGTGTGGAATGGGTCTAGCCCAGTGGTCACCAACCAGTAGATCTCAACCCACTGGTAGATCTTGGAGCCTCTTGGAGTTGATCTGAGGTGGGGGTGGGTGGTTGAGTGTCTGTGTGCATGCATGCGTGCTCTCCAGCTCAGTGGGTCAGTGGGAGAGGGAAGGGGTACAGGCTAGATCAAGGCCCCTGTGGTGAGGGAAAAGTGCTGCAGAGGCAGGAGCAGGGGTAAGTCTAGTGGGGCCCTGGCCAGGTTTGTCTTACCTGCTAGTGAGGTGCGCCCCCAAATAGTTTTTCTCCCTCTGCCTTGATCTGCCTCCCCCCTTCCCACCCCACAGACTTACCTGTGTGAGTGTGTGTGTGTGTGTGGGGGGGGGGAGACATGATAGATCTTGGCTTGCTTTTAAATGCTAATGGTGATCTCCTACTTGAAAAGCTTGGAGACCACTGGCCTAGCTGATGCTAGCCACACAACTCATGTCTTGGGAGAACGGGTGAGAACTGCAGAGAAGGATCCTCCACAGCATTCCAGTATGATGGTGCAGACTCTGCTCTGCTTTGAAGTCTGTGGTGACTGGGAATAGAATGGTTTTTAACTGTGGTCAGGTTCCTTAAAGAGATATTTCCTTTTTGCCAGAAAGGCTGGCATAAATTTAATTTTTTCAGCCAAGGCATGATAGACTGCATAACAATTTTTAGTTCCTTGGAAATTTAACAGGATCAGCTGTTACAACTGCTGGACATTGCTCATTTGATTTTTTTTTATTTGATATTTTAAGGCAAATAGAATTGCAAAGTTCAAAGGCAACTATTTTTGCCAGAAGTCAGGAAATTGTTTAACCAGAGTGAGCTTTATAATAAAATAAACTTCAATTTGATCACTTGCTGAATCTGCAAAATACAGCTTGGTTTGGCTGAAGGAAGTAAATAGGGATTTATTATTTACTTTCCCACACAATAATAGAACAAGGGACATGAACTCAAATTTCTATGTAGTGAGTTTAAAACCAACAAAGGAAATTCTTTTCTTTTTTTTTTTTACACACTGGCTGTGTCTACATGAGGTGCTGACTGCGCAGTAACTCATTACTACTGCACAGTAACATCACATGTAGTAATACAAAGGGCAACACAACACTACTGTGCAGTAGTCACAAGCTACTGTGCAGGAGTAACGAGCTACTGCACAGTCAGCATCACCAAAAAGATGTTTGGGGACACTACTGCACAATAATTCCAGTTACTCAGCAGTCATTTAGGACTTGTATATGCAAGACGGAAAAACTCATCAGTATGTGTTGAAGCTGGTATACTGGGTGCAACCTCCGAATCAGAACATCCTAAATCTTAGAGTGTTGGAAGCTGCAGTGGGGAGAAGTAAGGGGTAGACCACTCTAGACATCTTAAAGAATCATAGAAAATCAGGGTTGAAAGAGACCTTTGGAAATCATATAGTCCAAGCCCCTGCTCAAAGCAGGACCAGCCCCAACTAGATCATCCCAGTCAGTGCTTTGCTGGGTCTCCAAGGTTGGGGCTTCCACCACCTCTCTAGATAACCTGTTCCAGTGCTTTACTACCCTCCTAGTGAGAGAGTTTTTCCCAATATCCAACCTAAACTTCTCTTGCTGCAACTTGAGACCATTGCTCCTTCTTCTGTCACCTGCCACCACTGAAAACAATCTAGATCCATCCTCTTTTGAACCCCGCTTCAGGGAGTTGAAGGCTGCTATTTAATCCCATCTCAGTCTTCTCTTTTCCAGACTAGAAAAGCCCAGTTCCCTCAGCCTCT
Source organism: Crocodylus porosus (assembly GCF_001723895.1). NCBI lineage: Eukaryota > Metazoa > Chordata > Crocodylia > Crocodylidae > Crocodylus > Crocodylus porosus. Next base: position 31,025,612 of record NW_017728950.1, read on the forward strand.
CCTCAGAAGTCACAGGCCACAGCCCCCTCATCATTTTTGTTTTCCTCCACTAGACTCCCTCCAATTTGCCCACATACATTCTGTAGTGGGGGGCTCAAAACTGGACGTGGTACTCCAGAGGTTATGATCCACAGGATTACCCTGATCACCCACACTTTGCCAGTGAGGCAGGACACTGGGATAGATCTACCTCTGGCAGTGGTTCTTAACCTTTTCAGACCCAGCCACCACACTGTAAGTGTTGTGAACTGAGTGGTACCCCATTTCAAGTTTTTTTGTTTTATTACAGTGCTTAATGCCTTGCAGAGTAGCCAGGCAGTGGGAAAAAAGGAGGAGCCTGAGTGTGGACTTATCTCCTCACAGCACCCTGGCACCCTGACTGAGAATCACTAAGTGCTGGTCTAAGTTCTTATGTAAGGTTATGTGGGTTCTCATCCTAAAACATCATTACATCCTCTTGTAACTGTGAACCGTCGGTGACCTACAAACTTGGTGACCTACACATTTCATTCCAGTTGTCCACATCGTAAAAATGTCCAAATCAGCAAAGGATGCAAGCTCTGAGAACTTGCATAGGAGGATTAGTCAAAGGTGTGCACTGGCTGGTGAAGCTGTATAGCTGATGGACCTGTTATGTAGAGAAAGAAAGGAATTAGATGTCAAGGCCATCAGTTCAACACTTTTCACTGTCCCTAAAATTTTATTTTAATAGTGTGGTAAAAACAAATTTACAAATTTTACCAAACAATTTATAAATGTGTGGTAAAAACAAACATGCACACCCATTAGACACAAGCACAAGAGTATACACAAGCAAAGGAACCACTGGCATCTTCCACACATTAAACAATGCCACATGTGTGCTGAAAGATTTGACCTTGCAGATAAGCATCTGTAAGTATGCAAAAAGAGAAAAACATTCCCATTTATCACTGGCATCAGTAGAATCAAAAGCAAGATCAAGCTGCCATTTTCCAAGCCACTGTCTGGAAGCTGGATGCAACTCATCTTTCAAAGTAGACGGCTGAAATGATTTACAGTCCTTTCAAAATGATTCTTCAGCATGTACTATGCATACTGATCACATGGATTCCAAAGTTTTCTCTGTGGTCCCAAGGAGCAGTCTATATTTGAATCTAGTTAATAAATCAGAGAGGACATAAGTTCCATTTACTTGTGTACAGAGTGGAATTACTAATACTCAAAAGCAAAACAGCCATACCAGGGTTCTCTGGGGACTATACAGAATATAGATATAGTAGTGGAAATCAGCAATTTATTTTGGCAGGACCTTGGGAGTTGGTGGAAAAATAATAAAATGTCCATCACTGGGAGACAAAAATAGCTTGGCCTAGTTCTGACATTATTCACTTAACAATATATCTTATAGAGTAACTGGCAAACAGGCCTTGCATAGTACAGTGAGACAAGAAATGAAACAGATTGTTGTGCTATGCTATTATAAACATAATTCAAGTTGAGGATCACTTAAATCAAACACTGGTGTTATATAGACCATTACATTGAATGCATACACATTATATAAAAAGCCTGTGAAATTTAAGGGACTAAGTGGGTTTAAAATTGTTATTTATAGATATACTTTTTAGAAAGTTTCACGGAATTAGTACTGTTATATTTTATAGAGAAGTATAGCAACATAGCAGTTCAAGACAAAAGTAGAGCACAGCTTTCTCCCTAAATGTATGTGCCAGAGTTCCTGTGCTGTTCTTTGCATTTTAGCAATACAAATCTTGTATATACTACTTTAAATTTCTCTTTAACTTAAGCATGGTGGAATGCTACAGGACTGGTTTCTGCCATCTGATCTGCCTCTACAGATCTACCTTGCCTTCCAAGATAGAGGGTGGTAGTGGGTCTCTGCAGCTAACTGGGTGCATCTACATGAGACACATTACTATGCAGCAGACTACTGTGATGCAATGCTACTATGCAGTAGTCTTGGGCTACTGTGCAGTCAAGCCATTGATCGGTGCTACTGCACAGTAACGTGGGTTATACACAGTTCTAAATGACTAAGCAGTAATGACTGCACAGATGGTGTCTCATGTAGATGTGGCCACTGTCTACATGTACACAGATATTGGGGCACATGAAACTTGTAAAATACAAGTACTACCCTCCTGAAGAGTTTTTTCTTGTGCAGCAGTATACATGTAGACACTGACCTAGCTGGTTGGGGCACAGGGTGCTTCAGTGAGGGGCTAGCCGTCAGGCAGCTCCCACATTGAGGCACTCTGTGCCCCAGCCAGCTGCGGAGCAGCAAGTGGAGATCGGGGAGCAGCTAGCTCAGGGCTGCTCCCTGATCTCTGTGTGCCACACAACCCCCACACTGAGGCACGCAGAGATGGGGGGACAGCCCTGCCAGCTAGCCCTGCACTGTGCACCAACCCGCACAGCACATGGAGTCTGGTCAAAGCAGTGTTGGGCTGGCAGGTTGACCCCCTTGGTCCCCTGCCAGCCCAGACTGCTCCAACTGAGCTCCATGTGGTGCTCACAAATAAACCCTGGAGCAATATGCTCTGGAGTTCTTTGCTCCAGGGCATGCCATTTGAACATGCTCCTGAGAGCAACAAGCTCCAGAGTTTATTGGTCTGCATTAATTGCATGTGTACAAAATTAGAAGCATTAACTGCTTCAGTCAGTTCATTTTTGGCTGGAAAGGATGTGTCAGGTGGGCTATGCCTTCATACCACCTGATTAGCTAAAAGAGGCTGTAGGGCACTATTTAAGCCCACCTATAGCAACTGAGTGCAGGCTTGTCAAGATAGAGTAATAGCTACAGGTTCTAATTCCCACTCTTGACCCCTGAGATTGTGTTTCCTAATCTGGGCCTTGCTTTCTGCTTGAGTCCTTGGCCCAAACTATTGGGAGGGACTGCTGATGAATCTGCTTATAAGAAGAGGAAGTCATAGAATCATAGAAGTAGGGTCAGAAGGGACCATGTAAATCTTCAAGTCTGCCCCCCGGGCTGGGCAGGAGAAAAACTGGGCTCAAATGACTCTAGGCAGGTAGGCCTCAAGCCTCTTCTTAAAGACCCCCAGGGTAGGAGCCAGCACCAATCCCTTTGGAAGTTAGTTCCAGATCCTAGCTGCCCTAACTGTGAAGTAGTTCTTATGGATGTCTAATCTAAACCTCCTCTCCAACAACTGTGCATGATAACAGCCAGGGGGCAGTGAGTGAGGTGCCTTTTGGTGGACTCTTTTGAAAATTAGGTAAGGGAGTTGCAGGAGCAAGTCAATAAGTTCATAAACTTCTGTGAGGGAGCAGGAGGCTGTAATCAACTCAATGTACAAAAAGACTTTCTGCCTCATGGAAGAGGGACAACCAGAGAAGGCACTGGAAGATGCAGAAGACAACTACTGAGGAATGTGGAAGCTGGCAGCTTATCACCTCTAGCAATAGATAGCACACCACTTCTGAACTTGAGGCTGTCCAGCTGAAGAACAGATATGAACCCCTGGCATTGCTTGAGAAAGTGACTACTCCAGCCATGTACCTTTAGGGGTGGAAGGATCAAGACCAAGAGAAAGCGACAGGTGGTGGGGGGTTGGTAACTCCCTCCTGCCAGGTACAAAGTCATCTGCCTGCTGGCCAAAACTGTTGGTTCAGGAGGCCTGCTGCCTGTCAGGAGCCTGCATTTGAGGTATCACAGAAAGGTTGCTAAAACTCATCTGGCCCTCTAACTACTCATGTATGTGGGTATTAATGATACTGCCAGGGACAACTTTGAGTAGATCAAAAGTGCCTATACGGCTCTGAGTGCAAGGATGAAGGAAGAAGGGACATGGATGGTGTTTGCATTGATCCTTTCAGTTAAAGATAAAGGCCCAGTTAAGAGTAGAAGCATTTGGAGATTAACACGTAGCTTCATAGGGCTTTGGATGCCTTGACCATAGGATGGTGTTTCAAGAAGGACTATTGGGAAGATTTCATAGATTTTAGGGTCAGAAGGGACCGATCAGATCATTGAGTCTGCCCCCTGCCCTGGGCAGGAAAGAGTGCTGGCATCAGATGACCCCAGCCAGGTGTTTGTCCAATTTCCTCTTAAATACTTCCAAGGATGGGGTCTGCCTGACAAAAGACAAGAAAGAGTGTCTTTGAATATAAGCTTGCCAAACCAGTGAGGAGGGCGTTAAACTAAGTTCCCTGGAGGATATTGACAAAAGACCAGAGGTAAGCGGAGAGTCAGGGGACCTTGATAAAAACTTGCTAAGGGGAAGCAACAGTGGAAGTTTAAGCAGTGTTTTCAGGGAGAAGAGAGCACAATCATTTAGATACCTGAAGTGTTTATACACTAATGTAAGAACCATGGGAAGTGAACTGGAAGAACTGGGGGTGCTAGGAATTATAATGTAATTGGGATTACGGAGAAATGATGGTACAGTTCACATGACTGAAGTAAGATTATGGATGAGTATAACTTCTTCAGGAAGAATAAGCAAGGGGAATAAAGATGAAGGTGTTGTCCTATATATAAAGGAGATGTATGTGTTCTGAGGTGCAGTACAACATGCAAAGTAGGCCTGTTGAAAGCTTCAGTGTAAAGGTCAGACGGAAGAGAAGCAAGGGGAACATCATGGTGGGTGTCTGCTTGGGCCACCAAACAGGAGGAAGAGGTAAACAACTGTCAGAAACTTCCAAATCATCAAAACTGGTTCTTATGGGCAACTTTAATTATTGGGACATCTGTTGAGAGGAACGTGCAGAACAGCATAAAGAGTCCAGCAAAATTCCTGGAATGTGTCTGGGATTAATTTTTGATACAGACGGTAAAGAGGCTGACTAGGAGAAGAGCTTTTCTCAACTTGCCGCTCACAAACAGGGAGGAATTGGTTGAGAGTGTGAAGCTGAAAGGTAACTTGGATCACGGTGACCATGAAGCGATAGAGTTCAAGAGCCTAAGGGATAGAAGGAAGGAGAGAAGCAGAATAAAAATACTAGACTTCAGAAGAACAGTCTTTAGCAAACTGCTGCTGGGTAGGATTCCCTGAGAGGTATGAGAGCTGGCTTTACTGTAAGGAGCCCCTTTTAATGGTCCAGAAACAAGATATCCCTGTGTGACTGAAGAATAGGAAGTGCAACAAGAGACACTCTAGCTAGAAAGCAAAATCTTCAATGAGTTGAAATGTAAAAAGGAATCCTTCAAAAAGTGGAAACCTGGTCCTATTACCAGGGAAGCGTATAAGAGTATTTCATGTTTATGCAGGGAGTAAATTAGGAAAGCCAAGGAATGAATTAAGATTAAACAGACAAGGGACATAAAAGGCAATAAAAAGGGATTCTGAATATATGTCAAAAGTAGGGCTGTCAATTAATTGCAATTAACATGTGTGATTAACACATTAATCAGTTCTTGTGTTAAATTTTTTACCATGTTAATCACGCAAGTGATTTTGGAGCCCGTGCCCAAGCTCCACTCTGCTGCCATCGTCTGCCACCTCCAGGCCACCCAGCAGGGCAGCAGTAGTATTGCAGAGAACTGCAGGGCAGTTCTGCAGCAGGATGAGCTGCTGCAGCAGGAAGGGGCAGTCAGGGGGGCGCACAGATGCACAGGCAAACAGACAGACACACATACACACACACGCACGAGCAGCCGCAGCATGCACGTGTCCAGGAATGCAGCTCAGTGGCATGTTGAGCAGCACTGTCAATATGTCTGTGGAGGGGAAGGAAAGTGGGGAAAGGGAAGGGGCAGACTGAGGCCCCCATGTGAGGGAGGGAGAGGGGCAGGGGCAGGGGCTGGGGTGAATGGGAGTCCAGGGCTGGGGCAGGTGGTGCGACAAAGCCACAGGTGGCTTGTCCAGGGGTGCAGGGAACGGGGAGGGGAGCAGTTCCCTGCCATTGCATGTAGCCCCAGGAGAGGCATGGGGTGGCACATTCCCCCCACATTTGTGTGTGGGGTGGAGGCAGAATTCCCTCTGTGGGCTGGGGCTGTGAACCCTGTTACCTTTGCCCTGGGAGCTGTGCACTGACTGTACAGCATGTCCCCTGACCACCCAGTGGTGGGAGGCACAACATGGCGTCATGCAGCTCCTGGGGTAAAGGCAGAAGGGCACAGAGCTCCAGCCTACAGTGGAAAGCCTGCCTCTGGCCCTGGGGTCCCATTCACCCCTGCCCGTGTCCCATTCCTTCCCTCACTGCGGGGGCCTCGATCTGCCTCCCCTCCCCCCCACCCCTCCCCCTTCACAGACTTACCAGCAGGGTACTGCTCTACCCATTGCTGGGTTGCATTCCTGTAGGGTTACCATATAACCAGTTTCAAAAAAGAGAACACCTTATGGGGGGGTACTATGATTTTGGGGGGACAGTGATATGCTTGTGCTCTGCCCCTGCCCCTCACTCCCAAGCCACCCCTCCCCCAAGCCATGCTGATGCTTGCATTCTGCAAGGGTGTGTGGGGGTCCCCCCTCCCTAGATTCCAGACCCCCTGCAGGGATCCCCCCCCAGCCTGCAAACCCTCTCACACACACTCACAGCCCCCACACCTTTTTTGCGCACAATTTTGAGTTTTTAGCTGTATGTTTGAAATTTGCAACTAATTGCAATTCATTTTTTTAATCATTTGACAGCCCTAGTCAAGAGAAAAAGGAGGACCAAAGAAACCATAGACCCCTTATAGACTATGGAAGGCAATCTGGTTATGTATCATGCAGTGAAGTCTAAAATATTTAATGCCTTTTTTACAGCAGTCTTCATAAACAGGGGCAGCTACCAGATGAGGAGTGCAATTAGCAGCAAAGATGTGGCAGAAGTGGTTAGGAATTACTTAGACAAGCTAGATGATTTCATCTCAGGATAGCTGGATGGGATGCATCCTAGTGTACTGAAGGAATTGGCTGAGGTAATTTCAAAGCCATTGACTATTCTCTTTGAGAATTCTTGGAGTTTGGGTGAGGTCCAGATGGCTGGAAAAGGGAAAACATGGTGCTCATCTTCAATAAAGGGAAAGAGGATCTAGGGAACTACAGACCAATCAGGCTGACCGCAATACCTGGAAAGATCAGAGAACAGGTCCTCAGGAATCTGTTATGAAGCACCTAAAGGAGAAGAAGGTAATCAGGAACAGCAAGCATGAATTCAAGAAGAGCAAGTCATGCATGACCAGCCTGATTTATTTCTAGGATAGTGATAGGTTCTATGGAGGAAGAGCAGTGGATGTGATATGCCTTGACTTTAGCAATGCTTTTGACATTGTCTCCTACACCATTCTCATTAACAAGCTAGGGAAATACAGTTTAGATGGAAGTACTGTAAGATAAATACATAACTAATTGGATCGTGCTTAACAAGTAGTCATTGCTGGCTCAATGTCTAGTTGGGAAAAGGTATCAAGTGGGTCCTATAATGTTCAATACCTTCATTAATGATTTGGATGATAGGATGGAGTGCACTCTTAGCAAATTTGCCAATGACACCAAGTTGGGTGAAATTGCAGACACTCTGGAGGGTAGGTCTAGGATCCAAAATGGCCTAGATCAAATGGAGAAATGATCCACAGTCAATCAGATGAGATTCAACTAGGTCAAGTGCAAAGTCCTGCACTTGGGATTAAATAATTTTACACACACATACAAACAAGGGAACAATTAGCTAGGCTGCAGTACTGCAAAAAAAAAAAAGAGAGAAACCGCCCATTCCTATCGCTCAGGAAATGTATGTAATGTAAGTGGTAGCAGATACTGGGGAATGATAGTAGTACAGGGTGTGACTGTTGGACCTTGTAATCAGGAGTGGGTCTATGAGGGATTTGTGTGGAAGGTGGACAGGGAGCCAATGTACTCACTGATCCTGACTGGACAACTACAAGCTTCTATTTGCTTATACTAAAAGAATGAAGAAATGGCAAGCAAAGCCCTAGACCTGAACTGCCTTACTTCTCAACTGAATGTCTGTCCCCTCCCACCTCCGCCCCAGCCCAGGGATCCAAATAAGTACTACTGTTGCTTCACTTTTTAAGACGTAACTTTTTATACGACTTCACCTAGGCTATATGAAATCCTTCCCTTTATAGAAAGCCGTAGCAAAAATGCCTTAGTCTTAGTCAGGGGTATATGTTGTATCTGTGTTGGTCTAAGAATTATAGACAAACAAAACTCTTGGGTTAGAGGCACTATATTTTATTCGAGCAACTAAATAGTAGCAAAAAAAGATTTCTTGGCAAGCTTTCAGGTCCAAACACCCTTTTTCAGTCTGAGGAGTTTGGACCTGAAAGCTTGCAAAGAAAAAAAAAATACTACTATTTAGTTGGTCTAATAGAATATATCACCTCTAACCCAAAACTTTTGTTTGTCTATTCATCTTAGTCATGCATCTGCATGGTTATACAACTTGCCTGCTGAAATAGCTTTAGCACTTGCTTCCAAGTTACATACAAGCCAACCAGAAAAGAACTCAGCCCTGCATTACTAAGGCCAAGGATCTCCATTTCTTAAAACTTGATTGTCAGACATAAATTGGCAATTCATCTTGGTAGGTCATACTGCTCCTTTAGGCTCTAATAGTGAGCGGAACAGAGCAACAACACCTCAACAGGAAGACTGAACATATTAGTCCTTAGGTTGGAAAAAAAAAAAAAAAAGGCCTTCTAAAACTTCCTGGCACACAAGGTGAGCATGCATGCTGCAGTAAAGTATTTGTAAAGTTAAGCAGTTAATATCTGTGGTTCCTTCATAGCCAATCATTGCCCTACCTTCTCCATCACTTTGAAGGGAAGTACCAGAGATCAGACTCTGAATTTCAAAGAGTTCTTCATCTGAGTAGGTGAAAACAGACAGGAAATGGGAAATGCTCTTTGAAACCTCCTCAGCCTGCCCATCAAACTAGGGGTCATAAATAAAGAAATAATGTGCCCCTGGGATATGGAGAGGGTGAAAACTGACATTGTGTTTATCCAGGGTCTTATTGTCAGGGTTTTTTACACCAAAGTAGGCATGGGCAGTCATTTACATACATATCTTGAATGGCAATTAAATCAAATTAGCCCTGGTTATCTTGGGAAAATATACTATCTCAGATACCTTACAGGTGCTTAAGGTGGGACAATGGGCTTTTATATCTGTAGGGGTTGACAACCAAAATTTCTTAGGGTGATATATTTTGCAGAGGTGAAAAGAGACATTGCCTTTGGTTGCCTTTATGCCACTATAAACATGTTTATGGAAGTACAGAGTAAAAGCAAATAGATGTCCTTACTTTTTGTTGCATTGCAAATGCCCAACTATGTAGCTACAACAGAAGGTAGTAATATTTTGTGTTGCTTTATTGTTGTGGATGCCTATTTGCTTACAACAGAAGAGTGCAGGCATCCCAGAACTGCCTGTACTCTCCAGCCGCATGCTTCAGTAGCTTGAGGGGCCCAATCTTCCGCACCCTGGGAATCCTTGGGCAAAATCAGGCCCTTCAAGCTCTTAGAACCCCTGGCTTTCTCTGCTTACTGAGATGCATCCCTGGGAGGTGCATCTGACTAAGAAGGGAAAGTTGGGATGTGCTCCTGGGATCTCTGGGAATACTTCTGGATAAGCAGGGGAAGTCAATGTTTCCCCACTTACCCTGATGCACTTCCAGGATACTGCTTCCCATCTGATTCTGTTGCTTTGCTGCTTGCCTGATTTTCTGCTCTTCTTCCAACCCCTCTCTGATCTGCCCCATGAGACAGCTATTAGAGGCATCTAAAGCATGATTTACGGTGAAAGGCTAAAAGAGCTAGAGTTTAGTCTGAAGAAGAGACGACTGACGGGGATTTGATAACCGTCTTCAAATACCTGCAGGGTGAATATAGAGGATGCAGACAGAAGTTAAAATTTTTGCCCTATCTGGCCTCAGAAAGCAGTCTATAGCCATGACCAAACACAGCCCTCATTGCATGAGGGATCAGATGAAGATGTTTCAAAACAGAGCATTTTCTGTAACTTCTGTCTGTGCTGTCTCTCAGCCTATCACTGTTTTCAGAATGGAAGAGGGGAAAAGGAGCAGAGGGAGTTCGGTCTGGGGTTCTTCAGCCCCTGCTAGAGGGTGGGGTGGGTGTACTGGAGCTCCACCAAAGTGTGGGGGAGCTCCAGTTCACCCACTCCACTGTCCAGCACTGGCTGGGGGACCCTTAGAATGAGGTCCCGCTGCTCCCTTTCCCCTCTCCCATTCTTCCCATTCTGAAAACAGGGACAAGCTGGGAGAGAACAGGGGCCATTGCTAGAGAAAAGTGGCTGCAGGCTCCCAACCAGCAGATAGATTTCCCTCCCCCCTGGAACCAACAGTGAACTTCTGTTTGGTCCAGGAGATTGTTGTAACTCAGAACATTTCCTGCGAAGCATTACCAGTTACAGTGGGAAGCTGCACTTCTGTCTGCACCCAGAGAGAATGGAGATAGGTTTTTCTCTGTGTCTGTAGGGAACAGGACTAGGAGCAGTGGATTTAAGATGCAGCAGAGATTTAGATTAGAGATTAGGAGGAACTTTCTGACCATAAGGGTGGTTAAGCATTGGAACAGGCTACCTAGAGAAGTTGTGGAATCTTTATCCCTGAAAATTTTTTAAAGCAGGTCAGACAGACACTTGCCTGAGATAGTTTAGTCAGGGACGATCCTGCCTTGAGCAGGAGGCTGAACTAGTTTAGATAATCTTGTGAGGTCCTTTTCAGCCCTACTTTCCTTTGGTCCTATGAGTGTTTCATCCAATACCTAAACCAAAGGCCATTGATATTACTGGGGTTTAGGCTTTCTATTTATGTCTCTTATCTATAGTAACATTAGATAATTAGTCTCTTATCTATAGTAAATGTTATAGTATATAACAGTTAAAGTTGGAAGTTAAAGCGAAGAACCAAGGAACTGGCACTGAATTACATCTTTTACCTAAGCACTTGCCTAGTTTAGCTTGTAAACCAGAACCTATTGACATGCCCTAGCATGCATTACTGAGCTTCAGAACCTTCTATGGACAGTTCTGCATAATGCATGTGTGGAACTTCTTTCAGCCAGCAGTCAGCCAAGATGTTGATTGTGTGCAAATAAGAACAAAATTTGCAGCCAAGAGCAGCTTTAAAATAAATAAGACAACTGCTGTCTCATAAGCTACAAAATTGGAACCTTGGTGTTGTGTGCCTTTTTAACTAAAATATTTTACCTTTCTGTTTATTGAATAATCAGACATAAGATTCTATATTCACTTTGAATCTCACTAAATGTTTCTGGTGTGTACTTGGTAGCCGTGTTGGTCTGAGACAAAAAGACATACAAAAAACTAGAACTCTTGGTTCCAAAATGATACCTTTTATTAGACCAACTGGAAAATTGCAAGAAAACCTATGGGGACTTTTTACTATCTTGTACCATCTATACTTTTCCCAGAGCCTGACGAAGGGACTTTGATCCCAGAAGCTTGCAGAAAAGGACAATTTTCCTGCAATTTTCCAGTTGGTCTAATAAAAGGTATCATTTTGGAACCAAGAGTTCTAGTTTTGTTTCTGGCATTGAAAGCTTGGTATGAGGTGCCTATCAGTCTGAAATCTATAGCCTTTATGCTAAATCCTTAAAGATCTGTTCAGTATACATTTATTGCATTGTGAGAAAGAAGTGGAATATCTCCAGTGGCTAATATAATTCCTCTGTTAATTGGAGTCTTTGTACTTGGTAGAGAGGTTTTGTTTTAGCATTAAAATATTGGATCTCCAAAGCCTTCTTAAATGTGTACTTTCAGTTTTCTTTTGCCATTAATGAAATTACATGAGAAGATTCAATAATTTTTACACTTTTTAAGCAAAAACCAAACCTGATCCAAAATAATTCACATGACAACAGAAGAAAACGAGGAAAAAAAGAAAAAAGTTTCATAGATTTCATAGGCATTAGGGCTGGAAGGGACCTCGGAAGTTCATTGAGTCCAGCCCCCCGCCCAAAAGGGCAGGAAGGCAGCTGGGGTCATAGGACCCCAGCAAGATAAGCATCCAATTTACTCTTGAAGGTGTTCAATGTAGGTGCTTGAACCACC
>NW_017728950.1:31037627-31055801 GCF_001723895.1 Crocodylus porosus
GGTTTGCTCCCTGCAGGACTGGACCAGTGCAGAATAATCCTCCTTGGAGGTGAATCCCATCCTCCATCCTTTGTAGGCCTTTCTTTTTAGCCTCAGGAGGTCTGCTAAATCCCAGGAGAGCCAGGGGGGCTGCTGTGCCCTCTTGTTTCATTGTATGCAGGGTCATTTATAGATTGTTTATTTCTTTTCTTGAGCACCTATTACTGTGGCAGCTAAGGAAAAAATGTTAGAAGACAGGAAATGCACACCAAAAGCTATAAAGCAAATGAGAGTAAAATGCCTTTAGACTAAACTGATAGGCCACATGTTGTACCGTGAGTTTGACCAAACTGAGAATTTCCCAGGAGAACTATACCAGCATAATTATTCCACAACAGTTACAGGAGAGTAAGTCCCCACATAGACACTGCATTATACAATAAACTTAATTGTCCATTTGGGGACTTATTCTGGTATGGCTATGTTGGGAGGAAAAGCCCTGAGTAGACAAGCTGTCAGGCATCCTCATGCTATCAGACAAAAGAGGTTGTATAGGGCAGGATTCCAGAGTGGTCAAGAGAATAAGTGTATTTCATGACCTTTTTTTGAAGTTTCAAAAATTGGTTTTGTTCCACAGTGCACAAAAAATAACATCTTTTGAATATGAAAAAATATTAAAATATTTTTCCATCAAAAGAGGTCCAGTTTCCATTTTGGAGATCTCTCTCTCGCTATCTCTCTCTTTCTGGTCCAACTTAAGAAACATTGCTATCAAAAATTTTTGTTGAAGTCCATACATCCCAAAAAAGTTTCAGTTTTGTCCTAAAATGCATATTTTAATGGAAATTTGATTTAATGGAAAATGTTCTAACCATCTGTTCAGAATCCTTTGTGGAGAACAGGGTGGCACAGGGCCTACAGAATTCAACTCCCATCATCCAGCTGCAGGACTGAAGGGATCAAAAAAAAGCCTTAGATGATATGTGAGAAGATAAAGATGTGATTTATTAGATTATTGAATTTCAAAGTAAGGGATTTATAATTAGTAATTAATGCCTTGACATGAACCCAGCAATGGACAGCCAGCCAGCACCATATGCAATATATCAGGAATGTCCAAAATGTGGCACAGGCAGCCTCTATACATGGCACTTGGCACTTCAGGAAGGGGATAGGGAACACAGTAACAGATAGGACAGGAAATAAAGTAGATCAAACAGGGACCACAGGGCAGGGAACAGAAAGCAGAGCAGCAGATTGGGCAGAGGAAGTAGATCAGAGTGTCACTCGCAGATGGTGCAGCGCTTATTTGTGGCATGTCTGCCAGAAAAGTTTTTTTCTTCCAATGTCCATTTTATCCAAAAATCATTATCCATCTAGAAATGTTTAAATGGAAAATTGTTGACCTGGCCTATTTTAAACTATAACTCCCTTGCAACCAAAAATATCTTTTTTTGGCAATAGTGTGTTTGTGTATGTGTAGTGGGAGGAAAATAATATTAATTAAAGAGAAATTAAATGAATATTTTTTGAGGCTCTGTTATAAGAGCCCATCTGGGTATTCATTAATTCCTACAAGCTTGGCATATAATGAAGCTTGTCCTCAGTACACCTTCTTCATGACACACTCAATTGATGCTATTCACTCTTTTTCTTACCCCTCATTAACTTGCAATTAATGGTAAGAGCTGTAGTTCATTCATCACTGTGGTTCAGATCTGAAAGAACTGGGGTTAAGAGCAGTCAACCAAGGACAGAAAAAGAGGAGCATGCTCTCACCATCTTTCTCCCTTTTCTACATATATGGAAGAAGGAGGGGAACTACCTAACTCCTCTGACAGAAATTCCTCACTGAATCCTTCCTCCCTTGTATAGCCTTGATATTCAAGCATTCCTGAAAGAGGGAGGCGCTAAATCTCTTGTTGAGATCCTCACAAAGCTGACATTGTCCATGACTCTGATATCAGTGGCATGCTGTGACTGCTCTTCCCTTTTTGGTCACATATACTCCCGCCTCTTTTCCCCATTTGATTCTTCATTTAGAGAGGACCCATTGTTTGTTTGTACATAAGGGCACTGAGGACCTATCTATCAGTCCTGCTCCTCTGAATAAATCAGCACTCCTATCCCTTCAGCTCTTAATCCAGTAATGTCCATGCAGTAGCTTCTTATTCATGCCGTGGTTTTGCTTGAGCTAATGGCTATATAAGCTACTACATCCTGTTGGTATGACAGCAGCTGAATCTCAGAATGGAGTCTAATGTCAGGAATTTAGAGGCATATCAGCAACACTGGGGCAGTGAGGCATCTGGAAAAAAACACCTGATAACCCACCAGTTCAGATCACATCAAACGTTTGTAAAAGCTGCTAGCTGCACAATATAATGTTTCTGCCAAGACTTTCTTTGCAGCAGTATCATTTTGTAGAGTTTTATAATTATATCTTATACCTTGCCCTATCATTTACCATAGTGCACTTCATGTATGGATAGATGTTATACATGTAATTTCCTCATGTGTGAGCATATTATACATGTCATATTTATATATGATGTTTTTAATTTTTCACCCCTCTACAATTAGAAGATCCTCTGGAAACCCTGAGCACCTGTGACAATCTTAAAATACAAGAATAAATAAGCAGACCAGCTAGTTACCCCCCCCCCCAAAAAATATCAGTAATAACATAGACTTAAAAAATCAATTATTCCTTCCCTTCACAGTTTTCCCACCTAAGTGTCACATTGCTGTTAAGCAGCAAACCTGCCTGTTCTGCATGAAGGAGACAACATAGGGACCAGCGGGAAGGGACATCCAAAGTCTCAGGGCTCTCATGGAGAAAGCCCCGCCAGAAAACCCTCCTCCCCTGGCGTCAGTGGGGTTCCATTGTCAAGTACCTCTGTAGACTAAAATGGTAATAGTATTTTCAAGGAAAAAATGTCTCTCCAAAGATGCCTGACCCAAGACCATTGAAGAAAATTGAAAAATCCCAATAGGCTTTGGACGAGGTCCTATTTGGTCTTTCAAGCAGGTTCTATTTTTATACAGCCTACTTTTAGCCTCTACATACCATATTTACTCAAATGTAAGATAATCCTGATTATAAGACAACCCCCCATTAATTAGATTCTATATATGGAAAATGTATACATTTCCCATATTCTTCCACGTATAGAATCTAATTATTCGTGGTTTGCTTTGAATTTCTCCCACTCCCATGGCTACAGCATGGAAAATAACTCTGGGAAGGGGTCCAGTAGCCCTTTTACTCTCCAACATCTTCCCCCTGCAGCCCCTTCCCCACCTCCTTACTGTTAGACCGTGTTCTCCCTGAACATATAGAAGTGAGGAGCAAATCTGAAAAAGCTGATCTTGAATTAGCTGCAGTAATTTACATATAGTACCCATAGATTTAGTTCACCCAGAACTGATGTACTTCACTTTTTTTTTTTTTAAACTGCTGCAGGCTGTAGCACAGGTACTTCATAAAGAGACTTTTAACTGACACTTTGACACCTACTTACATATTTTACAAACTATTTTTTTCTTATTTACAAAAATATTCAAATTCCATTTAACTCTTTCTTCCTTTCTCTTCCCCTTCCAAAACATATGTTCCCAGAAATACAAACTGTTCTCTAACTTACTGTCTTATTTCTTTCATATTTTATGTCTTATCAGTACTTTAACCTTTCCCCATCCTCCCCCACCCCCACCCTTATTTTTCCTTTTTTTGTATTTTTCTTTCCATAGGATCTATCTACAGACGTCAGAACCTATGCATCTTTCTCCTAGACTGTATCTGCTTCTTCCTCCCCTCTCTATTCCCAGTCACTCCATAGGTACATTTTCATCCCACATAGGTCTAGCTTTAAACAGTCTGACAGAACACTCTGCCTTTTTGAAGACCAGCAAGTTTTGTACAGTTCACAATGCACTTCTGAAACCAATTACCACCTTCTGTCATCTGCCCGCCCAATTTTGTTCTGCTTTTGGCGTCTCTCCTCACTGTGCAACTTTAGCTGTCGGCTTGGTGCCTGTTATTATCACTCTACCCTTCCCCACACCCTTTGTGCAAAGGCATGTTCCTACAGCAAGTGCTCATGCATTTCCTCCCTAGTACACATGTCCCCTGGGCACTTTTGGGTCCAGCAGAGCTACCAGTGATGTTGCAGCTCACAAACTTGCAATATTCCTTGTGTGTGCCAGCACCCAACTTCGCTCTTGGTGCTCTTTTAGAAAGTCTATTTTTCACACACCTCCTTTCAGATGGCATCTACTTTCTCTGCAGAGAGTTTCCCAGTCAGAGCTGTTCTATCTCAGGCATGCACCTTTTATTGAACCTTATGATGGTCTTTCACTTCCTCAGGATCTATTTGCTGGAAATTATATTTGAAAACGTTTTTTACCAGATATTATTTAGGGGGCTACCATGCCCAGAGTCACCTATTCCCTATTTCCTCCATAGTATCAGACAAAGCATGCCAATTTGGACTCCCCTCCCACAGCTAAATTACAACACAGGCTTACGTACTTGGCCATTATGAACAAAAATGCATCTGGAAAGTTTCTTGCCCCATGTTTCTTCTGTCTGTATAATGTGTTCTGTGCCATTCTTTCCTGTTGTAACCCCCAGAAGTATACACACATGCTCTTTATCGCACAGGCTATGCTACATGCTGGGGAGAACACCAATCCTATATATAAAACCACAGGCAAGATCATGGCTTTTAGCAACCTCACCTTTCCCTCTAGGATAGACTTCTACCCACTCCAGAGTTTCAGCTTTTGTATGACCCTTATAGTAGTTTTCTGCAATGCCTCCCACTCTTTAAACTCTGCATCAAAATGTATTCCCAGTACTCATATCCCTCCTTTTACCACTGTGACCCCCCATCCCCAACAGGACCCCTACCTCCCTGCATACTATAAAAGTACTTTTCACAATGTTGAGTTTTGGCCCCGCTGCTTTCTCATATGCTTTATCGCTTACCTAATCATCCTTTGGTCCCTGCGTGCCATATTTGCTTTCCATGTATGTGATACACTTGGTTTGCCTTCTGCCAGTATTTGGACTCCGACCATGTTTTCACTATACTAGCTGTTCTATCACACAGATGAAGAGTAGCGGGGTTAGGGGGGCACCCCTGCCTCACCCCTGATCTCACTTCTACTGTCTGTATCAGGTGTCCGTTTATTAAGACTTAACTTTTTGTACCTGCATACAGCATCTTCAGCCAGTCAAAGAATCCTGCAGAGATCCTCAGCTTTCCCAGCATTTGCCGTAGGAATTCATGATTGACCCTGTCAAAGGCTTTCTCCAGGTCTGTATTAAATATTGCTAGGTTTAGTTTCTTTCTTTGCAGTATTGCATGTCATCTCTTAGTTATACCATGGCCTTGTGAATCCTCCTCCTGAGAACTGCTCATGCTTGATTTTTTTTTCCTAGCGTTTTCCCCAATTAGTTCTTCTAGTCTGTTCACTATCCCTTTGGCTAAGAACTTGTAGTCAAAGTTTAACAAAGTTATTGGCCTCCAGTTCTTATTCTGGTTTTTGTCCCTTTTCTTGAAAATCAGGGATACTGACTGTTCCTTCTCTCATGCTTTTTGAGTCTTTTTTGTTACCTCTCATTGTAGACTTCTATGGGGTCTGGTTCAGTTGGACCCAGACTGTTACACAGAATTCTTTTGGCAATCTGTCATTTCACAGTGTTTTCCTGTTTTTCAAACTTTTCAGGTGTCCCAGACTTCCTGTGCCTTCCAATCTTCTTCCAGGGGTTGTTGGTCTTCTTCTGTTAGCTTCCTTTGCAGTCCTTCCAGAGAGATCAGTCTGGCCTCCAGCTCTACCTCTCTTTCTCTGTATAGTTCCTGTTAGAAATCGTTCACTGTTCACAGTATGGCTTCTTTAAATGTCTGTTCTTCTCCTTTCTCATCCTGGAGGCACCTTATGCCCTCTTCTGCTCCTCTTCTGATTTTGTTGAAGTACTCCATCCATTCTTCCTTTTCCTCCACAAATGCTTGTTCCCTCCTTGCTCTTTAAACCACTGTTCCAATTCCCCTTTTGCTTCCTCTGTTTCTTTTTTCACTTCAAATCCTTGCATGCTCTGCTGGTGTAGTCTTTGCAGTTTCCATTACGATTGCACCATGTGCTTCTTTCCTTTTTACTTGTTCTTCCCCTACTTGGATAAGGTAGCCCTTTGTGCCTTTTTTTTTTTTTACCCAGTCCCACCAGTGTGCCACTGTTTCAAAGCACCCTTTTAATGCTTTCCATCCTGTGTACAGTTTTTTCGTACTCTTCTTGTGTTGTTTTATTCTAGTAGCTTGGTATTTGGCTTCCAGATTCCTTTCCCTTTCTGCATTTGTTTTCCTCCTTCCAGTCCTGCTGTAAGCATGCAGTGGTCTAAGGAGAAATTAGTGTTGCTTCTGCTCCTCTCTTTGTCCGGTGCTTTGATGTCAGGATAAGGTCAGTTCATGAGAAACTTTACCCTGCTGCATCTCTGCTTGTAAAGGTGACTTATTCCCTTGGTCCTCTTTTTCCTGTATCCTGCAAGTCATTGTGTGCGTCATTCTTTTGTTTAGGATCATTGATGGTGCCATGGTTCCTGCCTGCCCCTTGCCCTTTCTGGCCTGTGCTTGTTGTAAGCAGTTGAAATCACCTACTAATAAACAAGGTGTTCTGCTAGTCATGCTAATTTCCACTTTTTCCAAGAATGTGCACCTCTTCTCTTGATCCACTGGTGCATAGGTATGTATGATCTCAAATATTTTCTCATTCATTTCACATATTACTTGCAGTATTCACCCCTCCAGCACCACCACTTTTTTTGTATCCTTGATTTTAAGGTCTTAGGGCATCTATATATACATGACAGAGCTCTTCTCTGACACATACTAAATCAGCATGTGTTGGCACAGACTCAATTAAATCTGCTGAAGAATGCTAATTAGCATGTTCCAGCAGCCTCTGCTTCACATGTATCATCATCCCTGTGTTTCAAAATGGCGGCAGGTGCAGTTTAATTAAAGCTTGTTGAAGAAGCTTTACTTAAAGTGTCCCCACTGCCATTTTGATGCACGGGATGCTGAATACAAGTGACTCTGTGAGCGTTTTAATTAAAGCAGCTCTTAAAGCTGCCCCCCCGCCCCATCCCTAGAGCACATGTATAGACACCCTTAAATAGTACTTCAACACCTGTTGCTTTGTTAATGTTTGAGCCAGACCAGCTAGATGGCCTCCATTTCTACCATCTCTCATTCTGTGTCATTTTTTCTTGCTGGTATTGTATATTCTTGTCTATAGATAATATCTGCCTTTATCTGAGATAGATCCACTTCAATTATATCCCGTATGACCTTAATTAGTACAGACCATACATTTAGAGAAGCTATAATTAACCTTTTGGTTTAAGATTTCAATTTACCTTGCCTGATGTTAGCTTCTTTCTTTGCAGGCTTTCATCCATCTTCTCCTCCTCCTGTGCTTCCTCCTCATCCATTCTCATATTTGTTGCTTTCATAAACACTTCTACATCTGATGTTCTAGAAGCCTGTCTCCTCACTCCTCCTAACTGATAA
Source organism: Crocodylus porosus (assembly GCF_001723895.1). NCBI lineage: Eukaryota > Metazoa > Chordata > Crocodylia > Crocodylidae > Crocodylus > Crocodylus porosus. Next base: position 31,045,181 of record NW_017728950.1, read on the forward strand.
AAATCTCTTCTGGGCAATCAGTGCTTTGTAGTGGGAAGAAAGCCAAGAAGGGGAGACTGCTGGCAGAGATGCTTGGCTGGGGCCCTGCTGCTTTCCCCTCTAACTTTTTTCTCTCTCATTTGATTTCTCCTCCTCCCTTCCCTTTCTTTCTCTTTCTCCTAACTTCTTCCCATTCTGTCTCATTTTCCCCCTTGTCTGACCCTGCATTTTCTTCTGAGCTGCTCTCTTTCCCTCCTTCCTTTTTTGGGGATGCAGTGATCCCCTTCCCTTCGTTTTGTTTCTCTTCTTTCTCCCTGACTTCCAGTGTTTTGAGGTGGTGCTGATGGCTCCTTTCCCTGTCCTTCTGACTCTTCCTAGCTCTCATTATCCCCTTCTGATTCTTTCACCTGCTCCTCAGGCTCTGCAGCCTCTTCTGCAGGTGCCTCTCTTTCCCTTTCCTCTTGCTCTTTGTTCTCCTCCCTTTAATGTTTGCAAAGGACTGGGGCCAGAAGCAGAACACATGCCTTTCTTCCCCACAGAGTTTGAAATGCCTTTTCTCCTTACAATTTTTTGTCATATGGTCCTTCTTACTACATATTGAACATATGGTGTAGAGGCAGATGAAACTTGTGTCCCCTTCACTACATTTTCTGCACAGCTTTGGTTGGCCTTGGTAAAACATAGACCCACTGTTCACCCCTAGAGTGACTGCTACTGGTGTGAAGTGTCTCATTCCTTCAGTGTTTTCTGGGTCCCTGCAAAACACGGCATGAGCCTGACAAGCCCCAGTCCAGATTTTGTTGGGCTCCTCTCCTTTTTTGATCTTGCCAACCTTTTCACAGTACCTGATGAGCCAGCTCTTTGTCTTCCTCCTTTATTGCCACATTAAACATCTCCACAATAACTACATACTCATAGTTCTCCTACAGCTCTCCAAAGTCAAAGAACTGAAGCTCTGGGTCCTCTCTCTTCCTCTTGTACATCTCCCAGAAATCCTTAAAGCGCTGGCTGTCCCAGAACACAAAGTTCCAGTCCAGGTCTCTGGGCAAGGCCACCAGCCTAACCAGATCTCTAGGGTTTACCTTCATGATGTTCTGCACACTAGTTGGCTGAAATCCAGTCAGATTATGTCCAGCTTCAAAGGTCCAGTCTGGTATTAAGGGGGGTCTGAATGCTTACCAGGAGCATTTTGATTTCTGCCATAGTCCTTTCTCAGCCACTACTCTTCTCCCTTCCTTTGCCAGCACTCTGTCCAGGTGATTTGTCTTCACACCATCCACTCCATCCTTTACCTAGCCATTCTAACCTTAACCCAGGCAGGTAAAACTGCACTTGATGATAGCCAAATGAACTATTCATGATACTCATTTTAAAAAATATATATTTCTATAAATATATCTCTACATTGGCAGCACTGTCTCATGACCAGTCTGGTTCAATTGACAGTTCCTAACACACATATACCGTTACACCAAAGTCCCATTACAGTAGCTATACCTGTGCACCCATACACCTGTATGTCCATCACCATCTTTTCTATCCATTATAATCATGCCAAACCACCTCTGATCCCTCTATCTTCCCCTTCCCTTCCCACCTTCAATCCCACAAGCCTTCTGTTCCCTTTCCCACTTCTTAGTCTACATTGTCTTAGTCCTCATTGTCTTGTCCTTGTTGCTTAACCCCTTTTCATCACTTTCCTCATCCTCTTCCTCCTCATCTTTGTTGTTGTCGCAGTCTTCTCTGGGACTTTTGTTCATGAACAGTCTGTGCCACTCTCTTCTCTTCCATATGATTTCCACTATTGCCTCCCATCATCTTTGACTGACTTTTTGTAGTAGACCTGCATCTCACTTAGTCCCATTTTGACACAGTCCTCAACTGAGAGGTTCATGTGTCTGTACATGAACAGGTTCCTGGTCTACCACAGGGCATTCCTGAAACAGGAGATGAACTGGTCAAAGTGGGTGGTTGTGGTCCCTTGCCACTTGGTTATGTGTCCAAACAGCACCTCCTCTCTGGTCAGGGTCTTGACCCCGGTCATCATGAGGAGTACAATAACTCTCCTCCACATCTCCCTGGCACAGGGACAGTACCAGAAGAGGTGGTCGACTGTTTCCACGTTCCACAAGCAGGTTTGCCTGGGGCAGTTCGGTTGATCTTTCTGTCCCTCTCTGCTTTTCAGTGCCCGCACAGGGAGTGCCCCATGGGCTACCTGCCAGTTCAAGTCTCTGTGTTCTTCTGCAAGTTTTTGTGGAAGACTTCTTCCCAAATGGCCTTGCTGCTATCGCCAGGGAGCACGTCCATGGTTGATATTCTGTCCCTTGCTCTTCCTACCTCCTGTAACTTAGGGCAATTTTTTAGGTTTATCTGGCCTTGTTTTTGTAGTATATATCTGCTTCAGGTCTTTCCAGGACTTGCACAGCAGTTCTCAGGTTCGCAGGCACATATTGAGTCGCATGTACATTCCCCAACATCGCAGTAGGTTCCTTGCAAAATATTTCACAAAGCAAGCTGTTCTGGAGTCTGCCCCAGTTGCCAGGTTGCAGTTCTGACTTAGGTACTTGGCCTAGAGGAACAGCTGGGCATCCTGTATTCCTTGGTCCCCTGTCTTGTTTGTCTTATATACTTTGATAAAGTATATACACTTTGATCCTTGCAACCTTCTCCTATCTGGTGCCCCAGAAGATGACACACATGGCCCTTTAGATTCTACAGATGAGTTGATTTGTGGGGAAGGTCAGTGTGGTGTACAGAAGCACTGATAGCACCATGTCCCTCATAAGTGCAACACGCTGTCTTCCCCCCATCAACAGGCACCACAAGTTCCACAATGTCCATTTCTGTCTGACTGAGGCCTTGTTCTTTTCTCACATTTTCTGCCCTTTCAGCTCTGAGTCAAACCACCCTGAGGTTTTTTACCCCTTCATGGGGGACAGAGACTCCCAGGGTAGATAAGTCTCTGAGTTTGCCCAAAGCCAGGAAGGTACTCTTGGCCACACTGAGCTTGGCCCCTGTTGGTGCTCTGTATGTCTGGGAATGTGCAGAACTCTTTCCATCAACAGTTTGTCTCTGCATAAGATGTTGAGGTGGTTCATGTAGTCCAGGACTCCTCTCTTCCCTGCTGCCCATGGGGGTCTCCATTCCACTGATCCTAGGATCTTGCCTGGGTAACTGGGCTAGCAGTTCTACCTCACAGATTAAAAGGATTGGAGAGAGTGGACATCCCTGCCAAATGTCTAACTCTACTTCAATCAGGTCAGTCAGGAACCTGTTCACCAGCATCCTGCTGCTCACATTGGTGTACTGCATCTATATCCAGGTGATCAAGGTCAGGGGAACCCTGTCTTCTTCAGCATCTTGAAGAGGAATTGGTTAGGTGCCCTGTCAAAGCCTTCTCTAGGTCAAGGTTTACCATGACTATGTCCAGCCAGCTCTCTCATTGGTACCACGGTGAATCCCACAGCTGCAACAGGACTCCATGGATCTGCCACTCCAGCACCATGCATGACAGGTCCTTATAGATTACTGTACCTATTAGAGAGTTGAGGCACTCAGCCAACAACTTTGGCCAGCAGTTTATAATTGAAGTTCAGGAGCATTATGGATCTCCAGTTCTTCAGATCCTCCCTTTGCTCCTTCTTGTAAACAAGGGTCATGAGACCCCAGTCCATTATCATCCCCAGGCAACCCTCCTGCAGTCAGTCCCTGGCAACCCTTCTCTGGTAGGCCAGGCAGAGCCACCCCTAGGGTATGGTGAATTGGGGTGACCACTCCAGGCTCTGTGCTTTGTGGGGGGGCCCTGCAGAGCAGGGCGGAGTGGCTGCAGCCCTTCCCACTGGGTCTGCCTGGAGCTGGTGGCTCAGCCCTGCGCTGTGGAAGAAGCACGGAGACCCCTCCCTTTGAGCAGGTACCCAGGCCCTGTGCAGTGTTAAGAGGGGCCTGCACAGGCTGATTTGCCCCAAGCCCACACCCCCCTAGGAATGGCTCTGAGGCCAGGGACCACCTGGTCCCAGAAAGTGACATAGAACTCCTTAGGAAAAGCATCTGCCCAAGGAGTCTTACCACTCTTGAAACTGTGGAGGGTTTTGTCAATCTCCAGAGTCCAGTCCTCCACCAGTTTCTGTCTCTTGTCCTTCCCAAGGGTCTGGGTGAGCTCCTGCATGCATTCTTGCAAAGTCTGTCTCCAGCATACAGTGCTCCACACCTATTCCGTCTATCACATTGGTCATAGCCTTCCTCTTGGTCTTCTTTAAACACACTAAATGACAGCGAGTGCTTCAACTAAAGTTTGTTTGATGAGTTTTAGGTCAGCATCCCCACCACAAGTTTGAAGTGCAGGGACACTGATACACAAGATGCGAGAGGTTGCGGGAGCACAGTAATTATCACATTGTTTGGCATTTCTTTTGGTGATATTTGCCATAGATTTAAGGTGGGTGAAGAAACAGGAATTATTGAAAATGGAAAAGAAAGGCACAGCTAAACTGTGGAAATGAAGAGGGATTCAAATGTATTCAAAGTAGTGGTTCATTGACTTGAAAAAAGAGTAGGTGCTGCAGATGGCTGTGCTCAGTAGGCAATTCAGTTTATTCAGATGAATTACACTAATTTATCTTTGTGATAGGTTCTAGTCAGCATTTTTGGCACTGGGGAGGGTGTTGGAGCTGGTTCTGGGGTCTCCAAATACCAGCCTGGTATTGCAGTACTTCCAGGCCTGGTGCCCGCTTCTTCCTGAGAGAGCAACTGCCTGCTTGTTTGTTTATAAGGGCTCTGCACAGCCCCTTCTGCCCCTCCTCCCCCCCAAAATAAAAGTTTCTTAGCAAGATGCTTGCCCAATATAGGCCATGTACTTCACAGTCATGACCAGTGTTGCCTGCATTTAATCAACTTCATAGTTGGTTTCCATTACTGAGCACATGCTGCTTCTAGACAATCTATTTAATATGGCTTTCTTGTATGTGAATGTAAAATGAGGAGCATTTTTCCCCATGTTGGCTGGGGAAAAAATTGCTCACCGTGTGTTTGAATAAATGCAGTAATATAAGAAAGCTGTTTTAGCTTGAAAAGGGTCCAATTTACCTCAGAATGGCCCACGTTTTAGGATTTAGTTTTTACTGTGTTGTAACATCTGTTTAGTTTTCATTGTCTTTCATAGGTTTGTTACTAAGGCCCCAGCATAAATTACACTTAGGATGTGATTAACCAGTTAGTTATGTGTTAGGCTGTTACCCACCCACACGTTAATGTAATCGACAGTGTGATAAAACAAGGAATAAGCCACAAAGTTATTACACAGAAAATGTGTAATAACTTTGTGGTTTGTTCTTATCACTCCATTAATTGTACATGTGAACAGGCTGGGACTCCCAGCCATAAGGTGTGCCCTTGTGGCTGGGAGTCCTGTCAGCCAATCCACACTCCCAGCTGCATGGGCGCACCATGCACCCACAGAAGCAGATGAGGCTCCCTGCTGCAGGAACGCATTGCAATCCCATGCTTCTGCACCAGCAATAAGGCATGATGGGATTGATGCTGGATCCCATAAACATGTCTCCTGCCAGGCATATGCAGTTGTAGAGATCCCACATCAGATCCCATTGTGCCTTCACTTGCACATCTGCAAGGGACCTAACATTCCCAATGTTCTTCTTAGCGAAATAGCCCACATACTGGTTACATTGAAATAAATTAGGAGCTGTTGGTCATTAAAACTAGTTTGACTATGGAGATCCATAGTGATAGGCACCCTATTAATGCCAGAAGCAGATTCCATTGTGAGCCCAACATTGCAGTTGTGGCTGGGAAGCAAGGAGGAGAGTTCAGTTCTGCTTATACAAAAATATATGCACATATCTCATAAAAATAAGTTCTCTAGGTGGAGCTGGTTGAAAATTTGCCAACATTTTTCTGTCAGAAAATACTGATTTGTTGAAAGTGAAATGTTGCATAAAAACGTGGTGTATCTTTGACAAAAAGTTGTTTTGAAAGAAAATTTGAAAATAAGTTCTCAATAAGGTATAAATTATTCAGGAATGGAACATTTCAATTATCCAGTTCAAAACAGTTTTTATTTCAGATTTTTTTAGACCTTTCTGCTATAAAATGGTTTAAAAGCTGAAATCAGAATTAAATATTTTGATTGACTTAATTTAAAGAAACACTTTGTGGAATTTCAATCTATGGGAATTCTTTTCCAGTTTTTCTATTAATTCTGGAATGGAAGACATTTCAAACTTGCAAAAACTTTACTTGAAATGAAAAATCTAGTTTGCACACAGCTCTGACTTTGGGTCTGTAATCCAGAATACTTTTATCAATGCAAAGACTCCAGATAAGCCCTGTTCCATTATGCCTGGACAATTGAGTATTATGGCGGACACAGAAAAATAGTTTCACAGGGCTCCCCTGAAATGCCATTCTTACTGATGGGTTTTTGTATAATGACCACTGTAGAATACTGCCATCCTAACTTTTATTATAATCATATATTTTCCCTCAATTTCTGCCAAGTTTTATTCCTAGGGCCAGGACTTTCTCAACTCCAAGGTAATTTTAAAAAAAATCTGCAGTGGCATTTTTTGGTTATGTAAGTAGGAGAAAATATACTATTTTAAACAAACAAAACGTTGGACCTGATTATACAAAAAAGAGATTAAGATGATAAATTAAATAATAAATGAATAAATGTGTTGCTGTATTTAAGGATACTTTCTCAGGCCACTTCTCTCTTATTCTCAAGGAAAAAGAACCCCAAGATGCAATTACTCAATATGAAGCAATTATCCAGTAGTTGGAAAGTGCCCTCCCAGAATCATAGAATCATAGAAAATGAGGGTTGGAAGGGACCTCAGGAGGTCATCTAGTCCAACCCCCTGCTCAAAGCAGGACCAGTCAGGACTTTGCCAAGCCAGGCCTTAAAAACCTCCGAGGATGGAGATTCCACCACCTCTCTAGGTAACTTATTCCAGTGGTTCACCACCCTCCTAGTGTAAAAGTTTTTTCCTAATATTCAATCTAAACTTCTCTTGCTGCAACTTAAGCCCATTGCTCCTTGTTCTGTTATCTGCCACCATGGAGAACACTTGAGCCCCATTCTTTTTGGAACCATCTTTCAGGTAGTTAAAGGCTGCTACCAAATCCCTCCTCAGTCTTCTCTTTTGCAGACTAAATAAACCCAGTTCTCCCAGCCTCTCCCCATAAATCATGCGTCCCAGTCCCCTGAACTATTTTTGTTGCCCTCCACTGGACTCTCTGCAACTTGTCCACATCCTTTCTGTGGCGGGTGGCCAAAACTGGACATATTACTCCACATACGGGCTCACTAGTGCCTAATAGGTGGAAATAATCACTTCCTATGACCTGCTGGCAACACTTCTACTAATGCAGCCCAGTATGCCATTAGCCTTCTTGCCAACAAGGGCACACTGCTGACTCATATCCAGCTAATCTACTGTAACACCAAGGTCTTTTTCTGCAGAGTTGCTGCTTAACCAGTTGGTCCCCAGCCTGTATCAGTGCATGGGATTGTTCTGTCCTAAGTGCAGTTGTCCTTGTTGAACCTCATAAGATTTCTTTTGTCCCATTCCTCCAATTTGTTTAGGTCACTCTGAATCCTAGCCCTATCCTACAGCTTTTACCACTACCATATTTTGTTGCATATAACACTTACTGTTTGTTCTAAAAGTCAGCTGCTGGAAACTTGCGTTGTGTATTATAGGTGAGGAAATGTGTTAATAGCAGTTTCTGTATATTAAGCATATGCTCTACAGGGAGCAGCATAATCAGCACACAGGGCTCCCTAGCTAGTGATACTTAGCTACTTAGTGCAGTATTTTCAAGGAAAGAACTGGGGTTTTTTCCATCCTGCCTTTCACAAGTAAGGTAGGTGTCTTATTTTGGAGCATGTTGTATGCAGGGAAAGTATGGTATTTCCATTGTTGATTTTGGGGTCCAGAACAAGAAGGTAAAAATTAGAGGTGGGCTGTTTAAAGGCACTCAGTATTGGCTTCCATTAGTTGACAGTAGAGACAGGAAGGTTTTTTGCTTCACTAAGAACAAAGTAAAGACAATTCTGATTACTTTGAAAATCTTATCTTTGGATTCTTGGATCCAGCTCTGTTCTCATTTATATAAGCGTTATTTCCTTTGACTGTAATGAGGGCAGGGTTGGACACTAAAAGAGCAAACAGTTGATATATGCCTTGACCCCTTTGGTATTCTGCCTTTTTATCATCCTATTATAACATTGTTTCCCAGCAGGGCATAGAATCTGTTGTTGAGGAATGAAAATAATCATGAAAACGAGCCAATTAAAATAAAGAATGTTGAAATAGATACAAAACAACAAGAACTGTAGATGAGCCATTAAACCTTCCTGCTTTATGCCCACATTTACATGGCAATTGTTCCCATATGCAGACTACTCATAAATAATGTTGAGGCTGTGACACTAACCAAGAACAACAATCCTCTACAAAGAGAGAATGTTAACCAAGGCTTAGACCAAATCAGATAGAAAAAAGCTGAATGAACTCAGAAAGGTTCCTGCTTTAAGTCTGGTGTCAGGAGATTTGTAACTGTTCTGTTTCCACCTTAATCATGCAAATACTCACTTTAGTTGCATGCTTTCACAATCAGTGGTGGCAGAACAGCACTCAATATTTTTATGCGTAAACAGTAGTATTCTTCATTTGTTATCTGGAATTCAGTTTTCAAGCATTTCAGTGAGAAGATTCAGTGGCTTCACACTGCAAAGGCAACATCACACACTAACCAGGACAAAGAATGAATAGGAACAGTCTCACTCAGTAATGGGAATTGAATTAGGTCCTAATAGAACAGTCAGCATGAGTAAGCTTACCACATGCTAAAATTTGCTCACAAACTGTATATTGAACAACTGCAAATAGTAGATAAACACAAGTCAGAGTTATTCACAAGACAATTAAGAAACAGGAAAATTATTAGATTCCTCATATAAGTTTTTCCACAATGAACAGTTTAAACTTCTTTACTTACAGCCATCACAGGATTTTAAAAACAGCCTACATGCAGTTCTGTGTAGGAAGTCTGAAATTTAGGCTTCGTGCTTAAATGTAGATAGAATCAGAGTGGGCATCCCATATAGTTACATTATAAACTGACCCAGACAGGTAAGAAAATGGGATGCATTAGCACAGATTGGATCAGAACTCAATGTAACTCCACGGGAAAGCTAAATGCATTTTCTTTGCCTATGTCTTCAAAAGGCCCTTAATGATCTTTAATGCATACACTGCACTGAGTGGCTTAAAGTGAACTCTAGAGTTATGCATCAGCCCAATCCAAATAATGACATTTTTTTCAGCAGAAGCTTACTTTGATCCTAATATGAGTCTATATGGAATCTCAATTTGAATTAGCAGAGTCTCAGAATAACACTTCAGAGCATCAGAAATTTGGCCATGTCTCAGATCAGTATTGTCAGTGCTGAGCCTTCCAAAATCATGAGATTGTTTAAAAAATGACAAGGCGGCTATTGTTTTTATATTAATCTGGGTGTTTTTATCTCTTTTTCTCTCCAGCTATCATGTCAGTGCCCCTTTCAGTTATCCCTTGCTGACTTTCTGTGTGGACCCTTGTTCTTCTTTGTATTTTAGTTTAATCAATATATTAATTGGATTAATCTAAACCATAAAAGTCACTCAGTGCAGGATAAGAATTTCCACACCAGGAATCATGGCACAATACCTACTGGGCATTAAGTTCAAGCCCTAGTTTATTCATCAGTAGCATTCTATAGACAATCTCTAAGTGCAAAATTCTTTAAAAAAGTGGTAGCAACTACTCTGCCTTCCTAGAACATATGCTGTACTTGTGTTCACATACTCCCTGTGAAATTCCTTCACATGTGTGTAAGATGCATTCAAAAGGAATTCAAGACAGATCAAATTTCAGGAAGGATTTCTCTTGGCATCACGCTTACATTCATAATATTGATGTTTGTATTGCAGTGTAGCCAGTCCTCTGAAAATCCATCTCTCCTTAAATGTAGAGGTATATCTCTTTACTGGGGCACGGTCTTGGGAGACCGTAGTTTAATTTCCTTCTCCATCAGATTTTCTGTGTGGCTTTAGGCAAGAATTTGCCCTCTGTCTCTCACTTCCCATGTTTGTAAAAAGGGGGATAATAGCACTTCCCAACCTCACAAGGCAATTTTAAGGGTAGATATATCAAAGACTGTGAGGTGGCTAGATGTCCCAGTAATAGCACTCATTGGTTAAAGATACTGTGTAAACATAGCTACAAAAAGTATGGGAGCCTCAACCAGGACATGCATAGAGTACCAAGTAGTAGATCCTATTCCTGCATTAGGCCTGTGCAAAGGGGAAAGTATTCATTTTGGATTCGGTGATTTAGAGTCACAGTGATTCAATTTGGTGATTCGAATCACTGTCCCAATATGATTCAGCTGAATCCAAAGATATTCAGCACCGAATCTTATTCAGCCATAGACTATAGACTCATAGAAGTAGGGTCAGAAGGGACCTTATAGATCTTCAAGTCCGACCCCCTGCCTGGGCAGGAGAAAAAACTGGGCTCAAATGATCCCAGCTAGGTAGGCATCAAGCCTCCTCTTAAAGACCCCCAGGGTAGGAGC
>NW_017728950.1:31055984-31073243 GCF_001723895.1 Crocodylus porosus
CAGGTCCTGCAGTCTCTCATTGTAGGGTCTGCTCTGTAGTCCCCAGATCATGCGGGTGGCCCTCCTCTGGACCCTCTCAGTGTTGTCCACATCCCTCCTGAAGTGGGGTGCACAGAACTGGACACAGTACTCCAGCTGTGGCCTGACCATTGTTGCATAGAGGGGGAGGATCACCTCCTTGGCCCTACTTGAGATGCACCTGTGGATGCACGATAAGGTGCGGTTAGCCCTGTGTGACAGGAGTATCAATATTGGAGCCTTTCTGGGAGTGGCTCCGCCCTCTTGTGATGGGCCAACCACCTGCTTACTCTCCTGCCACACCTTGATCTTACTTGATTAGAAGACGGTTGTAATTAGCGGGAGGCTGCCCATTTTCCTGCGCCCCAGTGACAGGGGGTGCTACCTGCAGCTCCTTTTCCTCCCCTACACCGCAGCCCAAGCCTCGCAGATGGAATTGACGTGGTTTGACCTAGGCCTTGTTGTTTTCTGGTCCTCCTCTTTACTCCTGGGGCTCCTTGCCACCCCCTTCTCTCTCTCGCTCTGAGGCTACTCGCCGCCCCCCAGCTCCGGGGCTTCTCGCTGCCCCCTAACAAAGCTGCACCCTCTCTGGCACCAGGAGGCCCCACACTACCGTGGAGCTCCTATGAGGCCTCCTCCACCCCTAATAGCCTCGCCTGGTCCTCCGGTCAAAACAGTAAACATAAAGCCCCTGGGCTACAACATAAAAACTAGACCGTCCAGTCGAACAAAAGTCTACTCCCTACTAGAGAACAAGGGAAGAAGGGCTCCACCAACCTCAGCAGTGACCAGGGGATGTTCTCATGGCCAGAGTCCTCCCCTCTGTCTGTCCATGCTGAGTCCTTACTCCCACAGCTGCTGGAGAGGGACTGCCCTCCTGGCCTCCTACCTGGGCTTAAGAAGGGATAAGCCCTGCCCCTTCCTGGTCAGCTGGTTTTACCAGTTGCCCCGGCAACCAGCACCTGTGCAGCCCTGGTGACTGGCAGCTGAGCCTCCCCCTTTCTGCCACTGGGTCTCCCCAGAGCAGTCTCCGCTCTCAGGTGCAGAGCACCTGAGTGTACTGCGACACCCTGCCAACTGTGACCTCGCATTGTCAGTCCATGTTCATCTTGGAGTCAATAATGAGGGATTATTATACAGGCAGGCAGTGCCAGTGGGAGCAGCTGAACAAGCCCTGGCTTGAACCACCAGCCCTGGGAGAAGCTGTGGCTCATCCAGCTGCTCCCCCAGCTGCCCCCTCCCCCCACCCCAGGGCAAGACAGGCAGTGCTGGCAGCCCTGGGAGAAGCCATGGAGGGTTGGGGGAAATGATCAGGGAGCTGGGGGTAATGAACGGGGGGGCTTCCCCTAGCTCCCAGTTCAAATCCTCAGTTCCAAATTCAATTCCCCAGCTCCCTGATCATTCCCCCCAGCCCCTGCAGCTTCTCCTGGGGCTGCTGGCTCAAGTTGCGGGTCATCCAGCTGCTCCCCCTGCTGCCCCCCCACACTGGGGCAAGGCAGGCAGTGCTGGCAGCTTGGGGAGAAGCTGCGGGGGCTGCGGGGAATGATCAGGGAGCTGGGGGAATGATTGGGAGCTGGGGGATCAAACCAGGAACTGGGGAATCAAACCTGGAGCTGGTGAATCAAACTGGGAGTTGGGGGGAAGCCCCTGTTTGTTCCGTCAGCCCTGATCATTTTCCCCAGCTCCCAATTTGATTTCCCAGTTCAATCCTCCAGCTCTCAATCATTCCCCCAGCTCCCCAATCATTCCACACAGCCCTGCAGCTTCTCCCCAGGCTGCCAGCAATGCCTGCCTTGCCCTGGCAAGGGAGCAGCCAGGGGAGCCATGGCTTCTCCTGGGGCTGCCATCCAGCTCCTCCCCTGCTACCACCAGCACTTCCTAGTGCCTACCTGTACAGTCTATGGCCGAATGTCTGAATTTCTCCTAATCTCTCTGAATCAAGACGGAGGCTTCCAATTTGATTTGTAGAGATTAACTGGTCTCCCAATTTGATTTGGATTTGGAGATTCAGCCACCGAATCGGGCCAAATCTCCTCCGAATTGAATTGGATACCGAAGCTTCACACATGCAGGACCTTACTAAAGCAGCTACACTAATTCTGTATTGGTAGGTAATATACACAGAATAGGCACAGTGGGTCTGAGTCTTAGGATGGTTTAGGCTCAGCAGTGGTAAATTACATGCATTTTTAGGGAACAAATATTTTAAACAAGGAGGGTTTTCTAAAATTACTTCAGTATGCTGGAACATCTGTTTTTAAGCTGGCACTGTCTCGAGTAAAATGGGATGTTTGGTAGTTATAATTTTGAAATAATATACATGCAGCATCATGTTACTTGAAAACAGCAGTCAACTTATTTGTATGCGAACTTCTACAACAAGAATAGAGTATTTATTATGACAGATCAGCTAGCTTCCTCCTCCTTTCATTTTATTCTTATAACTGGGTGGGGTAAGGTTCTGTTTTCAATTCTAGAGCACTGTGATTCTTGTATAATAGATTGCATATCAAGTTTAGATTTAGTAAAGAACATAGAGCGATGCAGAATTCTCCTATTACTAATGCAAAAGGCAAGGATTTTTTTGGGTGGTACCTTTTATTGGAACAACTGCACGGCTGGGATAAACTTAAGACAAGCTTTTGAATGCAATGCATTCTTCCTCAGGTCTGAGGCGGGAAGCAAGCAAAGGGATTGTTAAGAACAAGTGGGCTCTAGAGCTGTGAAATTGGAGGTGGGGAGAAATTCTCAGGGGTATCAGACAAGCAATTAGCGGAAGAAAAGAAGCTTGATTACAAGGAGATCAAAACCTACCAAAAGGCAGAAGGATCATTATCACCTGTAGTGTGTAGAAAGAATTTCAGGAATCAAGTAGATGATAGTGAGTGCATCTACATGTTCATTAATGTGCTTTTGATACTGTGCTTTAAGTTTAGTACCTCTAATTTGAGGTACTACATAAAGGCACCTTAGGCTGCACTAATACTCAGTAGCAAAAGCGAATGCTTTTCTTAGTGATACTAAATGCACAGTAGCCTATTCTACTGCACATTAGTGTATTAGCACAGGTTTTTATGCACACTTTCGTGTGCAGTAGAATAACCTACAGTACATTAAAATGCACATGTAGACACACTCAATGTGTCATAATTAATATCTGTGTTGTCCTTGGTTCCTAGTGTTCAGACTGCTTACCTTTTAAAAGTATTTGGTAGATTTCCTTTGAGCATAAAGATAGTGAGGCCATAAAGGGATTTGTTGGATCATCACAGCTACATCATTCCAATGCTATCATTTTATTCATAATGTAATTTTGGAACATCAGAGATGAAGGAGAGAAGAAAGGAGAATTGAAATGTTTTCTAACCCATCTGCTTTAAGCAACATTAAAGACCAAATTAGTTATCAGTATAACTTTATATAATGTGAGTAGAATTATAGTAGCAGTAGATCTTGTTCACTGACTGCAAAATGTCATAATACATATTGAACTGTGAAGGACAATGGCACATTCTCATAGTTCTTATTCCATAATTGCTATAACTCTTCTTAGAATAATGTTTTTTTGTCCCAGATGGTGCCACTTGCAAAGCAATCTAATAGTGTTCATTTTCAACCCAAACAAATTTGACAGCTCCATTGCTGCAAGCCTCAGAGAAGGCTGAGGGGGGATCTAGTGGCCTGTTACAAAATAGTCAGAGGGGACCAGCAGGCATTGGGTGAGTCCCTGTTCCCCTGATCACTCTCAAGAGTGACAAGAAATAATGGTCACAAGCTGGAAGAGGGTAGATTCAGACTAGACATCAGGAGGTGCTACTTCACTGTCAGGGTGGCTAGGATCTGAAACAAACTTCCAAGCGAAGTGGTGCTGGCTCCTACCCTGGGGACCTTTAGGAGGAGGCTAGATGAATACTTTGCCGGGGTTGTTTGACCCCAGTACTTTTTCCTGCCATGGCAGGGGGTCAACTTGATGATCTGCTCAGGTCCCTTCTGACCCTACCAACTATGAAACTAAGATCACAACTACAAATATTTACTCAAAGAATATTCTTTTACTAAAAAGGTCACTACTTGAGTAAGAACTACATATAAAATCCTGTCTGTTAAAAGGACAACTAAAAAAGAATATTAATTTGGGGTCACCATATATACCCATGACCGTACAAAAGCTATGGTAACACAAATGGGGATTTTATCACTGTATGCACAACAGCTTATCAAACCTCTCCTCTTGCCTTACCCACCCCTGCATGAAGAGGTTTGGTTCTATATCTACACAGTCCAAGTTTCTACCTGGGCCAGTATTGCAAAAGCCCTCCAATTGCCCTGGGATGGGTAAGCATGCTTCAAATGCATGGTTATTAATTCCTACTAAGACTATGCTGTATTAACTCAAATCTAAGTCAACTCTGAATTTAAGACAACTCCCCCAATAATTAAATTCCATATATAGAAAATTTGTACATTTGTTATAATTTTCCAGGTATGGAATTTGATTATCAGATGGTTGTCTTAAACTTGTTGCAGGGAAAGCAGTGGCTAAGGGGGTCAGGTTGCTGGTGGGTGGGGGGGTCCTGCCTTTTCCTCTACCATCCCTATGCTTCTTTCCCCTACATCAGGGGTGGGCAAAATGTGGCCTGGGGTCTGGATGTGGCCCACCAGGCCATTCTATCCAGCCCATGGGGCCCCTAAAAAATTTAGAAAATTAATATTTATCTGCCCTGGGCTGCCCATCATGTGGCCCTTGATGGCCTGCAAAAACTCAGTAAGCAGCCCTCTGCCCAAAATAATTGACCAGTCCTGCTCTACAGTCTTCCTGGTCCCCCCTGGTACCTGCCCAACCCCAGCTTCCCACAGCCTCTGCCCCCCTCCCCATTCCCTACAATCTCTTCCCCTTTCTCCCATGCTCCCTGAAGTCTCTGTCTCTTCTCCCATGCCTGTACTGTCAGATGCTGCTTGGGCAGCATGTAGAAGCTCAGTCCTTGCTTTATCATGCAGCAGTGTTGGCTCTTCTGATTGGCTGGGTAGGGCACAAAGTTTCCATGTGCTCCATGCCTGGGAGGGAACCCAGCCAAAGCCGAGCTGTGCCTGACAGAAAAGAAAGGAGAGGAGGCTTGGGGAGAAACTGCAGAGGACAAATGTGGGTGGGGGGGCAGTGCAGGAGACTGCTCTTGCTCTGACTTTGGCCCTGACCTGGGGTGAGGGCCAGTCAAAGACTCAGCAGTTGCCTGCCCCGTGCTCCACTTTATATGAGAATCTAAGATGAGGAGCTTCCTCCCCCACCTATGCTGATTGGGGAAAAAAACCTTGTTTTAGATTTGAGTAAAGATGATAAATGCTTCCAATGGAATGCACATTTGTGGCTGATAATGTCCACTTCCTGTCCTGTTCCAATCTTTCAGTCTAAGCATTGGGCCCCAAATACTGCAGAACTGGGATGGATCCACTTTTCAGGAGTAGTTAGGCCTAGAAAATATGCATAAGTAGTGACATTATTATAATCAAGTTATATCACCAAATTGAGGCAGCCAAGAGATATGGAAGGAGTGAGCTGGAGTCCTGGGCGTGGACTACAACAGAGAAGTTGAAAAAAACAGCCATTATATAGGAGAGGGACTATGGATATAGAAGCCACAGGTGAAGCTTTGGCATCTTGAGGCCTATGACAATGGTGACTGACTGTCCCTCTGATCTCTAGGAAGCCCCCATTTACTCAAGCATTGTACTATGCAACATGACTTTTACAGCAATACCTACTATAGCAGTTTCCCAAAGACTAAGGCTAACAGCAGGTCTACACCAGTGGCTACTAGCTGGTTAGCCACTGATAAATGTCTGTAGAGGGAGACATGATCACATGAAGCTAGTGTACTGCACATATGTATGCACTTGTTTCAGCAGAGATCAGACAATAGTTCCAAGTGACAAAAGCCAAGCAAGAGCCACTGGCTGGAAGCTGAATACAGCAAAATTTAAAACTGCAAATGAATCTAAACATTATGAGCTGAGGAATAATGAACAAGTGGACCATTTTTCATATTTTAAAGAATATGGTAAGAAATGTTCCACTATCAGTCTATCACTTGCAATCTCTGATTCAAATCTGAATAAACTTATAAAAAAATATGGTCTATCTGAAACAGAAGTTATGGGCTTGATACAGGAATTTGTGGGAGAGGTTTTATGACCTGTGTTATGCAGGTGGGCAGATCATGAAGGTCCCTTAAAGTCTGTGAGGTGTTTACATCAAACTTAGATGTCTAAGAGTTGTGCTTTGGTTCAACCACAAGTTATTGAGTCTGATGCAGGAATCAGTACATGAAGTTGTGTCTGTTATCAAGCAGGAAGACAGATTAGAAGGATTCTTTCTAGTGTTAAAAGCTATGAATCTGATGACTCACAACCAGTGAACACAAGCAGTAAATACTCATACAGGACAGTGGGCTTCCCATCTTTTAAAATGTCCGTGGCCAGTAAGTTTCATCTTCAAACAATTAAGTGCCAGGACAGTTCAGTTTTCAAGCCTGTTATGGAGGTCAGCAGAGGAAAGAGGCTGCTGACACGCATGGAAAAAAAGGACGAAAAGCAACATCTAATGAAAGGACTTTTCTCACTCCCAATGCCATGTTTCAGTTGCAATATTATACAGTTAAAAAACGCATACACACAAAACCCAAAAAAACCTGTAATGTGAAATATTACGCAGTAAATTGAATACAAGCAAAACAACATGTGCTGCAAGCTAGCAAAATGTAAAGTTATACATGTAGGAATATGAGCTGAGAGTCATGGTGAATAGTCAATAGAACATAAATTCAGAATAAGGCTGTGCCCAAAAGGACTAATACAATCCTTAGATTAGGATGGGGAGGGGTTATATTGTCTCTCAGATCACCAATTTGACTTGCACAGTTAACCCATGACTACTGCACAGTAGCGTCGCATGGCAAGAAGCATCACGTGACACTACAGTACAGTAGTCACAAGCTATTGCACAGTCAGTGTCACAAAAAAGGCATTCCTTGGCACAACTGTGCAGTAAATTTGGTTACTGCACAGTCATTTAGGACTTGGTTATACAAATACTAAATGACAGTGCAGTAATGACTGCACAATCAGCATCCTGTGTAGATGCAGCCAGTGTATAAGTATCTGCATGGTGTTATAATTATTTTGCACTTGCTGAGTGCTATAGGTGGCCATGTTTGCATGTGTTTAGTGTTTATGTAACAAGTGCTGGGTGGATGGGAGACTCTGGGGCTGCAGCGTGGAAGCACCATGCAGCTGGAATTTTCCGCACGGGGGTCTCTCAAGGGGAAGTCCAGGGCCTGTCAATAATGTGACAGTCACCGCTTCGGGCCAATGAGAAAGCGCCACATGTAATTAGACCGCCCTGCATCACAGAGAGTATAAAAAACATCGCACTGTGAAATTTGGGGTCTTTGCGCGCCCGACGGAACGTACGGACTGAATCGACTCGGAGCCACCTTCGGCCTGGCCAGCCAGAGGGGAGGACGCCAGACCCGCCTGATCCCGGTGACCCTTCCCAGAGATACAACACCAGTGTGAGTGGGTGCTCACTGGTGCACCCAGCATAGTTGATTTTGTTTTGTTTAACCCTTATTAATAAAATTAAGTCTGACCTTTAAAGCGAGCGTGATCTGTGTAAGCCCGATTATCAAAAGATCCTGTCCACACATGGGAAGAGAAAATTGATAATTGAAAGCTTTTTAGCCTGACCGGCAAAGGGATAATACGGCTCAATGGCTAAAAGCTCAGAAGCGACATGTATTTAATTTAGAACAGTGGTCACCTAGAAGTGGATCTCAGTCCATTGGTAGATCTTGGAGCCTCTTGCAGTAGATCCTGGAGCCTCTTGGAGTTGTTCCAAGGCTGGGGTAGGGGGCTGAGGGCCTGCATGCATGCAACGCATGTGCCTCAGCCCAGCAGGTCAGTCCGTGGGGCAGGGAAAGGGTGGGGGCTAGATTGAGGCCCCTGTGGTGAGGGACAGCACTGCAGAGGCAGGAGCAACAGTAAATTGAGTGGGGCTGGGTGGGACTTACCTGCTTGGGAGGCGTGCCCCCAAATAATTTTTTCTGCCTCAATCTGCCCCCGCTTCTCTCCCCACAGACTTACCTGCTGGGTAGTGGGGAGTGGCGCATGGTAGATCTTGGGGTGCTTTTAAGTGCCAAAGGAGATCTCCTACTTAAAAAGGTTGGAGACCACTGATTTAGAAATAAGTGTACATTTTTAAGTGTGATGATAATTAATCTTTGAAATGAATTATCACAGATTGTGATGAGTTCCTTGTTTGTGTACGTGCATGTGTTTTAAATTAAGACTGACTGTTTTTATGAAAAATATACTCTAATCCAAAGAGGAATTAATTCAGAGTCCTGTTGCCTACATTATACAACAGGTGAGATAATGGTACCATAACAGCTCTTTCTGGCTATATGGTCCATGAAGCAGAATATTATAAAGCATTTAATCACAGATAGTGTATGTGGAATTGGCATGAGAAAATAGATATCATTATGGAATTATTAGTAGAAAATGGCTACAACTATAGGAAAGAACTGAATATAGAAGCAAAAGATAAATTTTAGTTACGGAACGATCATATTCCTGTGAAATTAGAAAATCAAGAGGAAACAATTTCAGTTGCAATTTAAAAATATCTCTTATGCATAAGGGGAATCAGTCATTTTGTGACTGAGAACAAGTCCTGCCTCAGGACTCAGTAGAACTTTCCAGGAAATATCTGGACCTGTTCAATGAGCAGCAGCAATAACATAACATTCCAGTCATGCGCTTGTGTCCAGTCAAGAGACCTGCATGTGCCATCCTCTAAATGTTAATTTCCCAACTCACATCAGAATGGCTTAGAGTAAAAGAACTGAAATGTAAGTGAAGCCAAGGTTCTTGTTCTTTCTCTCTGGCGATTTGTTAATTTGCTGGATGGATATAAACAAATAAACAGTCTTGGCATTTCCATTTGCCCAAAGTGGATTACTTTTCAGTTCAAATCATGATCATTTTCATGAGCAGAACTTTATCTCACTGAGGATTGGTTAGAGTTTTTGCAGTGGGATGCTGGAAAGGATAGGAAATTACCTGGAAGTGGTCTTACATTTCTGCCAGTGATGATAGGGCTGCATGACAGGTTCATAAGGCAAGCCCTCAAGCAGGTGTAAAAAGGAAACAGAATGATTTAAATATATGTGCAAGAGACCTCCCCTTGTTGCGGCTTTGATTTAGTCATATGTGTTAAATCAGCTGGAGACAAAGAGCATGTCCACACATGCACGCATGTCCGCTTGCAGCAGGTCAAATAGAAGCGGTGCAAATCTGAGCTGGGGCTTTTTGCCTCAGTGCATGTGCTCAGACATGCACTTTGTTGTGGAGCAACTTGTGCCACTTAGGGCAAAATAACCCTGCCTGGCTCCCCCTGGGTCTGCAGTTAGGGGGGACTAGAGCCTGGGGCCAGCACCTGTGCAGGGCAGGGATCGGCAGGGCTTGGAGGGCAGATGTGGGGTGGGGGAGTGGGCGGGGCCAGCAGGGGTCCCCCCCATAGTCCCCTCCCCATTCCTCCATCCCCCCTGACTCCTTACTTACCAGCACTGGAGCCCTGGTGCTGCAGCATGCCACCTGGCAAGCTGTGTGCTTCAGCACCAGGGTGAGGGGCCAACCACAGAGACACTCTGGCAGCCAGAACATCTCTGTGGATGACCCAGCCTCTGGTTGCCTCAGGGCATGGTCTGGGACTGTGCCCCGCCCTGCTTTTTTAAACTCTGTTTTTTTTAGACCCCTGGATATATTTCTTTAACCAGAAATTCTAAATCTAGCAAAATATTTGGTTTAATTTAATTTCAACTCGCAATTTTTACTTCGCTTTCTTTTTGTAAAAAAAAAAAAATGAGGTTTTGGATTCCCTTCCTTCTTAAGACATTTTTCTTTTTTGCCACTAGGAAAAAGTAAAAGCAGGGATATGAAATTCCAGCTCTTTATTTCCTTTTTTAACTGACTGACACAGAAGGAGTGCCTGTGGCCCAAGGTGAGTTTGATTTCCTCTGCTCTACAGGAAGTGTGATCCTTTGAAGATTTTAGACAGTTTTTTGTAAAATCTAAGGGGATTGTGAGGAATAACCACCTCAGTTAAGAGGTAGGCAAATCTAGAACACTTCCTGGACTTCCTAGTGTAGATTATGCATCATTTCCCACTTCAGTAGGATTATATGCCAAGAACCATCCTTTCTTACTAAAGGTATGGTCTTCTTACTGTGCCCGATGTATAACAGAAACAGAACTGTGGTGCTCGTCATGTTTTTAAGCATGAAAGGTTTGAAAGGACTTGGGGGTAGTTAGTGCAGAGCAAGACAGAAGTGTAAAAATAAAATACAACTATGTTCAAGTTATAGTCCCATTTTCCCCATTCCTCTAAATTCCATACTACAGGCCAGTATATGTATTACCTGCTACTGCTGGCAGGTGCACGAAAGAGAACCTGCATTTTTGTAACCTTTTGGAGACTGACATTTTTTTAATGATATATATTAATAGATTCATAGATTGTGAGGCCAGAAGGGACCTTGGAAGATCATCGGGTCCAGCCTCCTGCACCAAGCAAGGAAGACAACTGGGGGTCAGATGACCCCAGCAAGGTGACTGTCCAGTCTCCTCTTGAAGATTTCCAGGGTAGGTGATTGCACCACCTCTGGAGGGACCTTATTCCACAGTCTGGACACCCTAACT
Source organism: Crocodylus porosus (assembly GCF_001723895.1). Taxonomy (NCBI): domain Eukaryota; kingdom Metazoa; phylum Chordata; order Crocodylia; family Crocodylidae; genus Crocodylus; species Crocodylus porosus. Next base: position 31,066,758 of record NW_017728950.1, read on the forward strand.
GTGAAGAAGTCTTTTCTAATGTTGATTCTTCCAGGAGTTTGTGGCCATTACTCCTAGTTTTCCCCTCAGGTGCCCTGGTGAACAGTTGCACAGATGCAAAAATCTTTGATGTATTCCCCTAGTGTAGCAGTAAGCTGCATATTAATGCATGTATGCATCGCCTTTGCTACATATAGTTAGGAAATGCATATTCTCTGCTTGAAAATGTTTAGCTAAAAATGTTTCATTACAAAATGTGCAGTACTTTTTAAAAATTTTTCTCATATTTTTAATTTTGTGGGAGACAGATGATTGATTTTAGTTATTTTCTTCTTTCAAAGTCAGAATTTATTATTTAATTTAGGAACCTGTAATATATTTTATACCAAAATCACATCATGTGTTCCAGATGTATCTACAGGTCTTGTTTATAGTAGGACTGTGTGAAACGGGCCCTATTCAATTTGGTTTTGGATTTGGCCCAAATCGGGGACAGTGATTCAGTCCGTTGATTTGGATCACTGTCTCTGATTCGATTCAGCTGAATCCAAATCTAAAGATTCGATACTGATTCCGCGAATCAGGGATTCAGACACAGGTACAGCATTAAAAGGGTTTTTTTACATACCTTGAAGTAACAAGTGCTGCTCGTGACTGCTGCAGCGTTGGCGCACATGGAGCATCTCAGAGGAGCACAGGGGTTTCTCCAGCGTGTTCCAATTTTTTCCCATATATTTAGCATTGCTGTAGCACTTTTATGTGTTCAAAGTGCAGCTCCAGACATCAGTTGCAGTTGTAACCCCACATCATCACATACTTCTATCCTGCCTTTGCTACTGTTCTAATCTAGTCCTTCTACCCATCTATAGGAGTCAGAGCAAGGGTGAGGATCCCAATTCTCTGGTAGTTAATGTCTGAAGGCTTCCATATTCATGCTAATTATGTTAAATCAGGCTGCACCGTCTTTTGGGCAGGGTGTCTCTTCCTCTAGATATACACTAAGTTGAGCTCAAAGAGCCTCTAAGCCTGGGTGGTGCTTTTGGATATTGCTCTAACACAAGCAATACATAATTATTCTTATAAAATGGGAGATGTGCCTTGAATGTGGCTTTTGGATGTGGATCTCAACATGTCTGTGTGTCAGGGAGGGTAAAGCAGGATGGGGGGATTTCTGAGTCAGGCCAGTTTTTTTAGATAAGCGTTTAATAAATACAGCAAACAAGCTTAATAAGGTATTAATAAAATCTTAATTTTATAAATATTATTAAGAAAAAATAAGCTCTTAATAGAAATCCAGAGTGATATGACAAAGTAAATACATAATAGTCCAGGTGCAGAAATATAAGCTGGAATATACCCCACTCAGCTTCTCAAGCATACAGAAAATAAAGCCATTCCAGTAGCTCACAGTCATTGGTACCAAGCTCTCCTATTATTCCTTTATGAAACATAACTGAAGTGAAACAAAATCGCCTTGCTTCTCTTCCGGCTGGATGGCGCAGATGTACTTGAGTGTCCATTGCAGACAGAACGTACATCCTGCCCATCACCCATTGTGAAGGCAAATGTCTGTGTTAAATGCATAGACTTAGTTTTGTTAAGTTCCTTTACAAATAATGTTGTTTGCTCAACAGACCAGAAGTAAGTAAAAGCTTGATGTCGTACATGGTAAAACTGAAAAGGAAAATACAGAATAATGGTCGCTGTAGGGCTGTTGATCTACCCCCACCCCCCATGCTCCTTCCCTCCCCGCTCCGCCCACCACAACAGACTTACCAGCTGGAGGCAGATGTGTCCAGCATGGTTGAGGACTGCTGCCTGTTTAGTCTATGGCCAAATCTCCAAATCAATTTGGAGACTTCAGCAACTCCCTGATCCTTTTATGTATGAGCTGTTTTACTCACAGGAGTTAGTTCAGGTGAGGTTTCACAGATTTCATACTGTTGTCTTTAAAAGATTTTTGGAGTAGTGACTAGAAAACCAAAAAACTGTAATGAGTTTCTCCATGATTGTTATTGTAAGGCATTTTCAGCAAAGCACTTATGCACATATTTAATTTTAAAGTTAAACCAATGCATCTGTGTATTCCTGAGTTGGTTTCATAATTAAGTACAGAATGGGCATGTCTACATGTGCGCATTTACTGTACAGTAACTGAAATTACTATGCAGTACATAAGCACATCTACAGGTGTACACACATACTGCACAGTAAATATGGTGACTTATATCAGCTGCAGCAGACAGCCTGCCTCTGCCCCCACCTGGCACACAAATCTGGGGGGCATATGCCCCCTCATGCCTCCTTCCAGGAGAGCACATAGTGGTAGGGAACCAGTCTCCCCATTGACCCCTGGATGAGCTGCCTGTGATTTGGCCCATGGGCCTCAGACTGACCCCATGTGCTTCAGGTTGGCCTCAGCCTTGCATGCTGTGCGGAGCTAGTCTAGCACACGCTGCATGTGGCATGTGGGTCTGGATCTGGCAGTACGGATGCTGCTCAGATAGCCAGCACAGGGTTCATGCTGCATGTGCTGCCTTCACCACTGTATGCTGGCTCTGGGGCTGGTCCAGATCGGGCCCATAGACCATGCCAAAGTTGGGCTGGTTGGTGGTGTGCACTGCATGAGGTACCCATACTGGACTGGCCTTGTTCACTGGTCCTGGTGCATGATGCAGTCCACAGACCCTTGGGGACAGATGAGTTTGAGTTTGACATAAGAGAAGGCAAACTCTACACTCCCAATGAAAAAACAAAACACACCCTTTATGTGTTTGTACAGGAAACCCTTGCTATTCGTGGGTTCGGCATTCCTGGTTTCAAATATTCGTGAATGCCGAACCCGCATTTTAAATGTTTAAGTGTTTAAAGGAGCTCCTCAGGAGCTCCACATTTGCCACCACCGGGCTGCCGCCATGTTCCCACTGCTGCTGGCACAGCTGTGGCCCCCCTCCCCGCTTCCAGCCACCAGGGCACTGTGTTCATGAATGCAGATGGCGTTAATAAACACAGTACCTTATTCATGATTTCACCATTTGTGGGGGATACGAGAATGTATCCTCCGCGAATGGCGAGGGTCTCCTGTATTCCTCTACCCAGGGTTTGATTTGGGCCTATGTTCTATGGCATTCAATTCAGCTCCTATGACAGGGCCTTGCATAAGTGTTCTGTACTGAAATGCAGTGAAACAATAGCTTTTCCTATTAATTCTAGTGTTAGCACATCATTAAAACATGAACTCTTAACATAATAGACTGTAATGTCTAAGTCCTATAGTATTATATATTTGTTGGACCAAGGCCAATTTTGGATGGTAATTTATGAGCTATTGATCAGGTAGGTCAGTTGTGCCAAGGTGGCTTTCCAGGAGAATCCCTGAGATACAAATTCTTATAACATTTATATCATTATGAATAGAAGAAGGCAAAACTTTGCTCAATGATGAATAAGCCAAATTAGGTCCATTTTTTGAGTGCCAAGTAATTTGGAATTAAAACTATGCAAATACTTTTGTGCAAAACCTGCTATCTCCTGTTTTAAAAATGTAATACTTCACAAGCTCTCCTCAAATGAAATTGAAAACATATGCAGAATAGGATTAAATGGAAAAGCTTTCACGATTGAACACAGCACCCATAATAAAGTTACCAATTAGTAGCATTTAGTATATAACATTTCACAGTCATTCATTCATTAGTCTTTATAGCGACTCTGTTACTAAGGATGTGGTGGTGATTGGTTGTTATCATCATCACTATTATTTTAATTTTTAAAATATTCTTATCACGGTAAACCCTAGAGGTCAACCTGCTTCCAAGCCTGGTCCCTGCTGGGCTAAGAGCTGTATAACCAGCATACCATCTTTCAAACTGAAACCAGGAGATTTGGATCAAATATTCAAAAGTGCCCAATAATCCCAGGTATCTTTTTCTTTGGTCCTCAACTTGTATTACCAAAGATGTGAATAGGGAAACTCTCACACCCAACTGCAGTCAGTGGGAACTGCAGGTAGTTATCCTCTGAGCAAAAATGCTGATATCTCCATCACTGCGTGGGTATGTGGAGGCACCTAAAATTAGAGATATTTTAATGTTTTCCTCATGCTCTTTTGGGGCTCTCAGTCAGCCAGCACAACAACTGTGTTGCCATAATGAATGTATTGCAAATGTTTATATGCTGGAAATTAGTATCAGCTCTGTTTGGATTAAATCAGTGCTTTGCAATATGCCTCCATCAAAGCACATAGATGTGTTGCTCCAGGTATACCTAAGGGACTCATTTGAGAATCAAAGGCACAATCTGCCTTTTAGTCTTCTCCTTCTTCTCCACTGCACTCCTGGTGGAAATGCAGAATGAAAGGCATGTGCCAAGGACAGTGCCTGCCACCTGCTGTAGGGACATTGGCTGGTACTTTGGAAAGGCAGAGCCAAGTCTCCACCCATCCCTTGCTTTTTCCTACACAGCTGGGTATCAAGGAAGTCATGGTTCTGCAGAGCCTACTTTCTCTCCCATGCTGTAACACATGGAACAGCTCACAGGTGAGAGAGGTCTGAGCCCTCTCGCTGCCTTGAACAGTCACAGAGGTTTAGTGAAAATTTCTCTCTCCCTCTATGCGAAAAAACAGTTTTCAGACAACAAAGACATCCTCTTACTACTGCCCTTGATTGGATTTGAACCAGTGCTCTAAAGACATCATGATGGCTACCTTATAAGACTAGAAAGTTGTGTGTCTGCATTCTTATGGGTCCTCTATTATTGTGGTAAACTGAAAGCCTGTTCCTTTTACTTGTGGGCTTTTCTACAGTGCTCCTAAAGCTGTAATTGCTGAGCACCTCAAAACACCTCCTGTAAGACAGAAAAGCAGCAGGTTTCCTTCACAGGTTGTAACCTGAAGCAAATAGAGAGACGAAGGACCAAATTTTAAAGATATTTCAGTGGAATATAGGTGCCTAAATACTTTTAACAGTCTGGCACCACATAACTTGGCAAAGGTTGTACAAGAAGGCATAGCAGAACTGCAAATGCAACCATGATATATCACATTCTAGTCCTTTATTGAAGGACAAGCCTTTACTTGAGTTCTCTCAGTTTTCTTATGTCAAATGTCTCATCCTTTTTTAAATTATTTTATTAAAGCTTTCAAAAATGCTTAACCAAAAAACTGGTTATCATTTGTATATCATTTGTATTGTCTTTGTCCTCCATTCTCCATTTCCTACCCAGTATATATACATAAGAACTATATCTATATAGAAGCTACTGAATGAAAATCCCAGCAACTATACATTTTGTTTACAAATGTAGTAACCACTGATACAATTGAATCAGCTCCCTGCATTTAGGTTTCCCTTATTAGCTATGTCAATTTATTTTCATAATAATTTTGTTATATCAAATTGTTCTATCTACCTTCATATCAAATGAGCTTTTATTGTCCCATATAAATTTCATGGCTGACCAAAATGCTTGAGATGTCAATCAATCTCTTTGCTGCCAGCTAGTGCTGAGTTTGTCTTTGAAATGACAGAAAAGGTGGAAGGAGCTGACCAATTACTTTTTGATTAAATGGTAGTTTTCTATGGGCAATATTCAAATCATCAATCAAACCTGCCAGAAGCAATTGAAAATGATTGGAACCAAGGGAATAAGTTGTGTTATTTTTAAATACAATTGATTTCCTACCTGAGGCTGAGATTGAATTATTTATTCAGTGACTAAATTAAATAGAAGCACTGTCTTGTAACCTGATCATTTTTGACACAACCTTGCAATTGTATGTGGGCAAAACTCTCTTGGAAATCAATGGGAGGGTTGCATAAGTACAAAAAACTGCATATGAGATGTAGAAAGATCATGGATCAAAAAAAAGTCTACTTGTATTTGTTTGGAATGAGGACCACAACCCAGTGAGATGGTGTTAGTGTACCAATGATTGTCCAAATATTCTCTAGATGTCTCAATCACCTCCTTCCCTTTCTTGCCAAGGCAAATATCAGTTCATTCTCTTCCCCTCTCCCCCACCCTTCAAGTACATAACAATCTGCACCTATACTCTGTGAAAGAAATCAACACACTTCAGTCAGACATCATTGTGAAAGCCTTGGAGCATCTGAACAGTGTGCTCTCCATCTTAAGTGATGATACCATGATATCTATGCCTGATATCAAACTACAGAAGAAGGGATACAGCAGAACATTTCTATTATGTGGACACATTATCACTGCCTCCCAGTGCAACATATGCAGGAGTGAGCATTGCAAAAGTCAAGATAAAGAAGCACTAAGAACTATAACTTTACTATAATGACTTGTGAGTCACCTTCCACACATACATACATTTCGTCAGTCCCATGGGACAGGGAGATCCGGGTGATGGGGATCCCCTACCCTCCCTACATGCTGACCTCGTGAAGAAACACCTTGAGAAGCTGGACACCTTCAAGTCAGCCGGCCCTGACAATCTGCACCCCAGGGTACTCAAGGAGCTGGTGAGCGTCATAGCCCAGC
>NW_017728950.1:31074463-31077439 GCF_001723895.1 Crocodylus porosus
ACTTCCTGCCCTTTGGGCAGGGGGCTGGACTCGATGATCTCCCGAGGTCCCTTCCAGCCCTAATGTCTATGAAATCTATGAAAGAGTAAGGAGGTGATAGCTTCTGCCTTGCTTCTTTACCTGTGATAGCCTTGTTGTAAGTACCAGTAGATACTGGTTCAGGTGGAGTGCTAAGTAGGCAACTACTCTCCCACTCTCCTTTTCTCATGGATGGGAGCATTTGTACCCTGCTGATTCACTCACAGATGGTGATGGAAACAGGCACTCTGCTGAACCAGGGGACATTATCTCCACCACATACAGGGGCTCCAGCAAGTTACTTTGTGTCTGTGCTCTGTCCACAGCATAGAGCACAGGTGCACCCCCCGCCCCCCCCGGCCAGCTCCAGTCCTTTAAGAAAAAAAAAGCCAAGAAAAGCCCTGGGACTCACTACTTCTGCAGCGGCCTCAGGGCTTCAGGGGCTCATGCAGAGCCCCTGACATGGCATGGGGCAGTGGGAATCACCCCTGCCGGCAGGAGTGGTGAGTTTGGGGGTTTACTTGGTTTTTTTCTTTTTCTTAAAGGGCTGGAGCTGGCCTGGATGGGGCTCCCATGGCGGGACTGGGGAATGAGGGGGAGGTTGGGGGGGCACTTGCAGAGCCCCCCATGCAGCATGGGGCAGTGGGGGGCAGCAGGAATCCCGCCCCCCTCCCCCCCACACCTGGCAGCACCCGGTGAGGTGGGGCTTTTTTTTTAACAAGTGCTGGGAGCTGGGGCAGGTGGGGCAGCCATTGTCACGCTGGGAGAGAGCAGAGGATGGGCCTGCCTGATTCAGAGATTTGGAGATTTGGCAACAGACGAATCTCCAACTCAGATTCAGCCGAATCGAATTGGGAGTGATTCGAATCACCAGATCGAATCACTGTCCCCTGAATTGGCTGAATCCGAATTCAAAGTGAATACTAGTTGGTTTGCACAGACTTCTGAGGAAGACTTAAAAACACATGTAGGAGAAAGGGCAGCAGGGGCCAACTAGCAAGGCCCAGAAGCATGGGAAATATCCATTATAGAACATTGGCATAGCTACAGCTAGATCATCCCCAATCACTGGCTGTCCAGCCTCTTCCTGAATACCTCCAGTGATGGAGAGTTCACAACTTCCTGAGACAGTCTGTTCCACTGCCTCACTGTTCTAACAGTGAAGTAGTTTTTCCAGATATCCAGTCTAAACTTTGCTGCAACTTCAAGCCACTGGTCCATGTTCTCTACAGCAAGAGAGAAAGGGTGCTTCTCCTCTTCTTTATGGCAGGTCTTCAAGTATTTGAAGACTGCTATCATGTCCCTTCTTAATTGCCTTTTCCACAAGCTGAACGTGGGTAGCTCCTTCAGCCTCTCCTCATATGACTTACCTTCCAAGGCCTTTATCATCTTTGTTGCCTGCCTCTGGGCCCTCTCTAACTTCTCCATGTCCTTGTAAAATGTGGAGTCCAGACCTGCACTTCATAGAGGAGGCCTAACCAGTACCAAGTAGAGAGGCACTATCCCCTCCCTCTGTTGATGCACCTCAAAACTGCATTCACCATTTTTGTGGCTGCATCATACTGCAGACTCATACTGAGCCTGTGATCTACCAAGAATCCCAAGTCTGTTTCCATAGTGTTGCCATTTAGCCAGATATCACCCACTTTATATTTGTGCTTTTGATTATTTCTCCTGAGGTGTAGCACCTTGTATTTGTCCACATGGAACTTCATCCTGTTAGCCCAACTTTCATATCCTTCTAAATTGCACTCACATCCTCCAACATGTTTGCAGTCCTTCCCAGGTTTTGTGTAATCTGAAAACTTTCTCAAGTCCATGGATGATTTCTTGTACTGCAATTTCCTGTTTAAATAGATTTTTTAAAGTTTGCTGTCAGCCATCTTCAGGTCAGGAATAGAGTGTCCAGGAAAACAAATTCTGTCTACTTCCTCCTGGTCTGCTGCCTGGCAGTTAGGCGGTTCATATGATTTAGAGGAATCTTCAGTTTATTCCCTGTCAGTGCTCTCTGGTTCTGGAGATCCTGACAGCATCACTGGGACATGCAATCAGGACCCCTCTCAGGCACCTCCATTGCTTTGGTTTCAGGAAGGAGTGGGTGTAGATGTGGAACAGAAAAAAGTGAGTGAGGCTTGTTTTTTAATGGCAGTCCTGGCATGGAAGCAGCATCGATATGGCCTCAGTCTCTCTGAGTCTCATATTCCTGCCTATGAGATGGGGATAATTACACTGCTGCTTCAGGGGTGGTGGGAGAATAATGACATGAGACAATATGAGGTGCTTAAATACCAGGGTGAGGAGGATGATCACATAAGAAGTACCATCGATTGACAGAAAACAGATGCACTGTGATGTTATTCACATGATGCAAAAATACAAAAGAAAGAAGTGTTTACATGATAAATGAGCATTTATACCATATCAGTATTATCCAAAATGTAGAGGAGACAAGGCATGTCAACACATGCATTAATGCAGTTTTTCTACTGTGTATTAAATTTAGTACCTCCAGGCATTTATACATATACATTTGTCTGCTCTGATGTGCCAGAGATTGGCACGTTGGAACAGACTTGATTAATCAAGTCTGCTCCGCACGCCAGCTGATGCACCTGGCAAAGCGTCACATGCATTTGTATAACCGGCGAAATGTACCAGTACTGAGAAAATGGTGGTGGTGCACTTTTGAAATAAAACACCTTCAATGTGTTTTAGTTCAAAAGCATGCCACCACCATTTTCTCAGTGCTGACGTGCATTTCGCCATTTAATACAAACGCATGTGTTGCAGCACCGTGTGCTTCGGAGGAAAGGCAGCAAGAGGACACAGCATCCTCCCTGGCTCTCCAGGGATCTAGCAGACCTCCTAAGGATAAAAAGAAAGGCCTACAAAGGATGGAGGATGGGATTCACCCCCAAGGAGGATTATTCTGCACTGGTCTGGTCCTGCAGGGAGCAA
>NW_017728950.1:31077619-31098183 GCF_001723895.1 Crocodylus porosus
CCGAAGACTGGAAGAAGGCCAATGTGGTGCCGATCTTCAAGAAAGGGAGGAAAGTGGATCCAGCTAACTATAGGCCCATCAGCCTGACTTCTATCTGGGGGAGGATCTTAGAAAAGTTTATTAAAGAGGCCATCCTTAATGGACTGGCCGACAGCAACATCCTAAGGGATAGCCAGCACGGGCTTGTTGTGGGTAGGTCTTGTTTGACCAATCTCATTTCCTTCTACAGCCAGGTGACCCATCACCTGGACAAGGGAGAAGAGATTGATGTCATATATCTTGACTTCAAAAAAGCCTTCGATCTGGTATCCCACGATCACCTCTTGGCAAAACTGGCCAATTGTGGCCTTGGGTCCACCACGATCTGCTGGCTGGGAAATTGGCTCCGTGGTCGGACCCAGAGGGTAGTAATTGATGGAAGTCAATCATTATGGTGCCCTGTGACCAGTGGGGTCCCCCAAGGCTCTTTCCTTGGACCATATTGTTCAACATCTTCATTAATGACGTGGACATTGGAGTCAGAAGCGGACTGGCCAAGTTTGCTTATGACACCAAGCTTTGGGGCAAAGCATCCACACCAGAAGACAGGTTGATGATCCAGGCCAACCCGGACAGGCTCAGCAAATGGGTGGATGAGAACCTGATGGTGTTTAACACCAAAAAATGCAAGGTTCTCCACCTTGGGAAGAAAAGCCTGCAGCATCCTTATAGGCTCGGCAGTGCTACGCTGGCTAGCACTACAGAAGAAATAGACTTGGGGGTCATCATTGACCGCAAGATGAACATGAGCCTTCAATTTTATGCTGTGGCTAGTAAAGCCACCAAAATGCTGGCTTGCATCCATAGATACTTCTCAAGCAAATCCCGGGACATCATTCTCCCCTTGTCCTCGGCCTTGGTGAGGCCACATCTGGAGTACTGCGTCCAGTTTTGGGCTCTGCAATTCAAAAAAGATGTGGAGAAGCTTGAGAGAGTCCAGAGAGGAGCCACGCGATGTGCATGATCAGAAGTCAGGAAAACAGACCTTATGACAACAGGCTAAGAGCCATGGGGCTCTTTAGCCTGGAAAAGTGCAGGCTCGGGGTGACCTGATGGCCACCTATAAGTTTATCGGGGTGACCACCAGTATCTGGGGAACGATTGTTCCCAAGAAATGACAAGGTTGAACAGTCATAAACTACTACAAGACCATTTCAGGCTGGACATAAGGAAGAATTTCTTTACTGTCTGAGCCCCCAAGGTCTGGAATAAGTTTATCAGGGTGCTCACCAGGATCTGGGGGGAATGTTTGTTCACCAGAGCACCCCAAGGGATGACAAGGTCAAACAGTTATAAACTTCTGCAAGACCATTTCAGGCTGGACATAAGGAAGAATTTCTTTACTGTCTGAGCCCCCAAGGTCTGGAATAGCCTGTCATTGGAGGTGGTTCAAGCATCTACATTGAACACCTTCAAGAGTAAGTTGGATGCTTATCTTGCTGGGATCCTATGACCCCAGCAGACTTCCTGCCCTTCGGGCAGGGGGCTGGACTCAATGATCTTCTGAGCCCTAATGTCTATGAAATCTATGAAATAAAAGCACCCAGCACTGCAGCACAAACATATGTGCAAATGCCCGCCAGTGTCAGGTACTAAAGAAATGTGCATTAGACTGCCTTAATGTGCTGTAGCAAATGTGCACGGTTTTTAAGTGACACTTAATGCACAGTAGCCTATTTTACTGTGCCTTAGCATAATTGCAAGGTTTTTTACATGACATCTTAATGTGCAATAAAATAGGCTACTGCACATTAAACTGCATGTGTAGGTGCACCCAGTGTTTAGGCTTTTTGGCCAGACACAGACATTATACTTTTACCAGTATAAGTGATTGGAAATTGGTCTATACCTGTAACAGAACAGCAGTTCACCACATATGGACTGTTTTAAAATGGTGGAACCTGGTCTAAGATTTCTCCGCCCACCAAAGGGCAAATGTGTGTTGTGTTTTCTACCAATCTAAACTACACTGCTTACAGAAAACTGCATAACTTGAGTCCGCCTTGGGCTTCTTGAATGTCTGTACCTCACCTGTATGTAAGCAATTACATACAGCTAGTGCATCTGTGTGTTTATATCTGCTTATAACGGCTGTCTTTCTTACTACTGGTGCCGTGTGGGGGGGAGCCTAATAATCTAAGGTAGGTACCAACATGGAAAAAGCCAGGGTTGGAGATGTTGTTATAGTTTCTAAGAAAGTGCATTATCCAATTGCTTCCCTTTTTCTTTGCAGGCTGTGCTGAGACATCCTTAGTGTGTGCCCTTCACGCTCTCGAGAGAGGAGGTAGAAATCAGGAAGGGAAAAGGAGCTAAAAAAAAAAAAAAGAGTTCAAAGCTCCTCCTCACAAACAACAAAAAAAGGCTCAGATAAAACCGACACAAAAATCACTAAGTGTCAGCTAGGGCTGCAGCCTGAACACACACACAGCTAAGGAGGAAATCCACACCCCAGCGATGGAGTGAGTATTAATGCTCTCTATTCCTATGGCTACTACCCCTTTTCCCTGAGCATGTTTCCATGGTGACCAATTCATCTGGGTTGATCTAGTAACACCAGTAACTGTCTTGATTTGTTTGGTTTCATTTCATCTTTCCTGCTCACATTCTGTGCACCTCTCGCAGGAGGTGGGTGGGGTGGGTGGGAATGCAGTGGTGTAATTTTAATATGATAATAAACAGGTAGTTTGGTTCCTCCTGGAGGTTATTTTACAGATTCCTGATGCAGGAGTCAGCTCCTCCTGGCTGACTCCTGCATCTCAACACTGTATCACCAGCCTGCTCTTTCTTTGCCGGTTAGCTGCAAACAGCCATTATTTCATAACTGCATCAGCATAATTTGCCTGAGATTCAAAAAGCCAATTAAAACAATCAGGGACAAAGATAAGCTATTACAAAATGATAACACAGGCAGTAACCTGATGGGAGGATAAAAGAATAAAATACCTGACTCACTCTGGCAACCATAGATGCAATTAAGGTCTGGGCCACGCTGATACCTAGTAAAGGGAGGGGACAGGGGTTGCATAGTAAGAAACAGCGCAAAAAAATGGAGCAAAAATTTTGCAAGCACTTCTGCTATAGAATGGAGTAGGGAGTTAGGAACATAGACGTGTGGGCAGCACAGGAGTTATTAGGAGACAAGGAAAATGGAAAATTATGTTTCTGAATGGGTAGTGATTTCTTTCACTTCTGCAGCCCCGCCCTTGCCATTCACAATTGTTGCACATCAAAAGAGCATAGTGCACAGGTTCTGTAACAGGGTCCTGCGTAGCCTTCCCTTGAGCAACCAGGCTCTTGATTTTGACCCCATTATGGGCAATCTAGAAAGCAAAGATGGTGTGGTAGTTAGGGCACTAGGTGGAGGCTTAGGGGATGGGTGTTGCTCTGCCACAGACTTCCTACATAACCTTTGGGAAGTCAGTCTCTTGGTTGCTCAATCCCCACTTGTAAAATAGGGATAGTAGCACTTCCTTACCCAGGGCCGGCCCATCCTATACTGTGAAACCTGCAGCCACAAGGGGCCCTACAGCTAAGGACCCCCTGCGTCCAGCCACTTGCCACCCCCCACACCCTGCTGCTGTAAGCTTCATGTCCAGCTGCTTGCCACATTTCCCCTCCCCTCCCCCCATACCAGCAATGCCTAATCCTCTCAATGAGAAAGGTGGGGAGGAGGGGTTGTTTAGGCCTTACTGCCCTCTGTCTGTTGTTGGCTGACAAAGTGTCCATAGGAACTGTAGCCCAGCTAGGGAAGGTCTTAGAGGAATGAAAGGGGCTTTATCACATAATGCATAATTAGACAGTGAAACTCCTTGCCACAGGAAGTTCTTGAGGCCAAGAACTTAGCAAGATGGAAAAAAGGAATCATATATTTAATGGAAAAAGAAAATATTGAGAGTTATAAATAATTAATGCTAGCATATCATTTTAGAAGGGGTATTACAATCATACTTTGAGAGCTATAGAGCCAATCTGTATTTATTACAGATCAGTATAAGATATAAAACGTGGCCAGATTATCCCACATCTGGCTGATGAGGGCTCTTATCCCTTCCTCTAAAGCGTCAGCTATTAGCTGCTGTCAGAGCCAGGGCACTGGCCTGAGATGGTCTGATTCAGTCCTTCATATTCCCTGGCAGCTCTAGACAACACACACTAAACAGTTTAGAGCAAATGCCAGGATGTCAAGAACACATTCCTTTTTGTTCTTGCTCCAGCTCACAAAGGAAATCTTGACTGATATCCCTATAACTGAGAATGAGGTTTCTTTCAGTTAGATGGGAACAGGTGATATCAGAGCTCTCAGATATGTATGTGTGTGTGCGCGCGCATGCGTGTGTGCACGTGTATGTGTGTGTGTGTGTGTGTGTGTGTTAACTCTTTGTTCATGTAGACAATCAGTGAGACCCTTTCATTGTTTGTCTGTATGAATGATTCTTGCAAGCTGGCAGCAAACAATTGACAGTTGCTGCTCTTCATAATAAGATGTTCTTTAGAAGCTCAGTTCTCTAGTGACACTGCCTTGAGAGTAACATAGGTGGCTTGATGCTCCACTGTTTCAGCTTTGGTTAATGCACCGGAAGGGCTGCCAAATCTGAGGATTTAATACTGCGGGTTTTTTCAGTTCTGGCGGCTGTTTTAGTAAGAACGGACAACGGTGCTAATGTTACCTGTTTGGGATTAAGTCCCATGAGGTGGATTATCCCTGTGGTGGTGCTAGCACCAAGCACTAGAGATGCAGTTTGAGGCCAAGACCTTTGCCCAATGACTTTAAGCGAAACACTCATGCATTTTGAGCCAGTAGACATGCTGATTCTTGACCTCAAAATTACCTGTTCCCAGGACAGCACATTGACAGGAGTGAACACAGATTCTTACCCATATGTAAAGAGGTGGACAGCTGTGTTAGTGTCAAATCTGGCAGAAGGAGACAATTCAGAGAGGCATGAACTTCCATGGGCAACAACCTACTTTGTCAGATGCTGTCAAATGACATAGGTCATTGCCTACAAAAGCTCACACCAGTTAGTCTTTAAGGGCACATCCACACATTTGGGCATGTGTGTTTGCAGCAGCTCAAATAGGAGCAACACAAATTTGTGGTGGAGATTTTTGCCTCAGCACATATACCTGGACATGCACTTTGGTGTGGGGCAAGTCATGCCAAAACGATTATGCCCAGTTCCTCCTAGGGCCGTGCAAAGCTTCGGGCAGTGATTCAGAGAGCTTTGATGATTTGGACAGTCCCCGGTGGCTGCAGCAGGGAGCTAAAGCTGGAATCAGAGCTGGTAAGTAGGAGCAGGGGCAACAGTGCTGGGGGAGTGGAGAAGGGACCATGGGCGACCCCTGCCAGGCCCCATCTGCTGCCGACTCCCCCAGCCCCCTCTGACCACCACCCATTCCCCCAGCCCCCACCATGGCTGCCCTGCCCACCTCAGCTCCTGGTGCTTTAATAAAAAGCCCCAAACTCACTGGGTGCTGCCAGGCAGGGGGGTTATCCCCGCTTCCCCCCACTACCCCACTGTACATGGGAGGCTCTGCCACAACCCACCAACCCCTCCCTCACTCCCCCAGTGCTCCCCTCCCATGGCTGCCCTGCCGGCCACTGAGAAAAACCCGGGACTCACTGCCCCTGCAGCAGCACTGCGGCTTCAGGGGGCTCATGCAGAACCCCCCACATGGCATGAGGCAGCAGGGGGCAGCAGGGATCACCCCCCACCAGGCAGGAACCCATGAGTTTGAGATTTTTCTCAGTTTTTTTTTTCTTAAAGGGCCAGAGCCACGGCAGATGGAGCAGTCATGGTGGGGGAGGGGCCTGGGATGGTGGGGGAGTCAGGGGGCTCATACAGAGCCCCCCATGCAGCATGGGGTAGTAGAGGGCAGTGGGGATCACCCCCAGCCCAGCAACACCTGGTGAGCCAGGGCTTTTTTTCCCCCAAGTACTAGAAGCTAGGACAGGCAGGGCTGGGAGAGGGGCAGGGGGCAGGACAGGGTGATTCAGGGCTTTGGCAGCAGCTGAATCTCCGAATGAGATTCAGCCAAATCAATTCAGGACAGTGATTCAAATCACTGAATCGAATCACTGCCCCCCAAATCGACTGAATACGATCCAAAGCAAATACTAGCCGCTTCACACAGGCCTAATAAAAACCTACTATGTGCTGGCCTCAGCAATTTATTAAAAACATGCATGAGTGAGCAGCTCAGGTCTGCTTGCCCTCAGGAGATTCTAAGGCTCAGCCACTTGGTATCTGGGGGCACTACCTCTTGTGCCAGCTGGACTACTGAAGCAGCCCTAACCTGGAGTGGCCCCTGCACCCTCTAACCACTGCAGCAGTCTGGCAGTGGGGACTGCTGCCTGGCTATAGCCTGCTGCCACCTGTGACAGCATCCGCCCTCTTAGACCTGTGGCCCTATGGCTGTGCACCTGCCAGATCCAAATGGCAGAGCGGGGGCACCCCATCTAGGCAGCTATTGCCCAAAAGATGTGCTCCTTGCCGTGGCCCACTTTGAACTGTCAAAGTGTGCCCTCTTGGCCCCTCGTCTGCCCTCCAGCTGGGTCCCCAGTGCTGGCCTTAGACAGGCTCCTCTGTCTGAGTCTCACCACTTGTCTCACCAACAGAGATCCTGGTGTTCCATTTAAAATTGCAAAATCTTTGATAAGAAACCCAAATTATCTCATTAAAATGCCCAAAATAGTGTTCTTTCACTATTAAAATGAAATGCAACTATATCTAGAGAAATCAGTTGAGCAATGTTTTATTGATATATTTACATGTTTAAAGCAATTTGAAAGCCTACCAGTGCCTCTATCATCATAATAAAATGGATTCTAAATATCTCTACATTTTGGCATTTACTTTTGGTTTTTCTGTCATAAAAAAATCAGAGCTGCCCCTACCCCCTTTGCTCACACGGATGTGCAGCACTGAGGAGCACCAATATGACAGTGCCCTGCCCCTGCCCCTGCCCTTCCCCCTCACAATCAACTCATAGCTCCCCCATCCCCCATCCCCTCACTTCTGACCCGCAGCCCTTGCTTGCCCCCACTCCCTCCCTTCCAGCTGCAGCTGTGTCCCACCAGGACATGGGTCAAGCTGCAGCTGTCCCACCTGCTGCTTTGTGGCTCTGAGCAGTGCCAGCCCTTGCTGTTATGCTCCCTGCCCCATGCTGTCCCTGGGAAGCTCTCGACTGGAGATCAGGGACTGAGCTGGGCCCTTTCCTCCCAGGCTGGCCTCCCCCTGCACAGGCTGTTCTAAGCCTGGCTCTGAAGGCCTTTCCTACCCAGAGTGCTCCCCTACTCCTGACCCCCATCTCCTTCTCTCACACCCCAGCTGCCACCTCCACCCCTCCCCACAGCCCATCACACCCCACAAGTGGTTCCTGGGACCAGAAGCACCCCTCTCCCCCAAGCCTGGGGCCACATGTCCCAGCACTGGTGTGGGCCCAGGGCAGGGCTGCAGTTTGGCATTAGCCCCTGCAGCTGTAGCTCCCACAGGTCCAGTCCTATCCCATGTGGCCAGCTGGGCATGCAGAGTATGAGATTTGTAGGGGGGGATGTGGGGGGTTTATAGGGATTTGTGGGTAGGTGTAGGGTTTGTGGGGGTGAAGTTTGTGGGGTATGGGCCTAAGCAGGGGGTTGGGGTTTGTGGCTGGATATGTGGGTGAGGGGTTTGTGGGGATAGTTTGGCAGTGTGGGGTTTGTGAGTGGATTGGGGGGGTTGGGAGGGGACTGAGTGTGGAGGGCTGTGTTGGGGTGGGGCAGCTGCTCAGGAGGGGTGGGTCCTCTGCCCCCCAAAGGCACAGCCCCCCCCAGCTCACTGACAGCTCCCCCTGCACTGCACATGGCACACTGCCCCTCCCACAGGGCACATGCCTCCCATGGCACACATGTCCCCCCAGGGTGCACACCCTCCCACCAACACGGCCCACAGCCCCAGCCTGTTAGCCACTGCCAAAGGTACCCAAGTGCAGTCAAGCAGGTCTTATCCTTGATTGGCTGCCCAGCACTCCCCTTCCCCAAATCTTGCACCACCCCCAGGGGAGAACAGTCCTTCTTGCCCATGGCTGGCTGAGTCCTGCAGCCCAGCATTCCCTGCCCTTGACAGCACCTTCTCCCTTCCCCACCTCCAGCCCTGGCTCTGGTATCGAGATTCCTAGAGATTTCCTCCCCCCTTCCTTGTTACAAGACTTAATATTAGGCTTTAGGGTGAAGGGAAACCCTGACCACTGGACCCCCAACTGAGTGCTGCCTGGTGCACGTGGGGGGTGGAGGGAAGGGGGAAAGACTGAAGTGGGGGCTGTGTTCCCTGTTCCTGCCCAGAGCCAGAAGTGATTCCCTTAGCCATGTCCCCTGATCCTGGCTAGGTCTGCTGTTCTCACACTGAAGGAGCATCTACCAATTGATATCTCCCTCAGTCTTCTGTTAGGAAGAATTTTTAAATTATAACTTCTATCACTATATTCAGAAATAATATAAAAATTAAACTTTCTTATGCCACTGAAATGAAAAAGTAGTATGTTGGTTAGAAAAAAGAAAGGGGAAAAAAGAGTAACCAACTAAAGTCAAGTTAGTCCTGAGGTCACTGTGACCTTAGATGCTGTAACAACCCTCCTTTACTCTGCTCTGCATTTGCCTAGCTTTATGCACGCTGTCAGTTGAAGCCCCATCCAGTCCTTAATATTGGTTGCTCAGCACTTTGTGGGTCTACCTCTTTTTCTTTCCCTCCACAGCACCCTGCATTATGATGTTGGCAAGGGTATTTGACCTTCTCATCATTTGTCCAAACCATTGCAACTTCCTTCATCCAACAATAGTTCATAGTTTCCAACTTCTTGACTGATTTGTTGCTTGATAGACTCTTTAGTCTGGTGCTCAGTATATGAGACATGCAGCAGTCTCCTAAAGCAGTGCATTTCAAATGCCTTAATTCTGTTCTCTAATTTCTTGTTAAGCATCCATCCCTCACAACCATAAGGCATCTCAGAGATGACCACAGCATGCTGCAGATGTGACTTTACCCTTCAGTGTAATATTGCTGCTTCTCCAAATTTTCTTTAGCTTTGTTAGTTGGCTGATGGCAGTGGCTATTCTGGTCTTGACTTCTTTTTCAGGTGTTAAGTCTTCTCTGATACTTAAAACTTGTTACTCTTTCTTGGTTTGCATTGCCGATCTTCACATCAACAGTGCTGTCAGTGATCTTGGAAGTTGTCATCATTTGCTTTTCTCCATGCTTATTTCCATTCCATAGCTCTTTGCAGTTTTGTCTATCAGTTCTGTAAGTTCTTGAAGATCGTCAGTTGTCCCTCCTATCAGGTTGATATCAGCAAAGCACAGGTTGTTGATCTTCCACCTTCCAACTGATACAGTCCCTGTGAAATTTTCTAAGGCATCTGACATGTTTTGCTTGAAGAAGAGGTTGAAAGGGCATGGTGAGAGCAGGCAACCATGACACACTCCTACTGAAGTTGCAAACCATTTGATGATGGTGGCTGATGAAACTGATCGTGTGTTAGTTTGTGCATTGGTGGAGGTTCTGCTTTTTAGGAAGGGGAATGGTGACTGACTTCATCCACTGGGTTGGCCAAGTTTTTTCTGCTCATCTCTTGTGTATTGTGTTGCTTTCAGTAAGCATTTTTCATTCTCATCTTCTACTGCCATTGTTCTTGCTTGATGTGTTTTGATTATCTTCAGGCTCTCAAATGCTTTTTTGCTGTTGTTGTTCTCAAAACTACTACGAATTTTTCACACCCATTTAGAATCCAATCTTCTTTCACCTTTCTTATTTTATTTCTTACATTCCTGTTTGCTTCTCTGTAATTGAGACTGCCAGATTCTGAAACAAAATGTTTAGTTTTCAGTGCTCATCGTACATCATGCATTTCCTATGATTTTGTTGTTCATCCATCATTCATTCTATTTCTTAGCTCTTCTGAGCAAATCTTCTGCTGTTTCTTTGATTGCTTGAGTAAATCTGTCTGTAATGTTTTGTAAGTCAGTTAGCATTAGGAGTGGTTCATATTTTTCACCAATTTTTTATGTTGAAGTCAGCCTTTATAGTGGGATCCCTGAGCTTTTCTAGGTCATATTTGACTCTTGACATAGTTTTGTTTGCAATCATCTTCAATTTCAGCTTTGTCATCATTACTAAGTTGTGGTCACTGCCAACATCAGCTCCAGGAAATGATCTTAATGGTCTTATTCAGGTTAATGCTTGATCGGAATCAATTAGACATGAGAATATAGTCTAATTAATTCTTGCAGGTACCATCAGGAGACATCTATGTCACTCTTCTTGATGATTTGTGCAGGTAAAGTGTGTTGGCAAGTACAAGGTTATGCAGTTGTGTGAATTCTAGTAGTCTCAGGCCTCTGTCATCAGTTTCCCCCAGTCTGTTTCCCAGCTATATTGTGCCATTTTCTATGTGCATCAGTACCAACTTTCGCATTCCAGTTACCTTGTATGACAAGAATGTTTTTCTTTTATTTCTGAGCTCTTGTTTCTTTGAGTTTACTGTACATTTCTTCAATTTCTTCATCGGTGTAATTGCTGGTTGGTGCATATAATTGGATGACAGTGATGTTTGATGATATTTGGATAGAAATGATTTGGCTTCTAATTGGCTTGCACTGTAAGTCTTTCTGTACCAGAAATATAACTCTTCTCTTGTGACCATTCCACTGTACCAAAACTTATGTCTGTCTTCTATTAGTGTCTACCTTCTCCTGAGTTCTCCCACTGAACTTCTGTAAGCCCAAGGAAGTTAAATTTGTAATGGCTCACCACAACACCAAGTTCTTCAAGTTTACCTGTTGCATACAGCATTTTCATATTTCAGGTTGTGATTGAAATTTCTTGTTTGGTGAGTTTGATTTTTACCCAGTAGCATTGTTGCCTTCTCTACGCTGGGTGTGTTCAGCAGAGGAGGTCAGCTCAACAGTAGCAGACTTTTCGAGTTCATCCTGCTGAGCGCCAATGGAGGACGTGTTCATTGTAGACCCAGGCCTTGATTGATCCAGGGTTAGTTGAGTTCCTTTGCATCATTGGTAATTCTTCAGGCAGAGTGACCTGGTGGCCCCCATCTCCTCTTCAGGTATGAATGGCTGCTGGCTTTCAGGAAGCTCATTTGCCCTTTGACAGGTCCTGTTTTTAGCATAGGTGTCTACCCACCCTCCTCACTTAAGCTAACCCAGGTGCGGGTTCTGGTTTAGTTTCTAACAACCCAACCATGGAGCAGGCTTTACTGATTTATAGGGTTCCAGATAGCAGACCAAGAGAAGCCTGGCTTGACATATAAGCAAAACCAGGGGACTTATATGACAATTCCTGGCAAAATGGAAACAGGCTAGAACAGATACACTCTAAAAAGGCTACATTTACATTATTAATTGCATCAATAATATTGGTGTTTTTATGCCACCTTAGTGGCTGTTTTGTTTTATGTAGGTGTAACAAGTCAGGCTTTGAGGGCATGCCCCTAATTGTCTTCTTGATCCTGCTTTACTCTGGCATCTCAGGGTTCCATCCTACTGTCTCACCTGCCATGGCTTGATATTAATGTAACATGGGGAGGCTGCCATTAGAGGCCAGTGAGCTCAGGGTGCTCTTTTACCAGGGACCCACTGCCCTAATTACTTTAAGGACTAGAATCATGGCTTTTATCCTCCTGTATAGCCATGCCCATGTCTTGCAGGTGTCATTCGATACAGATTAAAAGGAAGCCCCAAGCAACCACTCGGCTCCTTGGGCCTCAAACCTTTGTCTGGGCTTCAGCCCTCTGGCCTTGGCCATCTTGCTCTAGCTGGGCCCCTCAGCCCCCAGGTCCACTGCCAGGAACCCTGAGCTCCTGGGCCCCCAACTCCGGTCTTGTCCTCCTAGGCCCTGGGCCCCTCAGCCCCAGTCTCACTCTCCTAGGCTCTGGGCTTATGCCTTCCTGGTCTCTGAGGCTTCAGGCCCTCCCTCATCCTCTGCCCCATTGGGGTCTGGGCCCACACCTACAGCTTATTTTGTTAAAGGCTTGGACCCTCAGTTGCATCCTGATCCTCTGGTAACGTTGCAGCTCCCCGGCACAGTCTATGGCCTCCAAGTGCATGATCCCACCCCCAGCCACTTCCAAACCTCTAGTATTAAACTCAAACACAGGAATAAGCAAAAACAGGCTCCTAGCCTGTCACTGTTTTTAGAATGGGAGGGGGGAAAGGGAGTACAGGGAGTTCAGTTGGAGGGGTTCAGCCTCCCCACCCTACCCCCACCCCCAGAGTGTGGGGCAGGTGTTTTGGAGCCCCCCCGAGTAGGGAAGGGCTCAAATTCACCAACCCCACCCTTCAGCACCAGGTAGGAAGCCCCAAGAATGAGCTCCCTCTGCTGCCTTTCCCCCCCTGCCATTCTGAAAACAGCGAGCACTGACAGTGAACTTCTGTTTGGTCTGAGGTAATGTTGTAAATCAGAACACTTTGCAAAAATCTCTAGTTACAGCTGGGAGCTGCACTTCTGTCTGCACCCTGTGTGTGGCACGTGGTACATTGGGGGTGGGGGGGACAGGGAGAACACTGGCAGATAGGGCAAGGAGCAGAAAACTAAGCAGCAGATCAAGAAGAAAGTACAGTACAGAGTGCAGAAAGCAGAGCAGCAGATCTAGCAGGAATAGAGGATCAGTTTGGGAGGGTGTGGGGCTTGGATTGTGGCAAACCTGCCAAAAAAGAGTGTTCCCCACTAGTGTATTTCATAGACATTTTCATAGACATTAGGGCTGGAAGGGACCTTGGAAGATCATCAAGTCCAGCCCCAATTTTTTTTTTTCTCTTCTTCTTCTCTGTACAGGATGTGTTTCAACAGGCTTTCTTATACAGTAATGTAATTCTCTGCAGTGGAATTTATGTCAAAGTACCCTTGATGTGCTAGCATAGGCATTTTCTATTCCTGAAATACACTCTAGTTCTCTGCTGTAACACAGGCTTATAGTGAAAAGAAGATTTTCCATTCCAAAGCTCCACGTGGTATCAAATGTCATACTTCCTTTGAAGCCACGATGATACCAATTTAAGAGATGGGTCTTTAGACACATGACATTTACAGTGATTGAGAGCAGAGCCAGAATCTGAATTGTCTAAATATTAGCAAGTGCCAAACAAAAGCTCTGGATTTTTGGGAAGACTGAAATTAACGTCCAAATATTACTGCTTGAGGCCATCTCTGAAAATGTCTCTTTTGACATTCTGAATAAGTAGTGTTGGTTTGATAAAATAAATGACTCTTTATTTAAAATTTAAGTCACAGCTACTTGGAGAATGTGAATAGTTTTTCTAAATTCTATTTAGAGATTAGGAAAAGTTAGAATGTCCTTTTCACGGGAAATTCCACCACTTTTTTTCCAGTTCAGAGTAATATTTTTTCTGAATTTAACATTTTATCATTTGTTTCAGGTTTTTGTTTTGTAAAATGTTCTTTTCTAAATCTTAGTGTGAAAAGTTAATTTTGAATTCCAGAAATTCATCTCAAATTTTATTTAATTTTTTAGCTTTATGTTTTATTATCTTTAGGTTATTTCATGGCATATTATGTTAATTATTACAAGTATGAACTTATCATAATTTGACACTATAGTTGAAATAGTCTGTTATTTTTCATTTATTTTTAAAATCACTGAGAGCTTTGCTACATAGTACTTAAATTCCTGACTTTTTTTCTAGATCAAATTGTCTCCTCCTTGTTGTTATAAGACCTGTTGGTTTATGTGTCAAATTATTTCCTGTTTGTGTGGTAATGAAAACATTATTAATATTTTGCTCAAAAAAAATTAGATGTCTCATTCAGTACTAACTGGTCACTGCCTTTCATGATGTTAAATATGAAATGAAAAGAAAGTAAGCATAAAAGAAAGTAAAAAGTAATACAAAATGAAAAACATAAATGTAAATATAAAATGAAAAAATAATATATTGAAATAATGTTTCTATGGGTTTTTTTCTACATTAACTTTCAAAAAGTTGAAATATTAACAGAGCAGTACTTTTCACCCAGAAAACTAACAAAAATATTCAAGTTGCCATGTATCTTCACATTCTTTTTCATTTCACAGGGTTTGGCTTGTTTTGATTTCCTGCTGGGGCTAGCAGCAGGAATATCAAAGCACTTCAGCAAGGTCTTTTGTTGTATTTCTGATGTGCCCACAAACACAAATCAATCTGACTCATTAATTGATTAGGAAATTTCTGAGACTGAACTTACAACAAACTTTTCACGGATTTCTGTTAGAGCAGGGACGAGCAAAATACAGTCTGCCAAGGGATTTTGTCCAGCCTGCAGCAGGTCCCTCTGTCCCACCCAGCCCAGGTGTGGTGAACAGCCTGGGCCGTGGTGTGTGCTGCAGGTCCCATTGCCCCTGCAGGAGGACTGGGGCAGTGCAATGGCTGGACTTTCTTCCTGGCAGCCCCGGTGGCAGCAGTGGCTCCTTCTGGCTGCCACCACCACTGAATCTGGCTTTTCTGGCTGGGCACTCCAGCCTGTTCACCCTGCACCCACTGCTGGGGGTGGAATCCGCACAGGGAGCGCGCCTGGCAGGGCAAATGGGATGGGGCCTCAGGCAGGTGGGGAGCAGTGTTTGGGAGCAAGAGAGGTGGGTGAGGCTGGGATCACAAGGTGAGATCACAGGGTGGTGATAGCTTAGGGCCGGGGCCAGGGCAGAGCTGTGATCTGCTGCCCACACAGCCCTGCAGTGGGCATGGGTTCTGCGGGCAGGGGCATGAAGAGAGTGGATCACAGCTCTGTCCTGGGCCCCAGCCCCTCACTGTCACCGCCCCAAGATCCCAGATCCCAGCCCCGGATGCAGCTTCCTGCCCACCTACAGCCCCATTGTTTTTTCCTGGTCTCTGCCTGAAGACCTTGGGATCACTGGGCATTGACAATCTGTGGCCGGGGTCTAGGGCAGAGCTCCCCACATGCCCCCACCTCCAAACCAGTGCCCATTGCAGGCATGCATGGGCAACGAATCACAGCTCTGCCCTGGGCCCTGGCCCTGGACCTGTATTGCCAACACCCCATGATCTCAGCCCCAGCTCCACCTGCCTGTCCCGCACCCAGATGCCACTCACCACCCACCTGCGGCCCCAACCAAGCTGCCTAGCTGAGCACGGAGCAGAGCCACTTAGGGAGTTTTGGTTAGCAATTGCATGGGTGGGGAGGATGCTGACCTGGCCTGCAACATCTCACCAAAACTTCCTATGTGGTCCACAGGCCCAAATAATTGCCCACACCTGTGTTAGAGTGACATTGTAGCTATGATGATCCAAGAATTAAAATGAACAAGAAAAAAAGAGAAGGCAAATAAAGAGAGAAACAGGCTTACAAGGTAGGACGCTGAGCTGTTAGTCAAAAGATCTGGGTTCTGTTTCCTAGATGGCAAGTGGTCTATTGTATTACTTGGCCAAAATACTTCACACGTTCAAATGCAGGACATGACCCGATGAAGAATGTTGTCCATTTAAAAGCTTATCTACCTTTATTCCAACCATACAGTTGGTCCAATAAAAAATATCATCCCAAAAAATCTATGCCTCTCACATGTACTTTTGCAAGTGCATATTGCCTGGGAACAGCAGCAGATAAAACAGACAGAGTGAGAGGGACACAGAGAAATTAAGTGATTTGCCCAAGTAATACAAGCCTGTTTCTCTCTTCATTTTGCCTTCTCTTTTTCTCGTTATTTTTAATCTACCTCCTAAATCACTGTTTTAATCTGGCTGTCAGAGCAAGAATGCCATGGCAAAACTGTCCTTCACTTTCTGGCCATGTTCAAAGCCTGCCGTGTTAACAGTGTGACACCCAGAGACTTCAGTAGACCTAGAATCAAGGTCTCTGTCCCTCTGTATCTAGCAACAGTAGCAGATGATATAGAAGTAGTGTAGATAGCAACCTGATCCAGAAGCCAAGCTCACCAGGAAGGGGGAGCATCCTGAGGCCAAGAAGATTATCTAACCATTTCTCACTACTTTCCTATCAACCAGCAATGAAAATTGTGGCAAAGGTTTTGAAAAGGAATGCAATGGTTTAAAAATAATGTGGGAAGAAAAAGAAAGAATACAAACACTCTAGTAAATGAATGTATTATTTATTTTCATGGTCTCTACCTCAGTAATGGAAAAATGGGCAGAATAGTCTGCTGAATAAGTTGTAAATCCTTTCTTGAGCATAAACCAAACGAAAGTACTGTGGAATTAATTAACCTCATAAATTCGTATTTCCCTATTTTCACTCATCTCCCCTTTGCTTGCTGATAAATCGCTCACAGTTACGTTTGTTCAGACATTTCCTGTTTTTGACTTGTAGGAGACATGAGGTGAATGAATTCCAAAGCGCTCTTTAGATTCTTCTGTCAAAGAGTAATGAGTTTCAGCATCATTATTTGGAATGGGACCCCCCACCCCCAAATAACAACAGTAAGACAGAAGAATACAGCCTGTGTCGTAAAAGAGAGATTTGGGAAAGATTCAATCAGTTAATTATTGGGCCAAGTGAAACCCCAAAATGAATTTGTTTGAATCTGGCACGCAGCCCCTGGGATAGATGCAAATGGAAATTTGATGCTGTGTTGCCAATCCCAGTGCACCCCAGCCTTCCCGTTCCAATCCTCATGGTATTTGTCATGCTGGAAGGACTCTTGTTCTGCCAAGTGTGAACAGAACTTAGAACTGCTCAAGATACTTCACAGAGAGCCGGTCAGAAAGCAGATTTTCTACACTGCAAAAAAATCACAAGCTTTTGTTTTTTTCTTATCCCAAAGCAGGAGCAAAAGTCAGGGCTCTGAAGTAGAAGTGTTCTTGAAGTTTGCAGCAGTAGTCTTCTTGAAATTACATTTTGAGAAAATGTCATTTTGGATCAGTTAAAGTATTTCATATCAGTTTTATTAATTCTTATGTAAAATAAAATAAATGTATAATTTAAACTTCATTTCAAAATTAAAAAATTGAACTTTTAAGTTTTTGTTAAATGTTGGTATAAGGTGTCTTGACATGCATATAATGTGTCCCCCAACATTTCTCAAAATGAAATTTTATCAAAATTTTGTGGCAGATTTCAGGTTTGCTGAAGTGGTATTTTTGAATGGACCAGTGAGAAAAAAATTCCAGACAGATCTAGCCACAGCTATTCCAAACCTCTCTAAGACAATCGAGATGACATTTCTGTGGGTATTTGGGAACTTATTCTTGATCTTGGGCTGAAAATACTGGGAGTGATATCTTATAGTATGGACAGATGAACTTATAATGAATTAAGAGAGGGGATTTATGGTGTATCACCTACCTTCAGTAACTATTTCATGTTTCTGCTCCTACCTTGCCATAAGTGAAAACTAAACAAGGGCAACTTTCCTCTTATGAACAGGGCAAGCTACTACAGTCAAGCTTCTACTTACCACAGGGTAGGATTAGCCATGGAGTATTTGATTTATGGTAAACCCTCCTCTAAATCAACCACAACTAAACAGTTTGGTGCAAGAATCCAAGATCTCGGTGGTGTGCTAAGTAAGAGGCAGATTGAATCATCATAATGGGCACCTATACACATGCAGGATGTCTGCTCCATGTGCTAATTAGCAGATTAATTGAGTCTCCTGGAGTGTGTTGATTAGAGTGCCCCAGCAGTCTCTGCATTGTGTATTCAGCATCAGGGCTGGATTAAACTAAGCACACGCCTAGGGCCCTAAGTGAAGAAGAAGCCCAGTTGTGTTTATTTTACATATTATAATTATTAAGTGAAAAAAATGATATAAATATACAGTATTAAGTGGGGGCCCACGAGTTTGTTTACCGAGTACCCACTAAATGGTTAATCCAGCCTTGCTCAGGATCAAACGAGGTTTAATTCAAGTATCCCCACTGCCATTTTGAAGCATGGGACACTGAGTACATGTGACACCATAAGTGCTTTAATTATAGTGGCTCCAGGAACCACTCTAATTAAAGTACCCTCCTCCCCTCATCCCTGAGCAAGGGTATAGATACCCATCTGTTCCTTCTGGCCTTCAAATTTATACTTCTACTGATAGATTTGGTGCCACTTCAGAGTTTACTAATGCTGAAAATATTGTCCAGCCATTGGATCAACCTAGGATTTCTTGTCTTGTAAGAGGCATACATAGTCTCACGCCTACTTCTATCTCCCCATGCCATAGAAATGCCCTGTGAGAAGCAGCCTGCTAAAGTATTGGGAGGAGCCAAAGTTATGGCAAAGAACCATGTTTCCAGTAATATTTCAGAAGTCTACCCCTTTACATAGTATCTGTCTGAATGCCATTGTGTTTTCTATTTTAGGAAATATCCAGAGTAGCATGTGAATATGCAGCTAGGTTTTCCCTGTTGTGTATATTGGGCCACCAGGGTTTTTTGGACTCCCCTGTGTGCATAAGTTTTCTTTAAAATATTTGTGTGTGCAGAGCAATGCCCTTAATATGATAGGCTGTGGTATAATAAGACTTCTTAGTCCTGTACAATGGCTGTAGTGGAAATTAAGAGTTTCCTTTTACTCAGTTTTCTCTGCAGAATTGTTTGTATCAGGGGTTCTCAACCTTTTTTTCCCCCTGAGATTCCCCCCTAACATGCTATAAAAACTCCACGGCCCACCTGTGCCCCCAGGCCCCACTCACTGAGCATCAGCAGCATGGAGTCTCCCTCACCCACCCACAGCGCTGCCCACCAGATGGAAGCTGTAGGACTGGGCAGGGTGGGTCTGCCCCACCCCTTCTCAGGTCTCGCCTCAGCCCTGGAGGACCAAGGTGACTCTTCCCTGTACTGGGCTGGGCTGGGTAGACCCCCTAAAATTTGTTCATGGCCCCCAGGGGGCTGCAGACCCCCAGTTGATTGGTTTGTATGACTGCTTAACTGGGCTGCTTTCCCTTGAATACAGAGACATCCATTACCTCCTTGTAGAAATGTTTATGTCTACTTTGCTGATGATAACCCATCATATTTGGACCAGATAAGCTAGTTCTGTGAACACCGGACAGTACTGAGCAAGTACAAGTGCACTCCTGCATTTCAGCCAGTGTAGCTTAAGGAGATTTTGTACTAGATGTTAAGAGAGTGACAGCTGGTAGTATGTAGTATTCTTCCTGGCTCTGAAGGCTACTGGGATGGGAGTAGGGTGCTAGGATTACATTGCCAACTGCTGTTAATTATGAAAACCTTCTTGTCTGGGGGTAGGATGCCAATTTTCCCATAAGTAAGCAGTGAGGATGCTGTTAATTACCATGTTTCAAACCTTCCTGCATTGAGTAACTTGATTAGGAAGGCTGTGATTTGACTTCTAGTTGGACTTTAAGCCTGAAATGGTAAGGAGAGTGTATTAATTCCTAGTTAAGCTCCAACTGGCACTGAGTAAGATTAGCTGTCCAAACTGATTCTCTTACCTCAGACTACAGCTTTTGATTCCAAAAATCATGAGGTTGCTATCAGAGACGGTAACAGAAACAAATTAGAGGCCCCATTGTTTCCATGCTCCTACAAATAAACACGAGATTAGGTCAAAACAAGGTAAAAAATTCTGTAGTGAGAGTTCTAACTCAGGGCTTTCCTGTGACTTGCTGGGTAGCCTAGGACAAAGATACTTTGCATCTCTCTAGCAAAGAGGCAAGTTGTGAAAAAGAATTAGTTAATGACATGTGGGCCCTTCCATGAGTACAATGCTATCTAAGCACTAAGTGTTGTAAACAGCACGGGCCTGAATGTGACTTTTTTTTTAATATTGTTTTAGTATGCAACTGGGGAGGAACATGTGGTTTTCCCATTATGGCTCCAAGATGTATGTCAATGTATTTGTATTCTCTTTCTTTCCTGGTAGCAATATTAGGTTACAGGCAGATTCTGTCTGAAAAATGAATAGATCGTTCAGGCTTTTTCTCTTATATTTTGTGTGCATAGAGGTGGGTTTGGAATATTTCCCTTTTGAGATCTGTGGTTCTTTACAGCAGCCTTTTAAGTTTTTAAAATAGGTTAGAGGTAGAGTAGAATGAAATGGATGCAATGTATTTCTCTTAGTTGGTCAAACGGCATGAATTCCTATTAACAACTAATTGCCTGCCAATCTCATTGCACTCCTGTCTGGCAACATCATTGTTTTGTTAAATATCTTAATGCTGTATTACTCCACATAATCTCACATATTTGTCAAAATAATGACAATTTGGTGGTGATTTGAAAGCCTTTCTTATTGTGGCTTTTGTTTAATAGTGCTGCTAGGGAGGCTGATTTCTACAACATATGACAAGTGTTTTCAACCTTTTCTAACAAGTGTACCCCCTTCTGTCTCAAAGTTTCATCTCATGTACCCCTTTATATTAAAATAATTGGGGGGCTAAGTTCACGTGCGCCCCTCTCTGCCCCCCCAGCAGGTAAATCTGTGGGGGAGGAGAAAGGGCCACGGGGGGGAGGCAGATTGCGGCCCCTGTGGTGAGGGGGGGAGTGGGGCACAGGTAGGGGCAGAGGCTGAGGTGAATGGGACTCTAGCTGGACCGGAACATGGGACAATCAGAGC
>NW_017728950.1:31098283-31134147 GCF_001723895.1 Crocodylus porosus
TCATGTACCCCTTTATTTTTTTATTGTTTTTAATATTACCAATTATGTGATATAAGGCAGAGTAATTAACACTGAAGCCCCTGCAGTGAGACAGGATGGGGCATAAGACTGAGCTGCAGGTGGCTTGTCCAGGGAGTATGGGGGTGGGGGGGGGGTGTGGTGCTCCCACCACTCCATGCACCCTGGGGAATGTGTCCCCCTGATTGGTATGTGGGGCAGAGGTGGCTGCAACTACACGCTGGGTTTTGTGTGCTGCTGCAGGTGCCCTGGGAGCAGTGTGACACCATGTGTCCCACTGCTGGGTGGGCAGGGGGCGCGTTGCAGCCTTGTGGCAGGCACATAGCATCACGCTGCTCCTGGGGCAGCTGCAGTAGTGTGCAAAGCCCAGTGCACAGTGGCAGTTGTCTCCACCCCATGCACAGGTAGGGGAAGCATGTGCCCCCTGGGCCTCTGCCAGGGTGCACGCAGTGGCAGGAGCCTCCACCTCGTACCCTGTATGACCTTATTAAGTACCCCTAGGGGTACACATACCCCGGTTGACAACCACTGACATAAGAGTTTACTGCATGTTTTAGAAAACGGGGGAGAGATACACATACTTTAACCCTTATCTTAAGCTTCTATTCCTGACAAGATTCCCTTACTTGAGTCTTGTATTAGAAATGAGAGCAAGTTCCTTTTCTTTCTGCTTGCTTTATTGTTTAATGCATTTCACGCTCTTAAAATGGAACTTCAAAAAACATCTCTTTATTCACGTTACAGGTACGTCTGAGGAAGACATAAACGGCAATAAAAATCAGTGGAAAAGGTCAATTTTTTTGTCAAGATAACTGAAAAGTTTTTGTTTAAAAACACATAAAATAATTAGTCAGCACATTTTTAGTGAAAACTTTTGATTGTTTTTTCCTTAAAAATCTTTGAAAGATCATTCTTCATTAAAAACACTTCCCATTTGAAAAAGTTTTGCTAGAATGAGAAATCCACCAACAGGAATGCTGCTGACTTCTACAATGAAAGCAGGAGTTCCTCATACACATCCACTTTGAAAAGTATTTTAAACCCCAATTCTCCTGCAGGACCCATGCAAGATGAGGCTTTTAAGAGTTCATGGAATTGCTCATACATGATTCTAGTTGCAAGATTGAGGCCTGAATAGCTGGATAATAATCTTTACTGTTGAAAATTAAATTAGTGATTTCTGAAAACCACCTTATAACTAACAAGCAAGAAAGAAGTTTTAATAAGATAAAAATAAAATAAACCTAATGGAAGAACCAGTGACTGGTGCTAAAAGCAGGTATTTTGGGTTCAGACAGAGATGAGCCTTCGTCATTAGCATTTGTTTCTGGTAGTTTCAGGAGTGGGTGATTAGGTCTTAATCCTACTGAAGAAATCAAATGGGGCTTTTCATGGCTGGGGGGTCAGAACACTCTTGAGTCATTAAGGCCTCAGTGGAGAATTCTTTTCTTAGGCATTCTTCCACTAGATATAATTTTCTTCACAAATTCCAACAGTGTTTATAATTTTTGTCCCTGGTTTGAGGGAGTGTCACATAGAAAATATTTTGTTGGTGTTACATTTGATTTTAATGTAGGTCCCTTTTCTTTGACAAGTAGCAGTTTTGATTTAAATCTGACTTGACAAATTCTGACTTTATTTTCCCTACAGGGCATGGTCTATTATCTCCGTATTTATTTTGACCTTGGACTTTGTCACAGGCAGAAGCACATATGCCTAACTATTACTAGAGGGTGTGAGTGTGTATGTAGAGACTGACATAAGATAAAGGCAGTGCTACATGATAATGCAGGGGCATTTTAAAAGGATCCATTAACCTTTTTTGGTGTATGTACGTGACCATAAAAGAAATACCTGAAGTTGCATGTGCCTTTCCCGAGAGTTGGTAAGCTATTTGCCATGATATGCAGACACACATTTTAGGGCCTGGTGTGCTGAGGAAAGTTTCTAACTTTAATCATTATTGTTTACTGATAAAGGGTCCTGGGAAGGTGGAAAAAGATACTTTAAGGAGGAACTGTGGCTGCATGTAGACAAAATGAGGGGCAGGTGTGCATGACACTTTAAAGCGGGTTAAATGAATTGCACCGCTTTAATGGTGCTGGTGTTTCCACGTGTTGGTGGCGTATTGCGCAGTAATTCCAGCCACTGTAGCAAATTCGGCAGCATAATTCACCTTAAATGACTTTGGGCTCAGCAAACTAAAACACCGAGGAGGAACTTTAGTTTGCTGCCCTACAGCCATGGGCTCTGCAGGAAGCCTGGCAGCAGCCTGGGAAGGCAGGCTCCACCCAAGATTATCTTTTTTTTTTTTCCCCTGGAGCCTGCCTGCCTGCCTGAGCTGCATGGAGACCTGGTGCTTCCCTCTGTGGCTGTGGTGCCCCCCAGGGACCACCCAAGCCAGGTGAATGCAGCCTGGAGGGGCGGCACTTGCTGTGAAGGGAAGCACCAGCCTCCCCCCTGCAGGCCACGGACCAC
Organism: Crocodylus porosus; assembly: GCF_001723895.1. NCBI lineage: Eukaryota > Metazoa > Chordata > Crocodylia > Crocodylidae > Crocodylus > Crocodylus porosus. The sequence goes on from NW_017728950.1 coordinate 31,100,780, forward strand.
TCCACCCACTGGCAGCTTTCCCTCCCCTCACCACCGCCAGAGAGGCAGGTAAGTTTGGGTGTGTGCATGACATGGGGGTTTAAAGAGCCCTAAATTAAAGTGGAGCTTTTAAAAATCCACTGCTTCAATTTAGGGCCCCCATTTCATCTACATGCTCTGTGTTCCCAACAACTTTTGAATCGACACTGCCAACTAGGGCTGTGCGAAATGGCGCCGTTCCATTTCGACTTGGATTTTCACATTTTGATGGGACAGTGTTTCATTTTGAATTTTGTTTCAACTCGAAACCGTTGTTCTGCTTTGTTTCGTCAAGATAGTTTCGCTGTTTCGACGTTTTGCCCATAGGCTATAATGGGGAAGCTTGAAACAGCCTATAACTTTGCCATTTCTGCCTGATTTGGCTGAAACTGGCAGGAATGATAGCCCCTTTTGAGGGCATGAAGCCTGCCAAGTTTCAAGGAGATAGGTGCGCGGTTTTCAGGGAAACTGCACCTCACAATCTTGACAGCAAAAAACTCATGTCACACGTATGTGTTAAGCCACAGTAGGGTCAAAACTGCAGGCATGCTAGCCCCTTCTGAGGCCACAAAGCCTGCCAGCTTTCAAGACAACAGGTACAGGGTTTTCAGGGAAACTGCACCGCAAGCTTCTGACAAGCAAAATTCGTGACGTGGGTGACACTGTGTGTGTGTGTTAAGGTGCAGCAGGGGGAAAATGGCAGGTATGCTAGCCCCTGCTGGGGCCACGAAGCCTGCCAGCTGTCAAGGAGATCGGTGATGGGGGAGTCTGGGTTCTGGGGCCCTGCACCTCTGGCTGCTGACAGGCAAAACTCACGACATGCGTAAGTGACACTATGTGTGTGTTAAGGTGCGCCCTCACTCAAGTGACACCAAGGCAGAATGCAGGGCAGTTCAAACAATGCTGCCTTTTATGCAGTTTTTCCATCCCTCCCCTACAGCACTGGGATTGGAAGAGACCTCAGGGAAGGATGACAGTCACTGGCCAGCTACATGGTCAATAATGAGAGCACTCCTTCCCCCTCCCTCTCCTCACTTTAGTTTCTGTTTCCCTGCAGCTTGAGCTTTGAAACTGAAAACATTTTGAAAATTTTGAAACGTTTTGACTTGCCTTGTTTCGTTTTGAGGCTGTTTCAAAGCTCTCTGTTTCATTTCGATTTCAGTGTTTCAAGCTCAAAATGAGTTGAAACAAAACTGCTGGGAATATTTTGCACAGCTCTACTGCCCACTTGAAATCTGAGCTTTGATCTTTCACTTGCTGATACTAACTTTTACATTTCAAAATGCATATTGTCCTGTGAAATCAGTGGGACAGCTCACATAGTTTGATAGTTGTTAGGGGCTGGAAGGGACCTTTCTGTAGGTGTTTGCAGGATTGCATCCATTCAGACAAATGCTCCAGGACGAGCCTACTGAAAGAAGCGTTTCTCTCCCAGTGCAGTAACTACAGATTGGCAGCTGATAGAGGAGCTGGCTCTGGAACCTCTGATTATGAAAAAAGAGGGCATAACTGGCAGGGCTTTCTCTGGGAAGGTTCTGATATTCTGGAACTTGGTGCAAAGGTCTTCAGTGTGTCTGAATCTGGTAACAGGCTATGTCTATTTGTGATGGAAAGGTTTTAGAGAGGGCTGAGACTTTGATTCCATAAATAGCAAAGGGATAAAATGGAGTTTTGTTATAATGGTTGGTCCAGTTCCTTTTGGAAGGTTCATTTTAATGCTGCTTGGATTTTTCTTATATTAACAATGATGTGTTAAGCCACCTTCGATAGGATTTTTTCCATTTAACTATGTAGATTAAATAGAAAATCAATATAATTTAAAGGCAGCAGTAGCTCTTACACCTACCTCTTTGTCCTTAATTTTTCATGCATGTTTTTCTGCCACATACTCCCTTGTTTTTTTTCCCAATATTTTTCTTACACATTTTTTGTGCAAAAGACACCCTCAGACAAGAGTCTATTATAGAGGGGTATTTTGTTATATTAACTCAGTGAAAATAAAGATGGGGGAGGGGGGAGATTTTGTCCACTAAAATGAAGGAAAATAGTAATCCCAGATTTCCTCATAATCATAACAGGCACAACATTGAAAATGTATGGTGATTTTTAAATTGGTGGTGTCACTTTAAAACATAAGAAGTATTCTTCAGCATCTCTGCTGACTTGATTTCTGTCAATCTCAGATGCTTCTATTGCTCCAGTTACTACAGTATTTTAACATCTTACCATCTTCAATGTGCTTATCCTCTCAATACCCTTGTCAGGTAATTGTTGTCTTTTTCTATTGTATGGGTGGGGAAGCAAGGCACACAGGCTAGGTAAAGACAGTCAAAAGCCCAAGGTTGAATCAATTCAATCTTCGTAAATTAATCTAAGCTGCATAGACTGAACCAATAAGCAAGTGAACAGACATTCTCTTTTGATACTGGAAATGCAGCCACATCCTGCAGTGGCCCAGGCCAGAAGCCAAACGGCACTAGGGCATGCCTTCTTGCTGAATGACAGCAGACAGCTTGGGACAAGACTAGCTTGCCCACCCTGCAAGGGCATGAAGGGGCTTGTGGAGAAGGTTCAAACATCCTGGGATGCCAGTAGACTGTGAGTTAACTTGAATCTGGAGGGGATCTGGGACAGAAGTTCAATAAACTAATTAGGTTCAGTGACCTAAATCGGTTAAGTCAGATACTACATCCATCCAGGTTAATCTTAAACTGGTTTTGGCCATTTTGAAAATGGTTTATGTGAACTGAACTTCTGTTGTGTTACAGATTTGGCCCAGTTTCCAGTCACGTATACCAGTCTGTGTGTAATTTTTGTCCCAAGCTACAGAGGCTAAAGGTGATCTCTAGGTCAGTAATTAGTGGCCTAAAATTGAATTTAGGTGAAACATAGATACTCAAGTCACAAATAATTATTCAGGCTAAGCTTGCCCTTTAACCACATAAATTCCATAACTTCCCTAGGCAATCCACTTTGTTTTCATTTTTTTGAATTATAGAAAAGCATTAGAAAGGACCTCTGAATGTCATCTATCTCAACCCGCTACCTGAGACAGTGTCATCCCTTCCAAACCATCTCATATAACTCCTTGTCTAACAGATTTCTAAAGTTACACAATTAAATCTGCTGCACAGCTATAAGGCATATTGCCTAAAGACAGCCAAAGCACACTATTCTAGCACAGGTTTCATAGTTTCATAGTTGGTAGGGTCAGAAGGGACCCGAGCAAATCATCAAGCCTGATCCCCTGCCATGACAGGAAAAAGTACTGGGGTCAAACAACCCCAGAATGGTGTTCATCTAGCCTCCTCTTAAAGACCCCCAGGGTAGGAGCCTCCACCACCTCTCTTGGAAGTTGGTTCCAGATCCTAGCCACCCTGACAGTGAAGTAGCGCCTCCTGATGTCTAGCCTGAATTTACCCTCTGCCAGCTTGTGACCATTATTTCTTGTCACTCCTGGTAGTGCTCAGGGGAACAGGGACTCCCCCAGTGCCTGCTGGTCCCCTTTGACTAGTTTGTAACAGGCCACTAAATCCCTCCCTGAGCCTTCTCTTGTGGAGGCTGAACAGGTTCCGGTCCCTTAGCCTCTCCTCGTAGGGCCTGCCCTGCTGCCCCCCAATCATGTGAGTGGCCCTGCTCTGGACCCTCTCCATCTTGTCCACTTCCCTCCTGAAGTGCGGCGCCCAGAACTGGACGCAGTACTCCAGCTGCAGCCTGACCATTGTTGCGTAGTGGGGGAGGATCATCTCCTTGGACCTGCTTGAGATGCATCTGTGGATGTACAGTTGGCCTTCCTGACTGCATTCCCACGTTGCCGGCCCATGTTCATTTTGGCATCAGTGATGACTCCAAGATCCTTTTCTGCCTCCGCACTGACAAGAAGGGAGTTCCCTAGGCTGTAGGTATGGTGCTGGTTCTTCCTCCCCAGGTGCATCACCTTGCACTTGTCAGTGTTGAAAACCATCCTGTTCTCATTTGCCCACCCCTGTAACCTGTCTAGGTCCGATTGCAGCCTTTTCTTCCCTTCTGACCTATTCTGTTCTTCTGCCCACATTCCCCCACATCTTAGTGTTGTCAGCAAATTTGAACAGGGTGCTTTTTACCCCCTCATCCAAGTCACTGATGAAGATGTTGAATAGTGCAGGCCCAAGGACCGAGACCTGGGGGATCCCACTGTCCACATCCCTCCAGGTTAAAAGTGACCCATCCACCACCACTCTGGGTGCGGCCCTCCAGCCAGTTAGTGACCCATTTGACTGTTTAGGTGCTGATACCACAAGTAAAGCAGGGGGAGGAAGACAGGCAGTGTCTCACTGCTGCATGGCTTGTTAAAATGCACTCGAGGGAACTTCTTCTATAGAGGAAAGCAAAAACCCCCACAGTCAGTACCAAGTCCTTCCTGACCTCAAATATGGCAATTAATCTGACCTTGAACAGAGGAGGAAGATTTTCTAGCCAGGCACCTCTGGGGTTTAGTCCCAGGAGGAGCAATGGAACACTTCACTCAAAGTCCCCACCCTTGGCTGCAACCAACACCCAATGCTTCAAAAAAAGGGTTGAAAACCCTTGACACCTGTAGCAACAAGAGAGGGAGAAAAATCCTTCCCAGCCCCATGTGGCAATAGGCAATGCCCAGATGCATGGGGAAGCCAAACACCCTATATTTTGCTTTGCAACCTGGGCATATCAAGTATAACTCCACAGATCACAGCCTCCTGCTGGACAACCAGAAATCACCTTTCTGTATACCCCCTAGAATCTTACCCTAGATGCTTTATGTTTCATAACTATGTCAGTTGTAGAGTTCTGGTTCATTCTTTTGCTGAATGTGGTCCTCTTCAATACCTACATACCTCTACAGAGCTCTTCTCATTACAATATCCACCTGCTCTAGGCTTTAGAGCTCTTCTTGTTATCTCTCAAAGACCTATATATGGCAAGGGGTTGGGGTGCTCCTCAGCTTCCCCCAGGTTACAGCTCTTTACCATTCGCTTGCAGGCATAGCTACTCCTATATCTTCCCTGACTAATGCTTCTCCAACCTCTTCTTGAAAAACATTGGTGATAGAGGTTTGGAACTTCCCTAAGTAGTCTATTCCACTGGCTCACTCTTCTAACAGTGAAGAAGTTTTTCCTGATATCCAGTCTAACTTGCTTTGCTTCAGCTTAAAGAAATTGATACCATCCTGCTCTTTGCATAAATGGAAAAAATGCTATTCTCCCTTTTCTTACGGCAGCCCTTTCAAGTATTTAAAGACTGATGTCATGTCCCCTCTTAGTTGCTACTTTCACATGCTGAGCATGCCTGTTTCCTTCAGTATTTCCTCAGATTGCCTTCCAAGCAACCTTTATTGTTTTTTGTCATCTATCTCTAGATCTTCCCTATGTTGGGGCTCCACTTTTTGAATGGTGAGCTCCAAGCTGCATTCAATAAATATTCTAGACAAAACCTAACAAGTGCTAAGTAAAGAGGCACTATCAGCTCCTGTCTTGTACCTAATGCTTCTCTTGATGCAGCCCACCTGCCTGTCTTGTAGGTGATACTTGTGGCTATATAAAGTCCCAATGAAATCAATATGAATCATGGCCTTAGCAACTGTGTGGAATTGATACAACCTGATTTAAGGTTGTTCTGTTCTGCAGCATACCTTTCCAAGGCTGCCCCTTTAAATTAGGCAGAGAAACACAGCAGCAGCCCTAAAGTAGCCATTATATACATGGTTGCAACTTTTTGTATTTCATTCTCTTCCAGTTGGTGAGTACTCTGAAGTTCTGTAATGTTTTCTTCTGCACACATCTGAATGAATATCACACCCCCACAAAAATCACAGACCAGAGATGTTTGAAAGTACGTAGATTGCTAAAGACAAAAAAATGTTTCTGAGCTCCCAGTCCATTATGGAAATTGCTTTACCTTCTAGAGCAGACTTTGAAGGGGAATTTCAAAGAGAAGGAATTCTTGAGATTGTTTGCTTTTTATGTTTCTTTATGATTTATACATGGAGCCAGTAAGACCTTGGAAAAAATGTAAGGGTTGGGGGTTTTTTTGCGTTTTTATTTTCATATTAGAAAATCTGGTCCTATTTATCATAAAAGCTTCTATCATAAATGGAAAATTATTGAAAACATGATAACATAAAGCTCAAGACAGTAGAAGATGGGGGGGTTGTTTTGTTTTTTTGTTTTTCTTTTTTTTTGGTCAAACCATTTCAAGTTTGTTGTTTTATGTTTATTTGCTTCTGGTGTCTAGCAATCATTTGAGTGAAGGAAGAATTTGTTAAACATTTACATTTCCACCTCTTCCATTAAGCTGTAAGACTCGTAACAAATATGTCTGGGACTTAAAAAGGTCTCCAGCAAAATCAGGAAAGCTCAGAACTGATATTCTTCATTAAGGGTGGAACAAAAATTAAAACCCTAAGAAAAACCTTTCAGGTCTATAAAGAAGGCTAGGGGGAATGGCTCAAATTCTCTTTAAAAATCCTTTTGAGGTTGTTTTATTTAATTTAAAAAGCATTTAAAAGTGTAAGCCACAGATACTTCAAGAATATTCAGTCCATTGAGAACATAGTCATAATGGATTTATGATTATGTATAGGTTTCTGTTTTTCTGTGTACTGCACACTTATTCTTCTAAATATGAGGGTACTTTCTATTTTCCAGTGACAGGCAAGTAGTCTGTAGGGTGATATCTTTTATTGGATTAACTGTGTAGTTGAGATAAAGTTAGACAAGCTTTTTAATGCAAGACATTCTTTATCATGTCTCTCTTCTGTAAGCAGAAAAGAGATTTGTTTAGCTGATAAACAAAATCTTTAAATATACAAGAGGAATCTCCAGAGTGTGAAGACAAAACTTTGTCAAGTTAATTTTGACATGCAGATTTTAGGTTCTAACTAGGTGGTGGTAGTGGTAGTGGTGATGATGATGATGTTTTTTCTTGAAGTAATTTCATCTAATGGAATAATGAAACATTTTAATGGAAATCAGAAGTGTAAAGATTTATTAGGTCCTTGGATGCAGAACAGCACCTTCAGAACAACAAAGTGTTCCTGAATATATTGCCCAGTCTGCTTTGATATTACTTAAGCTGCAGGATTTCCAGTGTTGAATTTCTAGAACTGAAGGGCTATCCATCTATAAAAACTTGACTCATGTAATTCTTATTAATTAACAACAGTGAGCCTATTGCATATGAATCCCCTTCATGCAGTGAGGTGAGACTGATGTTGATTGATAAAAACAGCACAACAAAGCCTCTGGTTTTTGCTACAAAAAGTAGCAGTACAGTAAGAAGTAAAATTGGAATCTACAGCTGGTGTTTGTCTGTCTGCTGTTTTGGGGTTTGTTTGTTTTTTTGCATGTTGACCATGTTGTAACACCTAATGAATCTGCATGTTTTGTACACATTTGCCTAGACGAACCACATTTAACACTAATGTTCATTCTTCTATGGGTGTGCTTGAGAAGTGGAAAGTGTATTTAAAGCAGCTGTTTGTCAATACTCACTGGTATACAATCATCTTAAAATGAAGGAAAATATCTGTAGAGGAAGCTGGCTCAGTAACTGTAGCTAGGGTTTATTTGATTTTTTTTAACCTTTCAAAGTGCTTTAATCTTCAAAATATTTCATTTAATATGAACTTTCCCACAGGGTCCTACTGGTTACAAAAATATTTGAAAATATTGCAAATATTTATCAATACATATTACAGATATTGAGGTAGTTCAGTATTGTCATCCCAGCATCACAGATGGATAAACTGTGGATAACCGTAAAAGGTATGATATACCGTAAGCTGTCAGGGAAAGTCAATGTCCGAGCTAGATAAAAGCTTAGGATTTCTGGTTCCTGGCTCCACACTTCAGTTGTCAGACCATGCACAAGTTGGTGGGGTTTTTATTCTCAATGGTCTATTATAACTTTGAAACAAGGTAACCTAAAGGTATAAGCTGCATCAATATTCCAGATGTGTGTGCTCACACATGTGTCTGTGTGCATGTGCTTATGTGTGCTTTCTCTCTCATCTATCCTCATTCTAAGGTAAGAGGAAAATGTATCTAAAACTACTCTAACTATAACTGCACCTCCTCTGCCAAGCCAGCAGTCACTCCAATATGGTGTACAGGAGCAAGCCTAAGTGATTTACTGACTCAGGCAGTGAGAAATAGCCCAGTGCATAAAAAATAACTCAATATTTGCCTTGAGTCTACAAAAACTAACTGCTTGTACCAGTCTGGATTTGGCAAGAATATGCAGATAGGGAAAGGGGTTTTTTTTAAAATCTCTAATGCATAACACAGGTTTTTATTTAAGTAGGAAAAAAAATCTGTTTTTTAAATTGAACTGTCCTTGGAATACAGTATGTATTTAGCAAGGTGCTTTTGTGAGCATTACACATTTTACAGCTGCAAAAAAAAAAAAAAGGGTGATTAATTAAACCCAAACTCTGTGAAAATCACTTATCCCCTCCTTAAAAAAATAATCAGGAACAAAACTGCAACTAACATAAGTGTGTGTACACAACTGCTGCCACTGCCACTGCGGATGCCTCTGGCCAAGCTTGGCTCCACATGCAGCCAGGCAGGAACAGCTCTGGAGCCCTGCAAACCAACCCCCTCACCACCGCAGCCTCAGTTGGGGACTGCAGTAATAGAAGCAGCAGTGGGGAGGGGAGGGGGAGAATGGGAGGGGAGCGGAGGGGATGTTCCTGTGTGCATGCAGGGCAAAGGAGAGGGGAGGGAAGATTGTTACCTGATTGAGGGATTTTAAAAACATCCCCAGCTACTGTTCCCACAGTGCAGTCTGTCTGTCCCAGTGTGGGAGGCTGGAAGCAGGGATGTAGCCACCTCTGCAGTGCCAATCACTGCTCCCACACCTCCCTTTTACAAAATCTTGGATCCACCCCTGCTCATACACATGAGAAAATGCATAGTTAAGGGCAAATGCAACAGTGGGATCCAATCTCTGGCCTGTTTTACCTAAATGGAGTGGAAATGAAGTGAAATTTATATACCCATGTCTGAAGTGCAGATCTTGAAAGCTTGGGTGATGCTTAACCCTGAAGATGCCTGAACTCTTAAAAAGATGTCTGTGCCGTCTCCCTCCTGAGCCAGGGACTGCTACTGGGATAAAAAGCCTCACCCACTCTGATGTATCTTGCATGTGTCTAAGGCAGAGGCAGGCAAAATATGGCCCACAGGCTGGCAAGTCCATCAGTTGTACAGAAGTCCTTGACTTCAGGAAAGCTGACTTTGACAACATAAGAAGGCTTGTCAGAGAGGCCCTAAAAGGCCACAACCCAATGGAGAGGGGAGTTCAGGATGCGTGGATGCTCCTCAAGGGAGCAATCCTGGATGCGCAAGCAAAGTCCATCCCGTCTCGGAGGAAAGGCAGCAGGAAGGCACAGCAGCCCCCTTGGCTCTCCAGGGAACTGGCGAACCTCCTGCGTCTTAAAAGGAGGACCTATAAAGGATGGAGGACTGGAACTGCCACCAAGGAAGAATACTCCGCATTAGTCCAGACTTGCAGAGAGCAAATCAGGAAAGCCAAGGCTGCGATGGAACTCCAGCTAGCTACAAATATCAAGGACAATAACTTTTTTAGATAGGGAGCCAGAGGAAAAGCAAGGGCAACACTGGACCTCTTCTAAACCAGATGGGACAACTGACAAGCGATGCCCAGGAAAAAGCAAACTTGCTAAATGGGTACTTTGCATCAGTTTTTCACCAGTCCCATGGGATGTCCCTGCCCACTACAGGACAGGGAAGTCTGGGTGAGGGAGATCCCTTATCCTTCATCAATGCTGACCTTGTGAAGGAACACCTTGAGAAGCTGGATCCTTCAAGTCAGCCAGCCATGACAGTTTACACCCCAGGGTACTCAGGGAGCTGGTTAGCATCATAGCTAATAAGAGCAAACTTGATCAACTGAGTCTGCAGGAGCATGCTAATTAGTGCACTCCAGCAGCCACTGCATTGCATGTATTCAGCGTCCCTGCATTTCAAAATGGCAGTGGGGGCACTGTCAATAAAGCTTGTCGAATGAACTTTAGTTAAAGTGCCCCTGCTGCCATTTTGAAGTGCAGGATGCTGAATACATGTGACACTGCAGGTGCTTTAATTGGGGAGGCTCTCAGAAATGTTCTAATTAAAGCTCCACCCTGGAGCATGTATATAGATGCCAGTTGTGACAGACATCTGTTAGCTCTGTGCCAAGAGAATACAGGCAGCCTGAGGTGCTCCTACTCTCCAGTCACCCCAGGGAAGTGCTCTGGGAGCTTGAGGGCCCTGCAAGTCCTCAGAGCTCCTGTCTGCTTTCCCCACTTACACAGGTATCCCAGGGAATCATGGGATGCCTCTCCATAAGTGAGGAAGTTGGGTTTCCCTGCTTAACCAGACCCATCCCCTGTGTCATAGGAATGAGTCTAACTGAGCGGGTAAAGCAGGGGGATTGCGTTGCCCCTTGTCCCACACCAGCAAGCAGATCATCTGTGACAACCCAAAACAAAACAGCTGATTCACTTGATTTGGTGACATGTATTTCTAGTTTCAGAGCACAATGAACGTGGTCTTCTCACAGTGCAGCATTGGCTGCTGCTTTCTCTTAAAGCAGTAGGTGTGGAGATGTCCCCATCTTTGCTAATAAGCTAATGGTTAGAGCACTTCTGAAGGAAGTGGGATGTTAATTTCCTACCTCCACCTGAGAGGAATTCTCACCCCCGGTTGCCAGTACGAGGTCAAGCAGTGCTTTACCTGTTGTCGGCCCGTAGACTTCCTGCATCAGATAGAGGTTGTCCACACATGAGAGAGAGCTTTGCGACCACTCGGATTTGGCCAAGCGCTCCTCCCATGAGATATCTGGGTAGTTAAAGTCTCCCATGACATGGTATAAGGAGCCTACGCATTTCCCCCAGGCACCCAAGTCCTTTACTGTAATGGGTCCCAGAATTATTAAACACCAATAAATGCCCCATCCTGCTCAGTTTTGGAGTACATTATTCTTTCCTTAAGTTCCAGCAGAACAGGACATGTATCTATATGATGACTTTTACTATGATCTTTGCAGTGATGAGGGGAAAGGACTGCTGACCTGTTTCTGTATGTATTTACAGTGAAGAGGTTGGATCGAGGACCTTGCATGGGGATATGTAGTATTTTTCATTATCACACATCAGGTGCTAGAACCTAGCATGAAGGTAAAGGTAACTCCAGATTCTCAGACCTTTATTCTAGCAGTGGCCAGCCGTGCTGCAGCTGTTCCAGTGGCAGCAGCAGTTTGAAGGCAAGCATAAACAGACATGAGATAATTTTACAACTGTGGCCTGGAAAGTGATTTGTTTTCCCAACTTACTGGTAAAAAAAAAAACACTTTATCTATATTAAGGCTTTACACTGGTGCAGCACTATTATGGCTGAATATTAACAGTCAGTTTTCCCATGTACAATCAAGAAGACAGGTGGATCTTACTAACTCCATCTCAGTAAATAGAGGTGTTGAGGATCTCTCTAGGGACAGGGACTAAAGCTGCTTGTACACGCCATGGGTTTAATTTGGTTTAGTTCTCTCTAAATCAAAACAGTGGGTTTTTAAAAACACTGCTTCATTTTAGGGAGAATTAAAGTGAATTAAACCCCTGTGGTGTGTATGCGAGGGTGGGGGTCCAATCCTTATCTGCCTCTTCAGTGGCAAAGAAGGGGGCAAGCTGCCAGCGGGCCAAGTGGTGCCCGAGCTGCGCAGGGGCCACCTAGGTGGTACCTGCCCACTGGCACTCAGTTGGGCAGTCCCAGGGGGCACTGCAGCCATGGAGGGAAGCCCTGCCCACCCACCCCCAGCCACGGAGGGAAGCACCAGGCCCCTGCATGGCTCAGGCAGGCAGGTAGGCTCTGGGAAAGTGTGGGGGGGGAAAAGATCACATTCGCCTGGCTGCACAGACTACCGCTGCGTCCCACAGACCCTGAGCTGTGCAGGGCCCACCAAGCCCTGAGCATGTCAGCTTCCAGCACCCTGTGCATTGTTGCACTTCGTTAGGTAGCAAACAAAAACACCTCGGAGGTGTTTTATCTTGCTACATACTGAGGTCATTTAAAGCAGAATATCCCACCAAGTGTGCAAACAGCAATGCCATTAAAATGGAATATGCTGCCAAAAGTGCAAAAAGGAAAACCATTAGAGCAGCGCAAAAGGGCATTTAAGCTGCTTTAAAAGCCAATTTTGTGGTGTGTACAAAGGCCCTAGCAGTTGAAACCTTAGAAATAAGCCAAGTTCTTTCAAACTCTCTTTTGCTACGATGCATATAAAAAACTTGACAAATTAGTCTGTGGATGGTTATGACTATTGCCTATCAAACTGACCAGTGTTGCATCTTCTTTTTGTTGTGCTGCTTCATCTGTTTGTAACCACCTGAAAGGTACTTGGATTGTAAGGTAGCTGGTGCAGAAACTGTTTTTGCTTTGGGTTTGTCCAGCACTGAGCACAGCAGAATCCTGACCCAGGACTGGGGCTCATACGTTCTTCAATAATACAAATTAACATATTTATTTAAATACAAGTCAAGGTGTTTCCCACAATATGTGTGTGGGGGGGAAAGCCCCTCAACTTACATTCACATAAAAGGAAACCTCATTAAATATACTGTCCATCATTAAGCTCCTGCTAAAAGCAGCATGTGCTCAGTAATGCAAACCAACTTTGAAGTCAATTAAATGCAGGCAACACTGAGCATGAAAACACACAGCCCATAATGGATAAACATGCTGATGGAAAACTTTTTTTTATTACAAACTTTATTAAAAACACACTTTTCACTTACAAAGCTTCACACACTAAGTATCTTTGTTTTACCAAGGCTTCATATTGCAAAACAACTGCATAGCAAAAACATAAACTACTTATATTAAACCTTTAAACAACATGCATCAACTTCCCACACACACTCCTTACAGAACTCTGTTTGTTTTTTCATACAAAACCTCATGAATATCGATTAACATCCCTCTTAAAAACAACCAACCTATTACTTTTGTAACCACCTGAAACTCTCCACCCCTTCCATCAGTCCTCACTGTTGTTTCAGTAAAACAAGTGTGTCCAGTCTTTTTCCTCCACTTGTTCTCTGCCCTCTTCTCCGATCTCTTCCTGGTCCCAATCAATATAATATTTCCATTCACGCAACCCCAGCTTCAGGCAGTCTTTCAGTGAAAGCCAACCCCTTAAACCCAGAGATTTCTTACTTTCCAGGTACTGGTTTTAACACTTGTTAACAATACCCTTAATATTGTTTCCTCAGTCCCCTTTGGTATGAGTCCATACAATGCCATCTCTTATATTAAGGACTGGTATATTTTTGGGACACTCAAAAACTGATGTATCCTTTCTCGCACAACCCTTGCACATGTACACTCCCAAAATGCATGTCCTACCATTTCTTCATCCCTACACCTCTCCCGGGGATACTTTGTTGCTCTCGCCAAGCTCCATCTATGTATACCTTCCTCACTGGCAAAATATTTCATATGATTAGCCATGATAGATCAGCATGGTCCCCTTTCTGTCATTCATCAGCCACCTCCCTCCACACCTTTTTCACTTGCCCTTCTATAAGATCCCCCATTGATGCTATTCTCTGTCTCACCCCACTTCCCCTATTTTGTATGTCTTAATAAAACTTTCCATTCTGATGTAATGAATGGGAGGTTGCCACACCCATAGCTTCTTCCAGGACCTCCATACATTCCTCATCTTCGCAAGACAGTACCTGCCAAAAATCATCCAACACATGCTGCTTTCCCTTTACCCTCTGCCACTGCTTTATGCAGTGCACTTATGTAGTTTGTGTAAATGAACAACTCGGTGCCCAACATTGCCCACTCCTCCATCTCTTTTGCCTTATACAGTTCCATTCTGGCAAGACTTTCTCCTTTTGCTTTCCAAAAGAACACTCAAATTTCCCTCTGCATTTTCATTAGCTGCCACCATGATGATAGAAACACAATTCTGGTGTACAAAATTAGTAGTAGTAGCACCACGTCAACTGCTGCCACTTTTCCAGCAAAAGATGGTGTCTTTCCCATCCATGACCAAAATACTTGTAGTGCCTTCCCTGTCACCTTTTCCCACACTTATTTCCTTTCCCTTCTGTTAGGATCCCTAAAACTTTGATCTCTCCTTCCAGTTCTTGTAGTCCTAGCTTCTCTAGGTCCCTCCAGTCTTCCAATCTACATATAGTGCTTTTCATTAGTTTAATTTAGCCTCAGTTGATTCACCATATTCCGTTGTATGTTTTAGTACCCTTTCGATCAATAATTTGTCTCTTGCCATTACATCGATGTTGTCCATATAGAGTACTCACTTTACCTTTACCTTTCCATCTCCCACTATTGTTACCCCACTTACGATTTTAACTTTCCTTATTCTTTGCACGAGCAGCCCCATTACACATATGAACAATATTGGTGACAATGGGCACCCTTGTCTTATCTTTTGTACTTTTAAAATATTTCTTCAGTGTTTTCCAGCCCTCATACTGTTTTGTGTATGCTGGATGCAACTCTGAATTTCATAATGGTTGTACATTGAATTTTCATACTCCATTTCCTTTTATGGAACTCTTACCAAGACTCATTCCTGCCTTCAGCATATGATGATCACTAAATGCCATGCTTAGGGGTGTTTTTTCCTTATTTCTTTCTTTGGGTACAAACAGGAAGTCAGTTGTTCTTTGCTTCTTTCCACTGGGGTTTGCTCTAGTGAAGGCTTTCTCCTCTGCCCACATATCTATTAGTGACTTTTATTTTATTATTTGTGTTTTAACAAGCTGGATGTACTGTCTAATGTTCTGTCTGCTCCTTCCCCTGCCATGTCACCCATTTCTATTATACAATTGAAATCCCCTGCTATTATCCAGAGTCTCCCTTCAAACTGTATAGCCTTCCTCTCCTGCTCTGGTGGTGCATATACATTTAAAATGTCTAATTCTGTTCCCCTGACTGACAGTATCTTTCACTGTAGTCCGCCTGATAATATCTACCTGCTTTGCGCTCAACTCTGGATTTTTTAAAAATATTGCTGTACCTGCTGGTTTGTTGTTATTTATCCCTGACCACTAAGACAATCCCTATCTCCACCTTTTCTTGAGGCATTTATACTCCCTTTCCTCCAGTATTACCCCACTCTTGTAGGCAGATTGTCTGCCCCTACATGTTTTAACACTGGTACACTCTTTTCCCATCTTTTCCTTGTTAAAGAGATTCCTGACATTAATTGATGCTGTTATCAGTGCTCTTGTGCTTGCTTTCACTGAGTGCACCTGGCCCTTTAAAGCTGTTCAGTGCTGTTGCTCACCATAGTTGACTCCACCCCCTCCACCACTTGTATGCCAATTGCCTTTGCAAACAGCTTCATTGCTTTTGCAGTCAGGAAGCCTTCCGTTTTCCCACCACCCTGGCATTTTCTGCCTCCTGCTCCAGGAGCATTAGGATCATAGAAATATAGAAAATGAGGGTTGGAACCTCAGAAGGTCATCTATTCCATTTTTCTGCCCAAAGAGGGCCACCCCCAGCTAGATCATCCCAGCAAAAGCTTCGTCTAATGGGTTCTTAAAAACCTCCAAGGATGGGAGATTCCACCACATCTCTGGGTAACCTGTTGCAGTGTTTTACTACCCTCCTAGTTAGAAAATTCTTCCTAATATCTAACCTAAACTTCCCTTGCTGCAACTTGAGACCACTGTTCCTTCTGTCACCTGCCACCACTGAGAACAGTCTAGCTCCATCCTCTTTTGAACCCCCGCTTCAGGGAGTTGAAGGCTGCTATTAAATCCCCTCTCTGTCTTCCCTTCTTTAGACTAAATAAGCTCAGTTCCCTCACTGTCTCCTCATAAGTCATGTCCCCCAGGCGACTCACCATTTTTGTTGTCCTCCATTGGACTATCTCTAATTTGTCCACATCCTTTCCTTAGTGGGGGGCCCAAAACTGGACACAGTACTCCAGATGTGGCCTCACCAGTGCTGAATAGAGGGTAATAATCGCTTCCCTTTACCTACTGGCTATCTACCAATGCAGCCCAGTATGCCATTAGCCTTCTTGGCAACAAGGGCACACTGCTGGCTCATACTCAGTGTATTGTCCACTATATCCCCCCAGGTCCTTTTTCTGCAGAGCTACTGCCCAGCCACTCAGCCCCCAGACTATATTGGTACATGGGATTGTACCGTTCTACACACAGGACTTTGCACTTGTCCTTGTTGAACCTTATGAGATTTCTGTTGGCCCAATCCTCCAATATGTCTAGGTCACTCTGAATCCTAGCTCCACCCTCCAGCATATCTACTACTCCCCCCCAGCTTGGTGTCACCCTCAGCAAGCTTGCAGATGCACTCCATCCCATCTTCCAGGTCATTGACAAAAACATTGAATAAAATCAGCCCGATGACTGACCCCTGGGGCGCTCCACTTGATACCGGCTGCCAACTAGACATTGAGCCATTGATTGCTACCCTCTGAACCTGAAGCTCCAGTCAGTTTTATCTCCACCTTACAATCCATTCATCCAGGCAATACATCCTTAGTTTGCCTGTAAGAATGCTGTGGGAGACTGTATCAAAAGCCTTGCTAAAAATTGAGGTATCGCACATCCACTGGTCACCCCACATCCACAGAGCCAGTCATTTCATCATAGAAGGCAAGGCTTCCTATGTGGGCAGTCCTGCCTGCTGCCTACCTACTTACCCTCCTGCCATCCCCTGCTGAGCCTCCACCACCTGACACCAGGCCAGCATCTTGGGTAAGCAGACACACGTGCTGCCTTGTTATAGCCCATGGGTTCCTTTGCTACCTGCAGCCACTGGGGCATGTGTGCCCTTCGTACATGCACACACACACGTACACACACTACACACACCTCCCCCATACGCCCAATGCGCAATTTTCTCTGAGGCTGGCTCTGGTTTAAATAATACTTTTACAAGAAATCAACCTTTTGGCATATGAGCTGGATTCCATGAAGATGTACTCTCAGCCTTAACTATATTTTAAACTAGAGGTTTAGTTTTGTTTGTGAATTGTTTTAATTTGTATTGGCTTGATCTTGTAGTCTTCCCTCATTAAAAGAATCCCATATGCTTCAGAACTGGGTAAAATGGATTCAGTTAACTGTTCCTATTAACTGTGCACGTTGTGTGCTACTTTCATCACCGCAATGAAATTTTAAAAAGCTACCAAATAGAACAGTAGCATTTTATATCCATTTGGTACTCATGTAAATGGGAAGATACAGGGTTTAGTATCTGGTTGCTGTTAGGGCTGTGCAAAATTTCACTAGGTGTTTTTGGTTTTTATAGCTGTTTCGACGTGTTTCAAGCTCAAAACAGCAGAATCAAAATGAAACAAAAGGCTTTGCAATAGCTTTGAAATGAAACAAGGGCACTCAAAACTTTTCAGGTTTTGAAGCCAGGCTTACTTGTCTTCAGCGGCAGCAGCAGCAGCCTCTCATCCGGCATGCAGATCTGGGGTCCTGCACCCATGGGAGGGCTCTGGGGCTGTGCTAGACTCCTCCCAGGGTGTGAGTCCCTGGATTTGTGCGTCGGATGAGAGGAGGCTGCCGCTGCCACCTGGGATCAGTGGCATCAGTAATCTTCCCCGACACTAGGTGCAGGCTGCACCCAGCACTGGTCCCAGGCAGCAGCAGCAGCTTCCTCTCATCTGGTGCACAGATCTGGGGGCTCGCACCCCTGGAAGGAGTCCAGCACAGCCCATCAGCCCTCTCGAGAGTGCAGGCCCCCAGATCTGCATGCTGGATAAGAGGCTGCTGCCACTGCCGCTGCCAGCAGGTGTCAGGAGTTGTGTTTTGAAGCATTTGAGGTGCAGTTTCTGAGAAAAACCTGCACCTATCTTCTTGAAACCTGGCAGGCTTCATGCCTTCCGAAGGGGCTAGCATCCCTGTTGTTTTAATCCAAATCAGGCAAGAAATTACCATGTTTTAGGCATTTTCATGATTCCCCATTATAGCCTATGGGCAAAACGTCAAAACAGTGAAACAGTTTTGGTGAAACAAAATGGGACAGTGCTTCAAAACTAAATGATGAAATGAAACACTTGTCCCTTCAAAACGGACATGGAAATGAAATGATGGTGTTTTGCACAGCCCTAGTTGCTATCAAACTAGCAGATTCCCCTTGAAGTAAATAGATATTTTTAAACATAGTAAAACTACTAATAAATCCTTTAGAAAGTTCCAATTACTTGACTTCTTATCATTAAACTCAGTGTACTATCTGCCCTTGACAAATTAACTTAAATGTAACAGAAGGGGAAAAAATAGCAAAAACCCAAACTTGTTTAAACATAAATTAAGTTGTGTGAAGAGATGAACTCACTGAAGTGGACTGTCACCAGTTTGCCATAAACTACTCAGTACCTTCTGACTGCTTTAAAATATTCATCTAGAATGATTTTTTAAGGTATTGCATTTAAAACTTGTTATTGCCTATTTGGATGTGGTAATAATGGAAGCTTTGGAACGTATAATAGTGTGAAAATCCATTAGGCTGAGCTTATGATGTAAACTATTTTGTTTGTAAAGATCCTAGAAAAGTACATAGGTTTTAAAATATGTAGCTTTTACTGAATGCCTTCCGGCATTGTGAATCCTGAATCATTAAAATCAGTGGGACCTTTGTTCACTTTTTAATGAATATATGTAGAATAAGAAGCCCCAGGTGGGTAGTAAATATGGCTTAGTGGAAACCTTACTATTTTGAGGTGGTTTGTTTGGGTTTAAATATCATGATTTTTAAGAACTTGGCTTATGATTTTGAATGCTTAAGGTTGATGATACTGAAACCCAGCTTAAACATATATTGCATTATAAAACAAAAACTGAATCTGTTCTCAGTTATGTCAATGGGAAAACTCTAAGGAATGTAAGATCAAGCCCAAAATTATAGCATATTTACTTAAATACACGATTACCCTGATTATAAATCACCCCCCGCCCCAATAATTAGAATGCCATAGATGGAAAATTTATAAATTTGATATAATTTTCCAGGGATAAAGGCTGTAGCCATGTTGGTCTAAAAGTAAAAACAGTCAGTGTGATAGAGGCAATTATCTTGTATAATTTTCCAGGTATACAGTCTAATTATTGGAGGTGTGGCTTGAATTTATCCCCCTCCCACTGCTACAGTAGGGGAGGGAGCGAAAATCTGGGGGGTCGGGTAACCCCTTTGCTCTCTGCCATCCCCCACCTCCAACTTTTTTTTCCCTGCAGCCATTCTCCAGCCCTCCTTACTGTCAGCACATGGAAGTGAGGAGCAAATCTGAAAAAAAACCTGACCTTGAAATTAACATCAGTGTAGCAATTTGCATATAGTACCTTTATACTTGGTTCAACATAAATTGATACATTTTACCTATTTGAAACTACTACAACTTTTAGTACGGGTACTTCATAAACAAACTTTTAAGTAGTACTTTTATAACTACTTGTATATTTATGCAGGGACAGTGACAACAATATGAAGCAAAGACCAGGCTAGAGACTAAGGAAATGAACAGAGGAGTAGGATATTAGTAGCAGTAAACTGAATGAAATCAGGTGCACAGTTGTGAGATTTGGAACAGGTGCATGCGAGCATTTACTGTCATGGATATGTGAGTCTGTAACTACATGCCTGAAGACTGGTAAGGCTGTCTATATGGAAATATACTTTGGCAAAAAATGTGTGTCTGCGTATGTATATGTGTAGATGCACATACACATACTTTGGCAAAAAAAATCTATTATTTCTATATAGCTAGATGGATACATGCTACTATATTTTTATTTTTATCTTTTGCCGAAGTATATTACTAGATCAATAGATAGTAAAGATATACACTACAACCTTCCCAGTCTTCAAGCCCAATCGTATTCACTTACCATTAGAAATATGCTGTTCCTCTCTTTGTTTCCTCTAGTCTTGTCTTTAATTCATGTTGCTGCTGTTGTTGTTGCTCAACCTGGTTTATTCTTCACTGTCCTCCCCTTCTTTCTTGAATGGTGGGGGGGAAGCCTTTGAATAGTTTGTGCCAGTGGAACCTCTGCCAGATAACCTACTTCTATAAAGTACAAACTGCATAACATTAGTCCAAAGCCTAAGGGCCCATAATATACCATATAGCTCACTGAGCTGAGCCCCAATCGTCAACAGCATTTTAAGTCATGGTGACCCCACAGCTCAGCACTGCTCAGTATATTTGTACTCCAGATATACCCTACATAGGATCCACGTGCTAGTGGATGCAACTCATGACTGGACCCGGGTATTCTTGTCATAAGCCCTGGGATCCTCAAAAACGTATTGCCGATGAGGCAACCTGGTCCACCTTCATCTCATGGAGGGCAGGGCCACACTAATACGTGAGCAGCTGAGAGAGGGGCCAACAGAGGGATTCTGGGTGAACTGCTTGGGTCCAGCTTTGTGATGTTTGCCAGACATTTAAGGTTGATGAAGAAACAAGAATCATTGGAAATGGGAAAGAATGTGCAGCTCAACAGTGGGAGTGAAAAGGAAGTCCAACTGGTTTTCACTAACCTATTCTTGTGGTAGGGTCCCATAAGCGTGCTTGCCCAATATGGGCCATGTACTTTATAGTCATGCTCAGTGTTGGCTCCATTTAATCAATTTCATACAGTTGCTGTAGCAGCAGTTAAAAGAAAAAGATAGGCAGTGCACGTAATATGGTTTTCTAGTATACAAAAATAAAATAGGGGCTTTTCCCCCCATGCTAATGGGGGGGGGGACTTCCTCTGTATTAGAGTAAATACCTTATTGCTATTTTGAATCCTTGTATTTATGACAGAAATTCCTAGAGGTGGCATGTTAATTTTGATGAATTAATTACAGATGGTCATTGTATCATTTGCTTGACAAAAAATCAAATTTAGAAGTAAAATGACAGTTTTTAGAGAGAAAATCATTTTGATTGAAATTTGTCTGGTTTTTCAAAGAAAAAAATCAAACCACTGATTTCTTAGTGGAAAAAAAAATGAGAGCTTGATTAAAACTTTAGAGTTTTTAATCACAAATCATTTCAGAAACCAAAACGACAAAAGAGAGAAAAACACAGTTTATTTTTTTTTCTCAAATGGAAAACTTTCAAGAAAAACAATGGAATGTAAGTTGCATTTTACAACTCACACAATTTGGGGGGTTTTCCTGTTTGGAAATGAATGTCACATAATGATTGGAAGACAAAAATGGCAATACTTATATCAGGGAGGTTATTTCTAAATAGTGTTAAAAACATGAAAATCTGTGCACAGAGTGGGAATTTGATCAGGGGCCACAAAATATTCAGAACATAAGAAAATTTACTTTCTAAGGAACAAGAACTTATGGGAAAACAATACACACCTTGGTTGCTGTAAGTGTACAATTTGCTACACTTTCCATTGGGTTTCTTCCAGCAAGTCAGGTAATTCTATGGTCTCTGCTCTGCTAATACCCTGGGAAAGTCAGATATGAATCCACTTTGGTATTTGCTTATTTAATCAGATGAAGGAAAGGAAATTAAATGTTTGAAAGGAGGAAACCATGGTGATGCAACTTGGGCTTCACAAAATGAGACTGTTTCATCCCAGCAAGAAACTCAAAAAAATTAGTAGCATTAGTTCTAGAGCAAGAAAAGTTTTAGATATCTCAATATTTTCAAAATATAACTCAGTAAACAGTAATAACAAATGCTACTGGCTTAAGTGTTCAATTTAGGATGTTCAACAGCATTGGAAACGCTTCAATTTCTGATGAGTTTATTTTTAGTCTCTTCTGCACATGATAACATTTCAAAAACAAAAAATAGCACCGTATATAGATGAATGGGGTCATGGCAGAATGATTGATTTCTTTCCTTTCAATATTTAACAGTGAATCCAATGGAGCAAGAGCCTAGCCATGCTGAAATAAATGGTTATACTCCCACTGACTTTACTGGGAATGGACATTTTATTCTTTGCATTGAAATCACTTTTTACTTAAGGCAGTTTGAGTCTATTGAAATGAAGGAGAACTCCACGCTTTTGAAAATTAGAACAGTTGTTTAGGTACCTAAGGGTACCTATACACGAGCAGGGAGGCTGCTCCGATGTGCTGTAATTCCAGCTTGCCAGAGCAGACTTGACTACTTGAATCTGCTTCAGCGTGACTATTACTGCATTCCAGCAGCCTCCCGCATCTCGGGAATTGATGTCCCTGCACTTCAAAATGGGGCGGGGGAGGGGAGGAGGACTATATCTAAAGCTCATTTGACAGCTGCCATTTCGAAGCACAGAGACACTGAGACAAGAGATGCTCCAGGCACTTTAATTAGAGCAGCTTTCAGAGCCGCGCTACTTAAAGCACCACTCCTGGGGCATGTGTACAAATGCTCCATGTTTCTAAATAACTTAAGGGCCATTTTTGGAAATTTTAACCATTATCTTTTTTTCCTGGATGTTATATGAAGAACCCTTAGGGTAAAAGAAACAAATATTGACATAAAACGGTCTACCATAGCATGGAAGATAGCAAACTCTGTCACATGCAGTGGGCTGGACCATCATGGTACACCACCACATTTACACTAGCATAATATTTTAAGACAGTGTGAATGAGGTATATCTGACACTTCACTCTGTTGCTATCAGTCTATTAATTCTAATTACCATGACCTTCAAAGAGGAATCTTGAACATGGTAGAATTCCACTGATTGTATTGGAATTCTATCAGAGATCAACGTGGTTCTTCATAATCCCTAAAAAACTATTCATATTGTAGAATTTAGATCAATGGTGGTCAATCATCTTTGGCAGGTATGCCCAAATCAAGACCAAATCCTTCCCCAAGTATCACTCTGATCCCACCCCCAGGAGCATACCTGATAGCAGGCACATCCTGGGGTTCTGGAATGGAAACTGGTGAGTTGTGGGGGGAGGGGAGGATGACTTGATCTTTTGGCTGTGCAGAGTAGAGTAGGGGCTGGATGCTGCTGCAAAAAGAGGCGCCACTACCAAAAGCCAGGTTAACTATTACCTGGCCTCCCAGCAGCCCCAATTTCACATAGTAAATGAGGATATAAAGCCCTGAGTTTAATGGCAGCTGCAGGTCCAGGGAAGGGTTAATCTGGCTCTTGGCTATGACACCTAACACCACCTCCAGCATGGTATCCTGTCCTCCCCACCTCTTCTCCACTGTGACTGGGGGCTAGACCTCCATCCTTGCCTCTTCTTTACTGAGTACCTAGGGCTCACATGCCACATGAAGCAGTAGCAGCCTATGCCCCTTATGGCATGTGTGCTGTGGATTGGCCACCCCTGCTTTAGATTATTTTACTAAAACTCATAGGCAAAGGAAGCCACTGAAACCAAAACTTAACAAGACTTAAAAAGGGACTGGCCACACATGTGAAAAAAAAATCTAAAGGTAGAGTATCTAATTTTAGGGAACCTGCTGGAAGAATTATTAAACCTGCTGTTTCAAGTCTTATGCCAATGTCTGAGGGTTAAGGTTCAAGATGAGAACTAATATGAGGAGGAGATAATCCTACATCTGTCTATTGCAGAGTTCTCATCCTTTTGTCTGAAATATGTGACTTTGGCTAATGGTGGGGAAAAAAAACAACCAAAAGCTTGCTGGACCCCAGGTCTGATGTTGTAGTATGCAATTCATTTTTTCTGGAGACTTTATGTGCATGTTTCTCATCTATGGTTGCAGTCATAGGTGTGATTGCAGCATGTCCAGATACATGCACATGCAAGCTAACTTTCTGTAGGTAGCTTGGATACATCAAAAATGCAGCTTCAGCTACAAGGGCTCAGTTGCTGAGTAAGTTTCCAGAGTCCCAGGTGGGTTTATGTAGCTCAGATTAAAGCATATGCTGCTGTAGTTTTGCTTTGCTTTTCATATCCATGTGAGCTAAATTAAAAGTAACTTGGTTATTTCTACATGGGCTGCCCTTCCCCATTACATGTGGAGTAAGGTCCCTGCTTAGCATAAAAAGGCCTTTCAGTTTAAAGGAGAAATCAAGCCAGCTTATGTTATATGCTATCTGAGGGCAGTAATAAATAACAGTAATAAGAGGAAGATGAAAGAAATTATAGATCCCTTAAGGAATGCAGAGGGAAATCAAGTTACAGATGACACAGAAAAGGCTGCATTATGTAATACTTTCTTTCACTTCAGTTTTCACAATAGACACAGCTACTAGATGATAAATGCAGTTGGCAGCAAAGAGAAGGCAGGAGACAAACAGTCCAGAACAGGGGTTTTCAACCCATGGAGCATGTCTAGGGGGTCCACAAAAGGTGGCTGTAAAGATGGCAGCCCTGTCTGAAGGGGAAGCACTACCATTGCTGCTGCTGCTGCTCTTCCTTCTCCTCCCCACTGTCCTGCTCCAGCTTCCCCAGCAGCCAGAGGCCACCTGAGCACAAGCAGCAGGCAGCCCAGAGCCAGAGGGAGCTGGAGCAGCAGCACATGCTCTGCCTGCTGGCACTGGGCTACCTGGTGCTGGCAGTTGGGCATCATCTGATCATGGCAGGACCTGGAGCACCCACAGCAGACATCCCAGCACCAGCAGACAGAGTGCCACTGGGTAACAGCACCTCATCCTGTCCCCACCGCTGCCTTGGGTGGTATCCGGTGTTGCTGTGAGAGAGGATATGAATGCACATACTAACCTTCTGACAGTTAAGCCAGTTTAACTTTTTTTAAATTGACTTAACTGTTAGAGTGTACACACATATGTGAAGCAGAGGCGACTTAAATGTGGCACAAGATAATACAGCTCTGAGGTGTATTATCTTGAGTTGCATTAGTTAAGCTGACTTAGCTCACAAGATGGCTGCCACCATGTCAAGCAGCTGTACATGTGTACACTCCAACGTGGCTTAACTTTAATCATCTTAGTTAAGTCACCTTATTTTAAGTTGATTTGGTATGTGTGTATACACCCAGAGAGAGAGCGATTCAACGGAGGTCCATGCTTCCATTCCCCATTTTTAGAGTAAAAAATGGGGAACTGAAAAAAAAGAGTAGTGGTAGAGTAAGTTTGGGATTACTTAGAGAAGCTAGATGCTTTCAACTCACCAGGGCTGGGTGTGATGCACTCAAGAGTACTAAAGGAATTGACTGAGGTAATTTTGGAGCCATTAGCTGTCCTCTATGAGAACTCTTGGAGGTTGGGTACAGTCCAGATGATAGGAAAGGGAAAATAAGTTGCCCAGCCTTAAGAGAGAGAAGGAAGAGGATCCAGGGAATTCTACAGAAGGGTGATTTATAGAGAAGGTGGAGATGGGCTTTTCTCTGTGGCTGCACTTGACAGGACTAGAAGCAATGGTCTCAAGGTGCAATAGGGGAGATTAGTTGGAGATTAGAAGGAACTTTCTGACTATGAGGGTGGTCAAACATTCAAGCAGGGTACATAGAGAAGTTTATGGACTCCTCATCCCTGAAAATATTCAAGAGCAGGCTGGGCAGACACTTAGAGACGGTTTACTCAGGGATGATCCTACCTTGAGTAGGGAGCTGGACTAGATGATGTCATGAGGTCCCTTCAAGTCCTACTTTCCTGTGATCTGAAAGCAGTGATGTACAATTCACAGATAAATGTGGCATGTTTTTCCCCCTTCTGTAGGGTAGATCTACACCACGTCAGTACCATAGCAAGGAGTGAATGCAAGTGCTTCCTCCCCGCATGGAATTATTGGAGTTGGTTTACTATGACACTTGGCATGTGCCAATAACACTGCCTGAGATGGGTAGAGAGACTTTTTTTTTGGTCGCTACATTACTTTTGTTCAAGGAGCTAGCAATTTCATGAGAGGTGCTATGCTTCTTTATGGCGCTCCTCCCTTGAATAGATATGCCCTTATAACAATACATCCTGATCCTGGTATTTCAGGTTGCCCATTCACATATGCACTTGCTTTGAAATACATCATGATGCTCTGAACTGTCTCCTGGGAAAAATTGTCAGTTAGCTTATGCTCCATTTCAGGTTCTTTTGCTTGCTCCAGGTGTTCAACTGATAATTTTTCTGCATGTAAATATTTGAAAGATTGCTTTCTGAAGAACCCTATGAGCCTTCCTATGAAATCTTTAAAGGCTGTTAATGAATTCCCAACCTGTTTTGTACAAGTTTTAACCCCCCCCCCCCCCAAAAAAAAAAAAAAAAATGTAATGGAATTAAAGCTCTGGTCCACTTGGGTTGTTGCACCATCTGTGTGATTTCATGGTTAGCCTTTTACAAAGAGTCCCACAGGAACAAACTGGTAACTTAAATGAATAGCTTATTAAAAACAAACAGCGTAATAATACGAGACATGTTAGGGCATGGATGATTCATGTCTGATGCCCTGATCTTTAAGAAATCAGAGCTATACTGTTACTCTTTATCTTTTGTATCAAATTTTGATAGCTCTGGATTCACTACCTTTTCTCCCATCAGCCATTGCTTCAGTTACAAAGAGAATAACACATGTTAACAAACTCTGCAGTATAGAAGCTGCTGCTCTGCAAAGACTTCTTTAGAAAATAGCCTTGTCTGGTGTCATCCTTCCCTTTTCAAACTGGCCATATATAATTAGAATTTTGTATTGAACCTCATATTTAAAAATAGCTGCCTTTCTCCCACCCCCAGGTCTCAAACTTGAATTAGTTTAGTTGAGGAAAGAAAGGTAGAGGAAGCTAACAGAAAAAGGGATGTGGTGGCTTTCCATATTAAAAACAAGAGACACAGATTGGAGAAAAGCTCTGTGTTCTGCACCCCCTTCATTGCATTTATACCACAAATGGCATCGTCTTGTAGTCTTATTCTCCTGAACGACGGAGATAATATTTACTGTTTTTAAAGGCAGACGGTAGGGAGGAAGTATGCCTCAGTTTCCCTTCTGTAGGAATGCTGTGTTCTTGGAGTCCTTTAAAAAATTCAAGTTTTGATCTTGCATATTGAACACCATTTCAAAACTCCCTTTGACTTCAGTAACAGCAGGATCAAGAAGAAAATGAGAATCTTGCCTTGTCCTGTTCACCGTAACATTTCCTGTTAACACATTTGACACTGGTTTTAAACTGATGTTAAGATAAAGGGCATACCCAAGTAGAATGCTTTGTTTGAACACAAACATAATACTAGGGATAAGACAAATTTACGTACAGGCAGTACATTTTATTGTTGACTTCCACAAATAATTATGAAGTTACCTAACACAGGCAATTTTGGAACTTTATTGTATCTGAGAATTTCAAGGGGTCATGTAGAACAGAGAGCCCTTTTCTGTAAATTTAACTAGAGCAGTTCTGTTCTTAAGAACCATGTAACCTGGCTTGTAACAACTAATTTACTCCTTTGGACTTCTGACAAAAAGAAAGAACCTACTTAAACAAATCAAAGCAGATGCTGTACGTGTTTAAAAAGTGCAGGGGTCTCTAATGCTGTATTTACATTTCCCTAGTATTGTACAGTGAGCACAGAAATCCTGAGAGTGAATGTTAGTGAATCAGGGTCCAAGTTAAATATTTAATATTTCTGTTTCATTTATTGGCCAGGGCCAACATAGCTCATCATTCATCTTTTTCCCTAAAAACTTACATTAGAAGAGCAGCATTTGGATATACGTTTCAGCTATAAATGGGTTCATGGAAATAGGTACCCATAAAAAGATGTATATGGATGCACTGTACTGTACACCTTATTCAGAAGCTACATAATAGAAAGGGGAAATAGTGGGTAGAAAGGGTAATGGTTGACAAGAATGCTTGCCCAGGGGTAAAGCACTAGCTTAAAACATTGGGAAAATGAGTTTAAGCTTCTATTTCACCACTGATTTTCTGTATGAATTTTGGGCAAGGCACTTCATTGCCCATCTGTAAAATGTACTTACCTACCTCTCAGAGGTTTTGTGAGGATAAATACATTAAACATTGTGTGGTGGTTAGATACTACAGTAATTGGAGCCATATTGGTAACATGAAGTAGATAGTTATCTGACACGTCTGCTGTGTGAGATGTCACTCCCTCCACATATCTCACTGCAGAAACAAAGCAGATGAATGCTCTCTGTGGCATCTATTCTTCTGACTTGTAGAGAGGAAAATCAGTTTTCGTTCCTGAAAAATAATAGCGCTGCAGTAAACAGTCAATGCCGTCTTAGACACAAGAGCCCTGAAAGGGGGATTTTAATGTGAGACCCAGTGGTAAGTACTAAGTGGGGCTAAGCAGAAATGAAGGGTAATGCTTTGCTTTCCTTGAAGTCACAATATTATGAATTCAGCAAAAAATGCCCGATCCCAAAGGGCCCTGTACGGTGCCTGACAGCACCCTCACCTTGTGCTGCAATCTGCAAATGTAAAGTCCAGAAAGCCTCTAAGTGCCTAGAAGATCTGGGCTACAAAGAAGCAGTCATGATGGATTTATAATGGGAAGCCTGTTTGTGTTCAGAGGCCAAAATCGATGATGCACTCCAAATAGTTTTAAATGATCTGAGATTTTACCAGCCTCAGATATGTTTCTCAAAATATTACCCTGTGAGGAAGTCAAGTGCATTGGGTCTTGTACTCATTGTCATAGTGAATATAAAGGTCTACAGTTTTGATTGTGGATGTACTTTGATTACATTGGTATTTTTACACTCATAGAGACCTGTGCAGAATAGGTCCATGTGCTGCAAGGCATATGGGGATCTTGATATAAAAGATGATTCAGCTATTTTATAAGCTTCTATATGACTTCATCTACTGAAAAGACAGTTACTTGTGGTATATATTTCTTGTGGTATATATTTCTGTGCAAGTGAATAAGAAGGAAATGTAGGGCCTGACTGAGCTTAAGTTCTATTTTGGTATCCAAAGTCTATTTATGACTTGTGTGCTTATATATGAGGGGAAATTGTCAAGAACAGATCATTCTGGTGAAAAGTAGTTCCTGGTTTATGCTAAATAAAGACCCTAATTCGTGTACTCAAATTATATGCCAGTGAATTCTCATCAATATTAAAAAAAAAAAAGATGCTAACAAGGGATTAATGGACCTATTTGTAATATTGTTTCCAATATAAAATTATTGAAACTGATTTTCACTGGTTCTCAGAAAGGTAATTCCTTGTTGCTTCTTTTATCATGTTTTTTAAATAAGAAAAGTGCTGTGCAAGCCCAAGTAGTTTTTGTACAAACATATCCATCTGTAACTGTTGGATTTAGAGAGAGCTAGAATACCTTATCTACAGTATCATAAAAGTCTGTATAATGTGTACTTAATCTATATTACTGCAATAAAAGCAGTTTATTCCAACTGTTGTTAATACTCAAGAGAGAGACCCTAGAATCCCTGTAGGTACCTCTCTAAATATGTGGTCATCATATGGAGTGCTGATCAAAGGAGCCAATGAAATGTTAGCTATCATTAAGGGGATTGAAGGAAAGACTGAAAATATCATTATGCCATAGTGCAGTCACATTTTGAATACTGCAGGCCATTCTGGCTTCCCTATCTCAAGAAGGTTATAGTTGAATTAGTAAAGCTGTAGAGAAGGTCAACAAGATGATCAAGGGTATGAAGCAGCTGCCATACCAGGAGAGACTAAAAAAGTGAGGACTCCTCATCTGAGAGAGAAGGCGGGGGGGTGGGGGGGAATATGATAGAAGTCTGTAGAATCACGAATGGGGTGGACCAAGTGAATAGGGAACTGTTATTCACCAAGTCTCAGAATACAACAGGAAGGGGGCACCCACTGAAATTACCAGGGGGCAGGTTTCAAAGAAACAAGGAAGTACTTTTTTACATGGCTAATAGTTAAATTGTTCTCACAGGAGGTTAATAGCATAATCAGGTTCAAAAAGGACAAATTCATGGAGGGCAGGTCTATCGCTAATAAAATAGTACATTTGGGGATGCATATTCTGGTCCACTATCACACTACACCACCTTACTCTCTAGTTAGCACAATACATGGCCTTACTCTCTAGTTATACAGTGAGGAATGAGAGAAGGAAGCTGTGGTAAGTTTGGGCCCCACTAAGGGAAGGATGGAAAGAGATCCTCCCTTAATGAATCAGGCTCTCCTCAGGTGAAGGAAGGCTGAAGGGGAAAAAAATCCAGGGAGAGGCTTAACCAACTGGGTGATTTTTATTCTGCATTCTTATGTATATTTTATGTCCCAAGTTGAATCAAGCTGAGAAATGCACACAGAAAAGGTCACATGACACTCGATGTTTTCTGTTTTAGCTTTTAAAGTACATTTGTATATATGGTGAAATGCATGTCAGTGCTGAGAAAATGGCAGCAGTGGATTTTTGAACTAAATCACCTTTAATGTGTTTTAGTTCAAAAGTGCACCGCCGCCACTTATACAAACACATGTGAGACAGCACTGGGTGTGTCAGTTCACATGCTCCACAGATTCAGTTAATCAAGTCTGCTGTGACATGCTTGATTTCTGGTGCAAGCTGGGTGTATCTGTGTAAGTGCCCTAAAAAACTTCCTATTTAGTTAATGTGCATTTAAAATAGGCTAATGTGCATTAAGTGTCACTTAAAAACCATGTGTGTCTATATACATGATCCAGGGTGGGAGTGGGGGGCACTTTAATTACAATGGCTCTCAGACCCTCTGTAATTAAAGCACCCACAGCATCTTGTGTATTTGGTGACCCACACTTTCAGTGGTGGTGGGGGTGCTTTAACTAAAGCTTGTTGAATGAGCTTTAGTTAAAGTACCCCTGCCGCCATTTTGAAATGTGAGGATGCTGAATATGCATGTTGCAGAGGCTGCTGGAGCACCCTAATTAGCACACTCTAGAAGACTTGATTAATCTATATACCTATACACGTGACAGACCTCTGCACAGGAGAGGTCCATCATGTATATAGATGCCCCGTGCTCTTTAATTAACATGCATTAAGACAGGCTAAGGCGCAGTTTCCTAGTACCTCACAATAGAGGTACTAAATTTAATGCGCATTAATGAAAACACATTAATGCACATGTAGACATGCCCACTTCGTAGGGCTGGGGCCCTTGCTTTTTCTGGAGTGATCCTTGAACCACAAATGACCATTGTCTAGCTCTAGCACTTCTGAACTAAATCAGAAAATACCCCTGTATCATAGCTACCAATAGGCATTTGTAAATGAAATTCTTACTTCCCCACACATGATGCTTTATCGGCATCTGATACCCATGGGGTGTCAAATCATTGGATGTAATCATCCTTAGATATAATGATGCTTATCCAATGAATATGTCATTTCACATTCAGTAAGAACAGTAGATAAACTAAATGCAGTGTTTTTTCCTGATATAATTTTATTTTTTTTAAAAAGGATTGATAACATTGGAAAATGAAATACTATTTTGGCACATTGTTAATTTTCTTGGACTAGTTTTGGCAATTAAGTGGAAGTCATTAGTATAACCATTTTTAATTTGTTGTAATGAGGTGCATGTTGATTTATAACACGCATTAAATCTTGAAAATGTATCTTAGAAAAGTAAATTGCTTGTCCTGTAATTGAATTGAATGTAACAGAAGCTTTCCCTTCCCTGACTGCTGTAAACATATGCACAATTAATACCAGTGAATCAGTTAATTGTATCATGTCCTGATTCTACAATTAAATCCAAGTGGATCTGGGAGATCGTTTGTATGATTCTCACTGTGTTTTGGGGAACAGCATAAGTAGATGGCTTTTACTAGGCACTTTTCTGTACTTTGGAAGTTTAAGAAAGAAACCTGGTCTCACATCAGACAGGATATTGCATGGGCAGAGACATGTTTCCTCAACTTTATGATGTGTTGTTCTATAAGCACAGCTTATGATGCCACATTACATAACAAATCATAAATATAGAAAAGTGATCTTTTGTTAGCATAGGCGTTCACCCCAAAACCTTGAGATGGTAGAAAGCTGAGTGCTCTCAAAATGCTTGCTGATACAGACACAAGCCCGTTTCAAAACAATACCAAAAAATGTAATTCCCATTTAGTAGGTCACAGTTCCTTTCCAGAGTCACTTTTAGGCCTGCAATAGGCTTCAAAGTGTTCTTGTACTACATATGGCATAGCTGGAATCTGTTTCAGAAATATCTTCCAATATCAAAGACTATTAAAAACAGTTACAACAGTGTCTACAGAAAGCTCTGTATATATCTTGGAAGAGTTTGAAATTAAGTTTCATTTCACAATTACCTCAAGTCTGGTTTTTATAGCTGCTTAGAAATAAGGAATTTGGTCTCCTAGAGATTAACAAGCAACAAAATTACAACCCCAGAAGTGGTGGAATTAACATCACTGAACTCCTGGCAAGTCCCTGTAACTTTATAAAAAGGGAAAATTGTGGCATGAAAACTTGTGCCAGGCCACAGTTATTTAGTGCCTCGTGCCCTGGAAAATTAATGAGACCCTTGCTTAAGAAATCCATCCCTATTAAGGACAGCATGTGCTTAAGATTCACTGACTTAAGTGCATGTTTAAGTGCTGTCCTGAAAAGGGGTACTTTGTGGTATAACTAAATCTACATTATTTTCATCCTGTGAAAGAATCAGGATGGTTTTCACTACCAGGCTATTAGTAAATTAAACAGCTTGCAGAAGGACTGCAATAAGAAGCTGGTCTTTCCTGTTTTGTTAAACTAATACAGAGTAACAAACCTATGTTTGGCTGCTGTGAATAATATGTATTATTAACTCAGAAAGACTATACAGTGTTCCCCTTCTGCAGCTGGTGGGGTAATTAATTTCTACTGCCAGCCCTTTTAATTTGGTTGTAGCAATTCTTAACTATAGTTCAGAAGTGAATTGATGTGAATAAGCTTTTAAGAACCAAACATTATTCTGGCACCGAGTTAGAGAGAATGAGGCCAAAGCCTGATCTTGAACTCTGGGCCCAATTCATTACTGCCAATTATTCCATTTCCATTTCCATGACTTATCCAAATGGGGCATGGGTTAAGCTGTAAGTCCTCCCTGTAGATACCTCCAAAGTACGGAGCTCTTGAGCCACCTTCATAGCAGTCCCAGACGCACAGACTCTTAGGAGTCAGATGAGAGCAGTTTGAAGGAAAAATGGGTGGGCCAGGCATGTATCCCAGCACAAAACCATCTATATAATGGAGTTTTGAGTCCCTGTCTATTATTCCTGTTAGCACAACTAATTGATTAGGGTTTTGATCCGTTTTAGATAATGTTATAACTATAAAAAATATACAAATATTTGCATTTGTTGAAAAAAGGTTATCTTGTGAGTCAGAAATCCCGGTGATGCCTTGTTTCCACTAAAGAGTGGTTTGAAAATATGCTAGCAAAGGAAATGCTATGAATCTAGCAAATCCTAAAAAGC
>NW_017728950.1:31134247-31145777 GCF_001723895.1 Crocodylus porosus
CTATAATTGGTTTTCCAAAAAGATTTTGTCTTAGGAAAAATGTGGTCATTTTGAAGTTTCCCCTGAAACAGGCTGTTGCCAAACAGTAAAATATTTCAGCTTAAGACTCTGCTTACCTGTCACTTTGTTCCACTGAGATATTGTCTCACTGATGCAACAAACTGCTGTGATAGCTGTGTAAATGAATTGAAATGTAAGCCTAATATGTATCTGCATCTCATTCCTGAGCAGTGATAGTTCAGTTCTCTCTCCAGTATTTGGGCAAGTTCAGACTTTTTCTTATTTAAAAAAAAATAAAAGAACACAAAAAATAAAACAAAACAAAACATGTAAGGCAGCAGTATAGACTGCATAAATCAGAGAATCTCTCAAAGGGGCATATTTGCTCTGCAGCTTCTTGAAGCATTCCCAGAGAGAAGTATATGAAGCTTTGCAATGGGGTCCTTTCAAAATTCCAATTTTGGGGCTCAACTTGAAACATCAAAAAGGGGCCTGCTTTTCAGTAAGGTAATAGTGCCCATCCCTTGAGCATCAGTCTGTCTTACAGAAAGATGGTCAAGCAGCAACTTGATTACTGTGGGTAAGATCCTTTGTGGGGAGGAAACATTGGCAACTACTGTTCCTTCTATTTAGCAGTGTTTCTCAACCTTGTTAGACTCAAAGCACCCCTCAGAAAATGCCAGGTTTTAGCTTTCAGTTGTGTTTTGTGTTGTTTTGGTTTTTTTACTGTAGAAAAATAATAGAGCAATTCTACAGCTGAACCCCCCCAACAAACTCAGAAAGACCACAGTAGGTCAGAACCTTTTTGACTCTATGTATCTCTGCTTAAAACCTCTGGGTTTATCTTGTGAATCATGTGTAGGTATTTCCATACCTAATATTGTATAGCACCCGCTCACCCATCAGAGGATCTTACCCTGGCACACTGGCTGAAACTCACTGATCTAACAGAGCACAAACCAGTGGTTGTAAAATGCTCAATGGACATAGTGAAGTCAGAAGTACAGGGGTACTTATAATAAGGTTGACTTATAATGAGGTACATATAATGAAGATAATTTGAATATTGAAACAAACTATCAAGATACCAGTGGACTGTTCGTCTCTGAATGTAATCAGATCAAAGCAATATTCCTTTTTGGAAGATATGTTTTAGCCTAACACAAGTTATGGGGTTCACTGGAAGGATTACAAGATGAAATCCTCTGACCTGTGTTATTCAAGGCATCAAAAGAGATGAACTAATATCCTCTGTGACCTTTATATAATAAAAATAATCTATAGAAAATATATTAAATTAGGCATGGTAAAATTAGGCACCTACAATTGTTAGTTACTATATATACATTCTTCCTACTCTTTTATTCAGTTGGTCTCAAGTGGTTCTTGTAAGGGTACAATCTTTCTCCCCTCGAATTTAGTTTCAGTTTTGTCATGCTTCCATACAGATGGGATTGGCCCCCAAATAGCTAATTAGTTGTTAGTCTGTAAAGGTGCACATTTACCCTGCCTTCTATTGGGAGGTGGCCACTGAATGAAAAACCCTCTGAAGCCACAGATCTGTCCCATGTTCCTGTTTAGATTCATATCCAATGCTTCCATAGAAAACATACAATTATATTTCTCTCTGTTCTTTTTGGCCTTTACAGCTGGGAGAGAATGAGCTGGTTTCTAGTCCTTTGTGCTTCCTCATCTGGACTGTTTCCATTCCCTCTGTGCTAATCCAGTGAAGGTTTCTGGATTTTGTAGGTGTTCCTGTCAAACAAACATTACTGACTTCCAAAGCCTCAGTTGGTAATGTGTGGGAAGGACGTAGCTCAATCTAACCTTCAGATCCCATATTGGTAGGGTAGAATGAATACAATCTTTTATCCATAAGATGCATGTCTGGTCTATTAATGCATGAGATGCAGAAACCAGCATGCCCCACAATACTGTTTTTTAGAACAGAACCACATTTTAAACTTACCAACTTTCTGGCTTGGGAATGGTGCCAGAAAAGCTATTCAGGTTCCTTGGAATTCTTGTGATATCCAAGTGCTTTATTTAGTTCCCAACATTTGAGTAGTAGAGTCACTGTAGCTACAACTATTCATCTTTTCTTTCCTGTACTGAGTGTACCCAAATATTGAAAAAAGCTTTCTGAACTTAACTTGTATGGAAAGAAAGTATATTTTTAGCTCACTCTAAAAACTACTACTACATCCTTTTAAAATAAAGACTAATCTTATATGACTGGTATACAGTCTGAAATATGTGATAACATGTGGAAAATATTTGAAGTCATAAAATAGGCTCAACTTCATAATCTTTCAAATGTAGACATTTTATATAACCTCATATTTAACATATGGCTTGTTTCAAAAATATATACACTACACATCTCAGGGGCGCAATATTTTAAAGTAAATTCAGTGCTGCTGAAAGGCTCCAGGCTGATATCACTTGAAGCCAATATCCTTGGTTTACTAGCAGATCTGGTGAATTCTGGGAAGTGCCAATGAAAACCGGGTTACCAAAGGAAACTTTGAGCTGAAGAGACTAGGGACAACTCCAGAAAGGTGGGAAGTTCAGAATACCATCCAAACAAAACACAGGGGGAAACCTACATCTCTCCATTTTTCCCTGCAGTGTTTTCCACAAAGACCTGGGTCCTTCTCTGGACTATAACAACTTCTAGCTTGAGTTGTTCCACCTGCCTCTAAAAATGGTAGGATCTTTGGGGTGGGGGAAGAAAATGCTGGTGTGATCGTCCACCTCTAGAGCAACAAAGGCAATTACATGGATTTCTATGCAGCACTGCTAGAAGTGACCTCCCAAAACATACCCTCCCTCCACATAATCCCTTTGTCTTCTAGCAATAGCTGTAGTGGAAATCTGGATGCTGCCTTAGCTATGAAGGATGTGGGCCACCCCAGGACGTAGACCTGAATTGAGTGGGGTCTTTCTCAAAATCTGAGGGAAGGTGCCATATTCCAGGGCAGGCTGGCTAAGAGATAAGAACGAGTTAAACTGATCAACAGAGAAATCTGGAAGACTGAAGTCTTTAACTCCTGAGCCTGGAATGTGAGTTTAAAAAAGTAAATGTTTGTTTTTTCTGTGCTTAACTGCTCCAGTTTTTTCCTGATCAGTCCACAGGTGGCTGCTCTTTCAAGCAGCAAAATTGACCAACTCATGCTATTTCCATATATAGGAATGTACAGTCCTCAGTTCTTCTGAACCCCCAATGACCCAGTATAATTGTGAGCGTAGACTGTTCTAACATTCCATGGAAGCATAAAGCAGTTTAAGGAGTTGTGTTCTTTTTTCCCCCTGATGGTTTTCATATACTATGCAGGAAAAAAAAAAAATCCATAGTTTGGTAGGAGAAGAAGGGGGGCTGATTTAACCAAGCAAAATATACCTGAGTTGCAAGCAAAACTGAGGGTTGAGGCAATAATATAAACAAAAAGCCAGGTTTTTAAAAGAGCTCTTTTGAATAGCTGGTCAGCTATTCAGCTAGCTCAGTGCTGAGATTTTGGAAAACTGGACACAAAATATCCTATTTGTTACTAAGTAGTCAGTCTTTTTTTTTCCCCCCATCAAGTGAATTTCAACATGCATGAAAGTTCTGACTTCAAAGCCATAGAGAATTCAATCCCTACTTATCCTAAAACAGGGTGCTAATTGAGAAAAAGCAGCAAAAACTCCCTCCCTCCCCTCCACCCATTTACCTAGAGGGACTATATCTACCTGAAGGAAGGGGAGCTAATTTGCTATGGTCTATTCAGCCCTTTCCATTTTCACCGAGCCCATCAAAGATGCCACTTGTGAGGGATCCATTTATCTTATGAGATCACCATCTCTATAAGGTACTTATGACCCTCATTAATGTAATATTGGATTACTTCATATTTTCTGAGATTATCCCTCTGTTACAGATAGAGTGCCAAAGCATGGGGAGACCCAGCATAGGCCTACACATCAATATGAAAATGGGATTGCGGAATGGGTGGGCACTCCCAAACTAGTTTTAATGTAGCTAGCACAGGGAACTATAGTAAGGAAGGTGTGCTAACAGCAGCTTTGGAACAGGGTAAAAATAGAGTGCGTACCCAGTGTTGTTGAGGAGCTTATGTTAGTTTATTTTTGTGTTTGTATATTTATTTCTATTGTTACCTCTGCTAGTTGAACTAAAACTAATGGACATGTAATGTATGCATGCATTACAGTCAGATTTTTATTTTGCCATGTAGACCTGTAACAGGGCAGGGAAGTGATTCCGGATCTCCCAGATCCCAAGCTGGTGTCCTAATTACTGCACCATCCTTTCTCTCTGTCCAATTAACTTCAAGTGGGCCACTCAACAGCTTTCAGATATCAATGAGTTTTGCTTGCTTTGAGTAGCTGACAATGTAGAGCTGAAGGGTTTTGTGTATTGTAACAAATGTACAAATGTGGTCTAGTGTTCAAAATAAGTGTGATAGAAAAATTCTTTTAGGCGGAAAATCAGGGTGAAAACCATGTGCTCATTGTCCTTTTGTGATTTAACATTGTTACAAATCGTTCTCATGGATAGCATTATCTTAGAAATAAAGTCAAAGCAGGATAGTCCCTGCTCCCAGTTCAGTTAGTGTAGGAAATATGCATAGAGGTTCTAGCAAGGCATCTAGCTGTTGTTTTAACCACTGTAATTGGTACTCCATATTCCTGCAAGACAAACATCTTGATTTGGATCCAGAGGACTGAATTTGTGATTTCCTAACCTTGTACAGAAGCTACCCCCAGTTAACCTGTTCATTTGGGTCAGGGAGTTAAAGGCTGACTAGATGTGAGGCTGACCACATCACTCCCTGATGTGCCATTGGCTATGGAAAGTGGCATGCCTTAACCACATTAGTCTGATCAGCAACCTAATTCAGGCCAGCTTGAACTGCCCAAGAGAACTAATTAGCCCTGGATTGTCTCTGCTACTCTCTGTGCAAGTGCAGTGAGATGATCCCTTCTCCAAACAGGTTATGTTCCAACGACAGAGAGAGAATAGATTTAAATATAGCCAAGTGAAATGCAGTTCCCTGATTGTTTCAGTGCAGTGCATTCCAATTTGCAAGTTGTAGTAACCCTGCACTTAAAGTGGAGGTTTCCTGTATAGTAAGTTGGAGGATGAAGGGGAGTTCACTTTCACTCTTCTGTGTTGTTTATCTGTTCATAGAGTAAATTACATTGTTTCAGGCAGACTCTATCATTTTAAGTGAAAGG
This sequence comes from Crocodylus porosus, assembly GCF_001723895.1. Classification (NCBI taxonomy): domain Eukaryota; kingdom Metazoa; phylum Chordata; order Crocodylia; family Crocodylidae; genus Crocodylus; species Crocodylus porosus. The sequence continues at coordinate 31,139,486 of NW_017728950.1, forward strand.
AAATGTGGGGAAAAAAAAAATAGCAGCTGCTTCTGTAGCCAGACAGGTTGCTTGGAAATTTAAGGTTAAGCGGGATTCATAATACAGTAAGAGACTTAGGAAAGTGGCTAAGTTAAGCTTAATCCTATTAAACCACTTGAGGTATGTCTTTACCACATGGCATCCATAGTAGGGCTGTGTGGAGCTTTGGTCTCTGATTCAATTCAGCAGAGATTTGGCCTGATTCAGCAGCCAAATGTCCAAATCAAATTGGGAGACCCTTTATTCTCACCGAATCAAACTGGAATCCTCCAACTCAATTCAGAGAGATTCGATGATTCGGACATAGACACAGCTTTAAATGTTTTTCTACATACCTCAAGGTACCAGACATGGCTCATGAATGCTGAGATGCTGGGGTGGATGGAGTGTCCCATGGGAGCATGGGGGGCCCTCAGCACACTCAGCAGCGGACCCAGAAGTGGACCAGAAGCACTTCCAGTCCACCTCCAGGTGCGCCGCTGAGCAAACGGGAGGTCCTCTTGCGCTGCTGTGGGACGCTCCACCTGCCCCAGGATCTCAGCATTCACAAGCCGCGCCTGGTGCCAGAGGCTCAAGCTCTCTTGCCTCCATTCTGGTGCCCGAACATGCAAACTCTATCAAATATGCATCTGCAGGGTGGGGAGATGAGTGGCACTTGGGAAGGGAATGGGGCTTAACTTTTGACGCACCTGTCAGAAAGGTTGGCCAGCACTGTGTCAGGGTAAACATGGGCTAAGAAAACATTTGAGTCTGTACGTCAGTGCAGTTATAATGAAGTTAATACAGTTGCACTGAGGTAATTGACAGCAGAGTTAGGGCTGTGGGCTCAATGACAGAAAAAGACAATTATGCAGGCTATTTTTTCCACATGCTGTATTTCCAAGTGCTTTTCTACCGTTGTTTCCGTGATTGTCTTACAGTACAGACCCAATTTCAACCACTTCTCTTCAGGAATAGTTTAATAATGCTGTTCATTTTCAAAACATTTTTCTTTTTCTTTGCTCTTCGGCCTAAACTTGCCTTTGCCCAGTTTCATCCTATTATTCTTGATTATACCCCCTTTGACTAGGCAAAGCAATTTCTCTCCTGGCATGTTTTTACATCCATCAAATACTTGGCATAACTCCCTTCATCATCATTTTCCCAAGCTGCAGAACATTAACTTTTAAAAATATTATTATTGATTTTTTTTTCCCCCCTCAAATCAATTCTGTCATTTTGTAGGGATTACACAGGAGAGAGCCAATAATCAACACTTAATAATATTACTCCTAACATTTTCCTTGTTCTTCTCCGAATGGTCTCCAACTTAACACCTTGTGTGTACTGAAAGGCCCAAATTTATTGCAAATGTAATCCAACCAAAGTCAGAGGAAAAGGGGGAGGGCAGGGAGTATATAATTTAATGGACTTAATAACTGTGTAAATGAAGCGCCATCCTGGGATTACATTGACTTTTTGATTGTTATATGCTATCTAATTTCTTGTTTGTCATCACTGTTAAATTATTTTAAGTGCCATTGCTTCCAAAATATCTCTGATGGTTTGTTAGCTGGGGGCAAGCTAGTTTGATACTCCATTCTTCTCTCTTTGCACAGGTGCTTTACTCCAAGAACCATGATTTTGTCACATTGCAGTTACCTTGGGAGTACCTGCAATTTTAGACATAAAGCCAACAGGGTTTCTTAGATACGCTGGCACACAATTCCACTTCTAGTAAATCATTGACTATCACTGACATATCTGGCAAAGAAAGGAATGTCATGAGAAAAATGTATCGGCAATCAGAGCTGCTTGAAATGACCACAATGACTTCTGCTACACTTGGCATGCTCCCTCCAGTCATAGGGGAACCTGTAAGATTTCTCATGCAGTGCCTTCAGGGAAGAATTTTCATCCTGGTTGGCGAATTGGCTTTAATGGCTCCCTAAATGCATTGGCAGTATGTCCCAACCAGGGTTTTTCAAGCATCTTTCACCCTCCTGGGTCTACTAGCATGCTTCAACCCTAATAGTATACTGATACTACCACATATCCCTAAGATGTATTAGGTTATAGAGAGCATGATTTGTACTAGATGAATTTCTTGCCCATAAGTATGTTTTCACAGAAGTGTAGGCCTGTAAAAGCCTGTGAGATCAGTTAGTTCGGCTCCTTGCACTGAGGCAGGAGGATCAAGTATAACTAGACCATTCTTGACAAATCTGTCTAATCTGTTCTTAAAAACCTGCAATGAGGGAGATGTTATGATGTCCTAAGGTAGCCTGTTCCATGGTTTTACAGTTAGAAAGATTTTTTTTGTTATTTCTAATCTAACTCTTCTTTTCTGCAAATTAAGATGCTCGCGCCTTATCCCCCAAGAACAAAGGAGAACAGCTGATCACTGTGCTTCAACCTTTCCTCATAGGTCTCATTTTCTAAACCTCTCATTATTCTGTTGTTCCCCTCTAGACTTTCCAGTCAGGAAGGAATTTTACCTCCTGGTCAGATTGATATGAACTGTGGGGGTTGTTGCCTTCTTCCACAGCAGGGAGCATGGTCCTTTACCTAGGATCTTGTGAGCATACATTGACAACATTTCATAGAAGCAGGACATTGGCTTCTGTGGTTCCCCTGCTTTACCTGTAGCAGGTTAGGGTGTTAGGTCTGTGTTGTTTCAGCACTGATGGCAGTCTTCTGTAGAGTTTAGATTATGGTTTGTATGGGATGGTTTGGATAGGGATGATCCTGCCTCAGGCAAGGAGTTGAACTAGATGACCTCTGGGGGTCCCTTCAAGCCCTGCTTCTCTATGATTGTAAGGTGTAGTATTCAAAACTCAGATACAGTATTTCAGCTGGGGCTGTACCAGGCCAATTAAAATGGAATAGTTGCCTCCTAGGTCTTACATGCAACAGTCCTGTTTATACCTTTCAGAATGATATTTGCCCTTTCTGCATGGCATCATGTTGTTGACTTGTTAAGTTTGTGGCTCAATCTAGCCCTCATATCCTTTTCTGCCTTACTGCTTTCATGGTGTTAGTTCCCATTTTGTATTTGTGAATTTGATTATTCCCTTCTAAACCATAGTACTTTGCTTCTGTTTATATAGCATTTCATCTAGTTGATTTCAAGCCATCCCTTCAATATGTCTAGATGATTTGGAGTTCTGATCCAATACAGGTTGACCCTTGCCATTCCCAGGGGATATATTCTTGTATCCCCACAAATGGCAAAATCCCCTGGCGGCTGGGGGAGGAGCACAGCTCTGGCAGCAGCAGCAGCAGCAGCACGGCGGCAGCAAGCACAGCGCTCCCAAGGAATTGCTGTAAGTGTATAAAGTGTATTTATAATGCGGGTTTGGCATTCATGAATATTCGAAACTGTGAATGCTGAACCCGCGAATAGCGAGGGTTTCCTGTACTCCAGAATGCTTCTAACCACTTCAAGGGTGATGTAGTTCACCAATGTAATATATGCTCTCTATTCTGCCTTCCAAAGTGTTAGTATAATTTAATTATTTGATTTAATTAAACCAGGGCTTGGGCAGACCTCTTGGGGACCCTTGGAAATGTTTCCCAGGCTAAGAGTCAACCACTGACAGCTACTTTTGCAGAACAGTCTTTCAACCAGTTAGGTCACCTATCTTATGGTGACTAAACCTAAACCATATTTCCTTAGCTTGCTTATGCAAATACCATGTGGTATTGTATCAAAAACTTTACTAATGTCAAGCTATCTCGCATCAACTGTTTTTCTTCCCTCTTAAGCCAGTATTATATTGGTCTTATGCAATTTACTCTTGACAAATCCATGAGGACTATTTTTTACCTAATTACCCTTTGGGCATTTAAAATTGACTGCTTAATAATTTGTTTCAGAATCCTTTTGGGAATCAAAGTTAGGCTGACTAGATTGTATATTGCTTCTCACTTTTTTAACTTTATAAAGAATGTGTTAGCTCTTCTCTAGTCTTCAGGGATCTCCCCCTGTCTTCCATGAGTTCTCAAAAATAATTAACATTAGTCAGTTACCATTTGACTAGGGTGAATTCCATCCTGCTGGGCTGACTTCAGTATATCTGTATTATTTAAATACTCTTTATCTGGTTTTTTCCCCTGTATTCTGGCTTGTCCTTTTGTTAAATTTAATTGCAATTGCACAAATACGCTTTTTTTCCCTTGTGAAGACTGAAGCAAGGAAGGCATTCTTTTATTTTCTCCTTTCTTCTAATATATTTATAGACCCTTTTATTTTTGTCTTTTATATCTTTTGCTGGTTATAATTTGTCTTAAGATCTTAGCCTTTCTGATTTTCTTTGCATACTTGTGCTCTTCCCTTATATTCTCCTTTTGCACTGTGCTCCTGTTAACTTTTTGTATAATTGCATTTTGATTTTTTTCAGAATTTTGATTGTTTTTCAGATCATGAAGGAGCTGCCAATGCAGCTATGCTGTGTTTCCCCCCCACCCTGTACTTTCTATCCTTCCTCTGCGCTAAGATAATTGGCTGTTATCTCACTAATATATCTCTTCTAGTAGCTGATCTTGCTGCTCTCACTTCTTCCTTTTTGTGGAAAAGTGAATTCTATGATTTCATGATCATTCTCACCCAAATGACTTTCCACCTTCAGCTTCTAAATTAATTCCTTTCTATTCGTCACTTGTCAACTCTCTTGCACTGAATAAAATTAGCACCAGCCAAACTGAAAGCTCCATTGGGTTAAGGGTTGCTAATCTTTGAGGTTTGTAATGTTCTTTAAGATATTTCAGGTCTGAATTAAAAATAGTTATGCACCTCATTAGGGAATCACATTAGAAGGGCTAGGAACCCATTCCCAGTAAAATTAGTGAGTCTTTCCACTAATTTTTATGGACATTGGATTAGATCAAAGGTGTTGATGAGGTGTAGTTTCTTGAAAAACATATTACTCCCATTAGTTTTAATGAGAGATGTGTATAGACTCTTCATGCTCTACCTCATCAGTAACCAATAGTTTACTTTCACTTTACCCAGCACAGCTGAGAGGTTTATAATTCTGCTGCTTCTTAGATAATCTGACAAAGTAAAGCAGGGAGAAGAGTTTTTCTAAGTGCAAGCTTGTGGGCAAGTTCACCAAGTTGATAAAGGAAGTAAATGCCTCCTATGAGCCCTTTTTAAGGTCTTTGCTTCAAGGCATGATTTATTGTTTCAACAAATGCTGACTGCATTAACCACCCAGGAAAAAGGAAGATACATCTTTTCACTCAAACTCAAGGCCCAGAGACTCCTATTTTTCACTTGTTGCATCCAGTCATGTGATAGGCAGGATTCCTAAATCCAAAGCAAACTGGAAATAACTACACTAATATGAAAATGTAGTCGAAACTCCAAGAAGAATATATATGAAGGTTAAAGTTAAGCAGACTTTACCTGTAATTTGTAGAACTGCAATTTTGTGTCTCAGCTCTTCTAGAAAATAATCTTATTCCTAGTAAGTCTAGGAAGACCTTCATACTGTTTGGGGCATAACAGATATACAATATGAATTCTGCCCTCTCTCTAGCTGTTACGTTGCCCATCACCTTAGCATCTGAACATTTGCTAAGGTGGAAACTCGATATTACTTAGAATACTTCAAGCAATTATGCTCTCCCTTTCTGTGTTTGTAATTCTAGGTACTTTGATTTAGTAAAGTGTTTCACACTATGTTAGGGATTTGCTACTGAACAGATGTTGTTTAAAAATAGGAACAAACCTTCAAGTAAGTTTTCTTTTCTTTAAATTACATCTAAAAAATGTTATTAGCATTGTAGTTGATCAACAAATGGGAAGAAAGTTCTGGAAAATTTCTTTCATCCTCTCATTATTTTGTTGAAATTTGGCAGGGGGAATGATCTGTTCTTTTACTGACCTTGGATAAATGCAAAAATTGCATTGCTGCAGATGTACTATGCACCTAACCAACTACTTATTTAACACTGAACCCACTGGAAACTGTTTGCACGGGAATTGTGAAAAGGTATCCACATTAATTTAAGGTCTTGTGTACATGTCACAATTTTTGCCCTTTCTTGCGCTGCACCTGCCTGTCTGCTTGTATGAGCAGGATTTCCTGATGCTTTAAAAGTCTTTCTTGTGCATCCAACTAAAACTCTTCTGATGTCATTTAGTTTGGCACACTGGGAATTAAAGCGTCGTGTCCATAGATTCATTGCGTGCAAACACAAAGGCACTCTGTCTCCCTTATAATACTTTAGTCATCAAAGACATGGCAGGCGAGAACAAGGGTGCTTGATCACCAACTTGGCATGG